>NC_139624.1:106060157-106100669 GCF_964638095.1 Poromitra crassiceps
GGGCGGAGCGCTTTGGTCACTGCTGGAACCCCAAAAACGAAACAGGTTCGGAGTATGGCCGGGCATCAATGTGATTATCCTGCCGATAATCTTAATAATATCCTGTAGTGCGTGGTGCGCCACATTTACAAATCTTGTAGTGTGTGCATGTTTGAGATTCTAGGGAAGATAATCTGGGAAGATTCTCCTGTAGTGCGTGTCACAGCCAGATTTCAAAATCAGCTAGGATTGTCAGAATCCTGTAGTCTGAGCCCAGCTTAAAGGAAACGAGAGAGTGTAGCCTACACACGTGAGACTGATTGACATGCCGACAAATGGAGTGCAAGAAGCAAAGCAGTCGGCTAGCTGGTGAGAATGGTGGCCTCATGCTGGAGTTATGTTTGCTAAGAGCAGCTGGGTGTGTGTGTGTGTGTGTGTGTGTGTGTGTGTGTGTGTGTGCACACTGACGACACACAAACCTGAAAGGAGCGGACGGACATTAATGCTATTTGGAACTACTACTACTGGCTAGCTAATGGAAAACAGACTACGTGAGAGACTATGACAAACATTAACAACTCTGGACCCAACAATAGAATACTAGACCACCTACACGGCACGCCATGTTTAGGGATTCTGGATTTCCCAAACATCCTTTGAAAGTGCAAGCCAGCACACGGCGAAGCTTGAGCTGATCCAACCCAAGGATCCAAGCCACGGAGCTGCCAGCGTCAGCGCACCGTGCGGAAGAGTTGACTTACAAACACACAAGTGAGTAAGTCACACTCTCAAGTCAATACACGCAGGGACTCATCATCATCATCATCCTCATCTTCACCTTTCCTGAGACTCACAACAACATCCAAATCATCATCACATCACATTATTGTGATGAGAATGATTAGTGCTCTAAGGGCCAATGTCCACCAGATGCGACACTGTATGGCTCCAGTACCACTGCTGGAACACATTCAGTCCCATGTAGTCTTGTCAGATGCAAGCAGATCCTGCAAAAATACACCAGATGTGAAGGATCTGCTTGCTTCATTTTTCTTTTCTTTTTTCTGGTGGACATTGTGCTTAAGACTCACATAATCCTCCTCCTCCTTATCAACATCCCCATCATCATCATCATCATCATCATCACCACCATTAATGTAGAAATCTGTCTCTGTGTCTTTGGTTAAGTTGTTCCATAAACATAATTAAAAACATTATCTTGTGAATAATTGTCATGTGTTTAGCAGATGGAGCACACCAGGAGTTTGAAATGTGTTTGTGTGTGTGTGCGCCTGTGTGTGCGCCTGTGTGTGTGTGTGTGTGTGTGTGTGTGTGTGTGTGTGTGTGTGTGTGTGTGTGTGTGTGTGTGTGTGTGTGTGCGTGCGTGCGCGTGCGTGCGTGTTTATGTGTTTTTTCAAGTGTGTGTACATGTGTGTGTGCATGCCTATATGCAAGCGTTATATTCATTATAATGAAGTACAGGTGCAGATTCACGTTTACAGCAGCCCCCTGTACAGGCTGCAGATCTCATAGTGTATACACTACAGCTGCATAGTAAAGATCTCATACAGCTGTATAGTAAAGATTAAAGGACACAAATTCCCAAATGGCCAGCTTTTATAACTCCTCCCCATAATGATGGCACACAAAAGGTTGTGATGATGTTTACTGCTATCTGGACTAGGGCTGCTCAATCGTCCCTATTTTCATATCATCCAATCGTGGTCATTAGAGATTGGCGATTGATGATCAAATCACCATAATCTATTAATTGGCCGTCATTTTAATTAGTATTATTATTTTTGATAAAGAGACCTATTCCTATTTAATGGCGTTAATAATTTGGAGGGGGGGGGGGGATCGATCATATTATTGAATACAGCAGGCCTGTAGATGCATGCGTTCTGAAGCCGCCTCACGCTTGCTGAAACTCTTCATGACTTTTTTCCTGCTGCCTCCTTTTTCATGTTCATTTTGGATGATTTAACACCGGCTGTTAAGGTAATGTAACTGTTGCACTCTTCAGGTTGGAGTAAACTTTTGAACGAGATCGCCGTGAGTACGGCATACATTTTAATCACAGGCTCCATATCTATAGCTGTGGTACGGCTGCATAGAGAACACAGCAAACAACACAACCACTTCCGTTTCTAGCATTAAAAACAAAAGGACACAGTGCAAAATAAACTTAAATCACTCATAGCCTTAACTACGAGGAACCTCCATAAAATAGCTTACACACCAAAAAGACTGGTTGTAATGTTACGATTACATATGGAGTGAAACTAGTCTAAAAGCATTACTAAAAAATTATATTAAGTTTAACCTTACGTTAATTTTGAAAGCGCGCTGCGGAAGACATACTTTTACATTCTGGCTCACTTGACGGTGCTCATTGAGGAAACAGGAGAGGAGCAGAGGATGCTCCCCCCCCCCTCGTGCTGATTCATCTCTAACTGTACAGTAGGGGGCGCAGCTTCTAGATATTATTTTTTATAACATAGTGCTGTAACGTTACGCACGGCTTTCCCCCTCACTCGCGCTGATTAACAGAGCTCTGCCAGAAACATATAAGGGCCCTATATTCTGACAGGCGCTATCCCCTAATAGCTCTTGCGCACCTGTTTGCGCGTGCCTTAAGGCAGGGAAGATAGCAGTCTGCCTTGCGCCGTCTGCCAGGTGTTATGCCGAGTTTTGCACCCCAGCGCCGGCAGCATCCCCACCTCACGGGATCATATTGTAATGATTTATACAGAAATGTAACTGTTTAAAAGTGATATAATTGTCTGGTAGACGTGACCTCCCTGATTTCTCAGTTAAAACAGCCCCGAAATATGTTGGGGATGCAATTCTCGGGCTACATTACACTGAGACCACTGATGCCTTTAAAGCCACTGATAGTAGCAGGCTGGTAGCAGGGCACTGTCAAGGTGGCCTTACTTATCTCAGGGCATCACGGCCAGAGGGAGGGGCAACAATGGCCATGGCCTCCATGGCCTCTGTGTGACTCCCACCCTGTTGACCAGTATGAGAGCTTTGCCTTCTGGCTCAGCTCTCTTTGTCACAGCGGTGTGGTACAGTGAATGTAGCCTCTAATACTGCTGCATCTTCATCCCATTCTCTCGCTCCATCATCTCCTCACTCAAAACAAGACCTTGAGATACTCCCTCACTTTGGGTAAGAACTCACTTCCTACTCGGATATGTTGTCAAAATGATTTACCAAAGTGGACTCACTCATTCACTCCCCTCACTCACTCATTCACTCATTCATTATTTTGCATACATATTCTTTCTTTCTTTCTTTCTTTCTTTCTTTCTTTCTTTCTTTCTTTCTTTCTTTCTTTCTTTCTTTCTTTCTTTCTTTCTTTCTTTCTTTCTTTTGCTTTTAATGGTGTTTATCCATGCAATCTGGTTTGCATATCCACCAACAAAGAATGCTGATTAGCAGTTTGTGCTTCTGTCAAACTTTCAAAAAATGTGAAAGATCAAAAATCTTCCAGTCAGCCAACAGTGGAATCTTTCCAGCCAAGACAGTCAGTCCTGCAGCTCTCATGCCTGCTACCATCATCTACCTTCAGTCAGTCCTGCAGCTCTCATGCCTTCTACCATCATCTACCTTGAAACATTCAGAGACACAAACAGACGCAGCGTGCACAGTGTCACACTGAGGAAACATCATATCCTGCTTCACTTCAACACACCGTCACCACGGCAACAGCTCTGTTTTCAAGGATATTCAGCATACAAGAAGTGCCAGGAAATATTTGTCCCGGGCCTTCTATCTGGCAAGTGAGCTTACAGTGAGCCTGCACACACACACACACACACACACACACACACACACACCACACACACACACACACACACACACACACACACACACACACACACACACACACACACACGCACATACATTTTCCCCTTGAAAAAGTGAATCATGGCAGAGCTTATGAATATGGCCTCTACAGTACAGAGGAAACTGGAGGATGAAATCACACCTTTACTCGTCTCTAGGCACAAATCCCTCCTTCTCAACTTCCACTCGTTTCTTGCAGGTCATCTATTTCCCTCATTCCAAATGTGTTTTCCCTCATCACTCATTCCTACAACAAGATCACATTCACATCATTTGAAATGTAGGGATGGGCTTTTAGCACAGAGTGGTTAAGCTTTCTTCCCCTGCCGTCAGCAAATTAATTCAAAATGTCAGACCCTGACAATTAAGCTCCGTGGGGCCACATTTAGCTAGAGAGACCCCATAATTATTTAGCCAGGCCCAAACAATGGTGCTTTTGTGACATGTAGGTCCTTGTGGTGAACACAGGTATATCCACACACACACACACACACACACACACACACACACACACACACACACACACACACACACACACACACACACACACACACACGCGCACACACACAGGCTGTAAATGGCAATCTTGGATTCCAGTCCACTGACGAAAGAAGAAGTGATGGCATAGTGGCCTGTCTGTGGCCAGAAACTAATGAAATGAGAAACTGACAATGCCCTTCATCACTCTCTCTCTCTCTCTCTCTCACACACACACACACACACACACACACACACACACACACACACACACACACACACACACACACACACACACACACACCCCTAAAATATCCCCAATCAGTAGCAAATAGCATTGGCATTACATCACCTTCGCCACCTTAATTATGGTGCTACTGATGGTTAAAGCCTGGTAGGGACAGTCTGAGTCAGCAAGTGTGCACATTGTGAGTTTTCACCAGTGCTGCCAATTGCAATGGAAAGGATAATTGGGATTTCTTGTGCTGCTAATTGAGAACATGTTGAAGTGCTCCGATTGGTCCATTAATCATGGAAAACTCTGTGAAAACAAAGACAGCACACCACAACACAGAGGCCAAGACTTCACCATCATCATCATGAATCCAAAATCATATAGAAACCTGTCATCAGTCAGAGATCAAGTCAACCAGGCCAGGTTTCAGGAATCTGTCAATAAAGTTAATCATCTACACAGGCAGTAGTTCCCATGTGGGGTTTGGGTGACCACCAGGGGTCCTTGAGAGGGTTCCAGGGAGTCGCAACATGTAAAATGTATAAGAGTGACTCTGTTGTGATTTAGCGTTACCTCCCCTCCTCCAGTAGACAGATATGTCATTCTGAATCTGAACCCCCAAACATCAACAAGCATTTCAGATGAGGTGGCTTTAAATGGTGAATTAGCCTACAGTATGGGGTCTATGCCAGGATTTTTGCTATATAGGCTACATACCACTCATAATGTGAGTTTGTTCAAAGACGTTGGGGAGATATCACTGCAGGACAGGAGTTCCCAACAGCTTGCCCATTCAATGGGGCGACAACTCATGAGACAATAGAAATGCCAACTTGCAAAGTTATTCCTATAGGGAAAAAAAGTCACTATAATATTCCTATAGGAATGTGACCTTATATGGAATTAATTTCTCCTATTGTATCACTATGATATTCCCATATTGTTTGTGGTAGGCTACTCAATAGTGATCAATTGACCTGCCTTATTGAATGATGTAGCCTATCTCCTACAGCATCATAGCGGTTTATAGTTCTGATAGTTATTTATAGTGACCTTGACCTTACAGCCAGGCTACTAGGCTACTTTATTGGTTATTTTACGGTAATTCCTATAAATTATGGAGACATAGTTTGGCTGTGGTATTTGCACAGCATCCTTCCTAAATGTATGCTACATTCGCCTTTAATATATAGCGCGTTTTCCTAGGTAGGCTAACGCACACGTTGCACAGGAGGGCAACAACTGACTTGTCTTGAGCATTATATCACAATGACCGAATAAAAACAGAAGTTTCACCAAAGTAAATAAGACGCTTGCAGCAACTTTCCCCCATTTGAGACACGTGTCCAGGCATTCACATCAATAATAGCAACAAGCACACGGAGAGTGCACCTACCCAGCAGCTGAGAGAAGGCAGTCGAGCACCACAGGACCGGTAGAAATAATCCAAAGGACCACGGGGGAATCCTGCGTGAGGACAGAAGTAAAGAGTGAGAAAACAAACTTGTGCGCAAAAGAAAAACCACCAAAACAGCAGCACCCTTATGTCTTTCGATTTACCGTAAAGTCATCTTCAGTGATGGTATGGGCTTTTAGATCCACGCTAAAGTCGCCCTAGTCATGTGTGATGGTAAGAGAGAGAGAGATGGAGCCCGCTCTGCCTCTCTCTCACACACTCCAAACTAAACAAGTCTCTCTCCTCCCCTCTCTCTCTCTCTCTCTCTCTCTCCCTCGCTCTCTCTCTCCCCCGGCCCCCTCTCTGACCCCCCCTCTCTCTCTCACTCTCCCTCCCTCTCTCTGCCTGTGGTTCCCAGTCAAACAAAGCCAGCTTCAGTGCGTCGGGACTCAGGGGGCCCTCAAAACGCTGAAACCCGACTCCGTGTCTCTCTGCGGACCACCGCTTTCTACTCCAGCCTTCCCCTCAGACATCACAGCCCCGCATACAAATTAACACACTTGAGTGAAGTCCTCCTCCCTGCCTTCTCCTCCTCCTGCTCGAGCTCATATGTGTGGTTTCTCTCTCACTGTCCCAACGCGTTCTTGTGTGGCCTTGCTGCCTATAGATGAGTGCAGCATCCAAGCTTGGTTTGGACATGACATTCTCAAACATTTAGCCTACAGCCAAATTAACCTCTAAAGGTCTAGCAGTAAATGGATGTTAATTATGTTTTGATTGCAAATTAGTAGCCAAGTTAGCTATTTACATGTGTATCAAAATGCACTATCAAACTAAACTAGTAAAATCCAATAGGCTACTCAAATTGCTGATGTCTACTCTTTATTGGGGTATAAAAAGTAATTATCAGAAGTTCATCATTCAATAGTTCTATTCAGCTTGTTTGTTTCATCATTTTGTCAACCATCATGCAGACTATAGCTGCTGACCATGAAAAGTCAACACATTCTCACTCCCATCACCTCGTCGACTTGTGCTTAATGCCGACCTTAGGTTTAGGCGTGGGGGTGGGAGAGGTTAGGTTTTGGGTTAGGGTCTGGGGGAGGTTAGGTTTAGGCATGGCATGGGGGGAGGTTAGGTTTGGCGTAGGGGCTAGGAGAGGTTAGGTTTTGGGTTAGGGTCTGGGGGAGGTTAGGTTTAGGCATGGGGGGAGGTTAGGTTTGGCATGGGGGCTGGGAGAGGTTAGCTCCACCGACACGCTGCACGCCACCTCGCTCAGCTGGTTCTGCTTGTGGGCTATCGGCATTGCGACCTGTCGGCACTGCGGCCTGTCGGCACATAGACGCGGCACCAGGCGGCATTGGTAGCCACTCGGTTAGGGTTAGGGTTCGGATTAGCCTCAATGCGAGACTCTCGGGCTAGGGTGCCAATGGCCAATGCCAGGGTGGGCTTGGTGGTTAAAAGCCTGGTGCATGGTGCAGGCTGCCAGGTGCCTCAGGGCCAAGGCGTCCCCTCCAGTGCAGGTGCAGCTGTGTGCGTCCTAAGCCAATGAGCCCAGGTACCGTGGAAGCAATGACACACAACGGTACCGTGCACAAATCCACGCAGTGGGAGTGACAACGGGTTAAGTAGCCTACCATATTTGGTGCCATCATTTTTTAGGTATAGGTGTCACAATTTGGTGGATAGGCCTATCTATTTTCTTTTATAAAACTTGGAAAAATCTGTAGCCTATAATACAATTCACCAATAGATGCACTTCAAGGGAGGACTTTTAAAGATTTTCTGGGAAATTCTGATGCAGACTCTCTTGTCATCTGGTTTCTAAGTCACAGACGCCATGCTTTAGTTAGTGTATGATAAAGGTATACCTTTCCACACCTGCGTGATGATACAGTCAGCGGGTCATCCACCACAAGGAGTCAATTGTGCACTGGCACCCAGGATGCAGACAAGTACACACACACACACACACACACACGCACGCACGCACACACGCACGCACGCACGCACACACACACGCACACACACGCACACACACACACGCACACGCACACGCACACGCACACGCACACACACACACACACACACAGAGGACAGTCTAGCTGTGGGAGCCAGTGGTACAGCGACTGAGGGAGACAGATAAAGATGTGTTCAGTGCATCTCTCTGACAGCCCAGACAGATAGGGAGCAGTCAGCCTCTGAGCAATATGCTGTTAGAGAGGTAACAGCACTGATAAGCACACTGAGCAGTGGTGTTGCAGGAGACAGGAGCCAGTCTTCTAACATTATTGTTTTGTTGTGACTGTCAAATGTAACATTTTGTTAATGACTCATTCATACTTATAGCTGATTATAAAGTAGCCTAGGACCATGCAGTCTTATCAGCCAAAACCACAAGTGGTCACAGTAGTTTGCGTGCTAGCTAATGTTGGCGCACCAGCACCCTAACTGCCACCGCGGGGGAAGCAAGGTGAAGGTTTTTATTTCAGCCTAAAACAACTTAAATAAAACTAGCTATGGTACTGTATGTATCTAGCTAACATTAGCTAGCACAGAAGCTGTGAACTACAGAATATGTAGCTGGCTGGATGTCTAACTGATCTTTATGGCCGTGACCATACCAGCTAATGTTAAGGCCACAACAGACTCGTCCGTCCGCCTCGAATTGGAGCCGTCTCGCCGTCTGCCGGCGCCAGCGAGCCCTACATGCTAGGACGTCAGTCAGCACGTTGGTTGCAGTAAACCTCCGACACACTAGGTGGCTTTGGGTGCACTAGGCGGGTCGTGGCGCACTACTATGACGTAATCTCGCTGTTTACCCAGAACTTTCAATCATGGCGGTGGCGTTGGATGCTCTTGGGTTATTGACAGCGCTGGACATTATCTTACAATATAATGAGGAAATTGACGTGGAGCACGCGATGTTGATGAGACGGGAGAGGATTTTTCTCTGATCTCCTCCATGCTGTCTGCTGGCTCTTCTTCACAATCACAACAACGTCTTGCAGTATGCGCGTCACCGGATATAAGTATGCGGCCCAAGGCAACGGCCAATCACAACTCTCGTGCAGCTGACGTCACGCACGTATCGTCGCCGCTGAGTTACATTTTGGAGGAGCCCCCGTCAGCCGACGGCGTCCCCTCCCCGCATGACGGTGTCCACCCGCCGTCATACGGGGAGGGCGGGGCGAGGCTCTGACGGACGAGTCTGTAAACGCCTTTAGGCTACACTCACTCGGCTACTAGCTATCGACTAACCTGTTTACTGTAGTCAGCAAACTGTTGAAACATGTTGAAACCTGAGCACTTGTTTCCTTACATTTTACATGGAAGTTAATACAGTAGTAGGCCTACATTGTCGATGAAATACCATAAAACAAAAAACAAAACAAAAAAACATTTGTGCTTGCTAACTTACCTCTGTCTTTGACAATGGGCCCATCACGAATCACCATGCCATTTGAAGCTTCAAATTGGCCCGCCTCTCCCCTCTTTTTTGATTGGTCTCCTGATTGAACCAATCATAACAGTTTCTGGCTGGCATAGAAGATGTTTCAATAAGCAAAATTCCTATTTGCGTGAAGTGATTTTGAGATTAAATTGATTTTAGTTTGCACATATACAAGATTAAAAACAGAAGAAAGAAAGAAAGAAAGAAAGAAAGAAAGAAAGAAAGAAAGAAAGAAAGAAAGAAAGAAAGAAAGAAAGAAAGAAAGAAAGAACGAACGAACAAACAAATTTAAAAAAGAAATCAGAATGAGCAACAATGACACACCTGAAAAGAATAACAGAAAATAAACAGCCGTATAATCCAATATGGAGGAATACACATATGCATACACATACATGTGTATGCGTGTGCACGTGCGTGCACTATGCCTCCCAGGTGTCCAGTTTAGTCAGTGTTCCCCTGACTCAGAGCAACTGACAGTGTTTTGGCACAGATAAGCTTTCACCTTCTGTAGTTGGCAAAATAGGGAAGTTCACACATTACAGGAGTGAAGAGTTTCCATGCTTCTTCATCCAGAACGAATACAGCTGTTCAGCTGTTGTGTAGTGATGGAGAACAAAAGAGTGCCTCACAGGTGATGAGTAACACAAAACCAACAATGGTGTTCAGAAAGGGAAACAATGAAACAATGATTTCCACATATGTTAAAGTTGTCATCTCCCGGATCCTCACTGTTTTTATTGAGGTCAAATTAATATCTTTGTTGCTAAGCATTCATTGCTATGGTGTTTCGCCAGTAGCCTATGACACTTCACAGAGATCACCTTTCAATCAAACAGTGTGGTCGGGACTGTGACGTCTGTCCTTGGATTTTCTGTTGATGAAGTTTGGTTCTTATTATCTCCGCCAGGAGATCATGGCCCCTATCGTTGCATCGGCGCAGTTTCTAGGCCGAGCGGCAGGCGCAGATCAAAGCAGTGGGCGTGGACAGGCGCACTTGATATCGTCGTGCTGGCGCTAGATGCAGCCCAAAGCATTACAACCACGCCTTTTAGGCGTAAAATTATGCACCGTCATGCTCATTGGATAAGTGCAATAAACGAATGGCACGCTTGCCTTTTTAGCTCCAATTCCACTGGTCCCGCAAAACCAGACGAAACCCAAGCCTCTGATCCCCCCCCCCCCCCCCACCTCCCTTCATCCCGTCTGTCTCCATATATCGGCTATTATTCCATATTATGATGCTTCTCAAACCAATCTAACTGCAGTTTAAATAGCCTACTGCAAGCATGTAAATACGCTACACTATAGCAAGATCAAAGTGAAAATAATGTTCTATGCATCAGCTAGAAAAATATAGCCTATTAGATTGGTGAAAGTTTGTCCAGAAAGATATCATTTTCTCTCGCCTGCTGCAGGAAGGATGATGCACATAAATATACCCTACATTATGTCAAGTCATTGCATAAATGTGTTTTTATTGTAAAACTAAATGTGAAATAGGGCCAAGTTATTGGAGGGACATCACAGTATAGGAGATGCCATTAGAAGCGCGTTCCGAAGCGCGTTCCGCTGTTACTTCTCTAAATCACGTTAACTCGACAAGGGGTATATATAGGCCCAGGAGGACATATATGTTTCACATAGGGTGGTGTTTTCATTTCGATGTTTTATTTGGTCCAATATTGAAATGTTGACAATGGCAGGCTGTGTTACCATTACACATTAATTTAGAACTACCTTTTATATCTATTTTGGCTCATTTGGTGGCTATTTAGTAGCGAAATGAAGAAACACAATGCATGCTGGGAACTCAGAGAGAGAGAGAGAGAGAAGGGTGACAGAGAAGAAGCAGTGAAGGCACAGAATAGGCCTGCTTTTCAAAAGCGCAAAGCGCTAAATGTAGGCCAGGTCCCAAGATATCACTAGGCTGGTATTTAGCGCCGACACGCCCACTTTGGGACTGCGCCACGCCCATTCGGCCTAAAGCGCATTTGGCAGCCTAAAGCCTATTGCTATCTTGCCGAAACAGGCGCAAGGCACGTTTTTTTGCGGTTAAGGCCCGTAATAGCGCCGATGGCCTGTGGGAGAATAGAGCCCCATGTTTTCGGCCGCGTCTGTCTGTGGGTCTGTCTGTGCGTCTGTCTGTGTGTTCCTCCTCTCCTCTAGTTTGGCCTTCGTGATCTCGAGAACCGTTGGTCGGATCGACTTCAAACTTTGGGAGTCTGCTAAGGAGTAGTGACGGAGTGCAGTGACCTGTTTTCGTGCAATTCGGCATAGCGCCACCTACTGGCAAAAAAAAGTGTATCTCAACAACTGTTGGTCCGATCGACTTCAAATTTTGAGAGTGCGCTGAAGGGAACTCGACACAGTGCAGTGCCGAATTTCATGCAATTTGGCACAGCCCCACCTACTGGCAACACAAAAAGTGGTTTATCTTGAGAACCGTTCGTCCAATCAACTTCAAACTCGGGGAGGGCACTTAGGGGGACCCAACGGAGTGCAGGGAGCTGAATTCCATGCAATTCTGCATAGCGCCACCTACTGGCAACAAAGAAATCTTGCAATTCGGCATAGCACCACCTACTGGCAACAAAAAAATCTTGCAATTCGGCATAGCGCCACCTACTGGCAACAACAAAAAGTTTATCTCAACAACCGTTCGTCCGATCGACTTCAAATTTGGAGAGTGCGCTGATGGGAACTCGACGTAGTGCAGTGCTGAAATTCTTGCAATTTGACAGCGCCACCTAATGGCAACACAAAAAGCAGTTTATCTTGAGAAATTTGTCCGATTGACTTCAATCTCGGGGAATGCGCTGCTCGGACCCGGATGGAGTGTGGTGCCGCATTTCATGCAATTTGGACTTATGCATAGTCATAGTGCCACCTACTGGCAACACAAAAAGCGGTTTACTGTATCTCGAGAACCATTCATCCGATCGACTTCAAACTTGGCGGGTGCGTTGCTGGGAACCCCAGAAATTTCAGTGGTAAACTTTGTGCAATTCAACCTATAACATCACAGCTTTCACGTACCTCCAGGACTGTCTGTCCGATCGACTTCTGTATGTCTGTCCTTCGCGGATCTCGAGAATGCCCACGGGGTGTTGAAAGGGGGGAAGGGGCACTGCACTATATATCTTCTTTATACAATAATTCCAGGACTTTCACTATGTCTGTCCTTCACATATCTCACGAACCGTTTGTTGGATCGACTTCGAACGTGGGGAGTGCGCTTTAGGGGGGACCTGATGCAGTGCAGTGTGTGTGTGCGGGGGGGGGGGGGGGGATGGAGTGCCCACGGAGTTGTGCTTTGGGGGGAACGGGCACTGCACTAGTAATACATAAATACAGACTGGCCCAGTGTTATGAAAACTATACACAGGCATACACTCAGTCAGACTGCCCTTGAGAAACCCCAATCCCACCCTTCTACGTGTAACCGCATCCCCTAATCAAACAAACTAAACAATTATTCTAACACAAACACACAATAAAAAACTTGACAAAAACACATAAATACGTGGGTTACAACGAGTGTTGGGCAAGTTACTTTAAATTAGTACATAGTTACAGTTACTAGTTACTTCTCTCAAAAGTAATTTAGTTACTTTAAGTTACTCATTACTTTGAAGGTAACTAGTTACTAGGGAAAGTAACTTTTGTGCTGTGGCACAGTGTGGGACAATACAACTGTCAAATTTGATCATTGTACCCAATATCATTACGATGAAAAGTAGTGGAACAAGTACAAAACACAACTTTTGATAGCATATTTATTGTAGCCTTCAAATCAAGTATCCAGTACGTGGCGCGAGCGAGCCCTTTAAGAGCAATGCATCCATGGGTAATTGCCTACTGTGGCTAATATTAGCCCGCTAGTTAGTTATGTTACATGGCAGTAAAACGCCACTGAATGACCAAATTGATATAACTTTTAACCATTTAGAGTAACACTGTTTCCATATGGATCACCAGCGTTAGTTTGTTGTTTATAATGTGGCTGTATTTATCATTTATCGTTCTCTATCTCTGATACACTGAAAATAATGGGAGGCGGGCCATTTTATTTTATTTGACAGTTCTGGGCACAGGCGTTGGCGTTGGCCAATCCTGGCGTGTTCCACCCCCAAATCGATTGTGTTCTGGCAGAAAGCGAGTGGGTTTCAGGACGAAACAGTCTCGAGCCACTTACGTTATCTTTAGAGCAGCGCAGTAAATACAATATTCCTGGAATGCAAGTTTAACTAAACAGTTACATGTCCTCTGCATTCTACATCAAATTAAGACATTACCGTTTGTTTTATTTTGTATGTTACATACTTATTGGCCAAGTTATCTTAGTTTATGGGAGAGGAATTCTGCCAGTTAAAGAAGGGAGTATAGGCGGCCATCTTGCCTGCAGAGTTTTCAAATCAAGTAGAATACCGTTTTGCAAGAAATCTGGGGGGTTTAGTCCTGCATTAAGATGAGACCATCTTGCGTTGGACCCGCAAGTTAAAAAGAATGTGGGCCAGGGGCGTAAAGTGTTTGTGTGTGTCAAGTCAAGTCAAGTCAAGTCAAGTCAAATTTTATTTATATAGCACCTTTCATACACAAGGCAATCCAAGGTGCTTCACAAAAAAAATGATCGAAAAAACAAGCAGCAAAGCAATGCACATATAAAAAACACATAAAAAACACAGCCGACAGTTTTAGTTAAAATATATACTCAAATTAACAAACATGAAACATTATTTCTGTTTTAAATAAGTTACAAGGCACTCTTCAGTATTATTATTACATGTACAGTCCATTTGTTGGAAATGTACAGGAATCTTTTTTTTAAATTACAGGCCGAGAGAGGCAGTAGTTTAGTAGCAGTTAAAAGCAAGAGTAAACATAAAGGTCTTTAGCTTGGATTTAAAAATAGGCAGAGTAGGGGCAGATCTAATGTGTTCAGGGAGTTTGTTCCAGTTATGAGAGGCATAGTGGGAGAACGCGGCTTCACCATGTTTTGATTTGGTCCTCGGGACAATTAGTAGACCAGTGCCTGAAGATCTCAGGGATCTGGATGGTTCATAGTGTAGAAGCATTTCAGAGATGTAGTGTGGGCCTGACCCGTTGAGAGATTTGTAAACTATTAGCAGAATTTTAAAGTCTATTCTAAGATTTACTGGCAGCCAATGCAGGGATTTGAGAACTGGTGTAATGTGTTCAGCTTTCTTGGTTCTTGTTAGAACTCTAGCAGCCGCATTCTGAATGAGCTGTAGTTGTTTAATAGCTTTTTTGGGAAGACCATTGAAAAGACTGTTGCAGTAGTCTAGCCTGCTAGAAATGAAAGCATGAATTAGTTTTTCAAGATCTTGTTTGGACATGTAGCCTCTAATCCTTGCTATATTTTTTAGATGATAGAAGGCAGATTTTCTTATAAGCTTGATGTGGGAGTTGAAATTTAGATCAGAGTCAATAATAATGCCAAGATTTTTTACCTGGTCCTGGTGTGTGTGTGTGTGTGTGTGTGTGTGTGTGTGTGTGTGTGTGTGTGTGTGTGTGTGTGTGTGTGTGTGTGTGTGTGTGTGTGTGTGTGTGTGTGTGTGTGTGTGTGTGTGTGTGTGTGTGTGTGTGTGTGTGTGTGTGTGTGTGTGTGTGTGTGTGTGTGTGTGTGTGGTAGCGGCATCCTCAAACTCGGCCTTAATTGTGATGTGAACTTGTATAAAGTTTCGTGACTGCAGCTTGCATGGTTGTGACAAAATGTGGCCAGGGGCGTAAAGTGGGGGGCCCTACTTCCGGCCCTGTCCCTCAGACCACACCCATCTTCGAATTCAGCCTTCATCTGCCTATTTCACAGCAGCCATTTTTTGTCAAAAAGGCAGGAAGCAACACAAGTGCAAGCAAAACATTAATGAGGGCTGCATGGACCCTAAATAAACCCTAAATGGGTTGGAGGTTGAAATGGAAGCCCTCATTAAAGTTCTGCTTGCACCTGTGTTACTTCCTTCCTTTTAGACACAAAATGGCTGCTGTGAAAAAGGTCAATTGTGACCTCAACTACTAGCTGCACACACGCACGCACGCACACACACACGCACACACACACACACACACACACACACACACACAGACACACACGCGCACGCGTGCACGCACGCACACGCGCACGCATGCACACGCACACACACACACTCACCAGGTGAGTTGCAGTTACAGGATTTTTCCAAGAAAACAGCAATAGGAAAATGTCGTGCATCAATATTTAATTAGATTTTTTTTCATTTCATGTTATTGTTTTCCACATAACCCCATATTTCTTTTACAGATGTTGGTTTTGGGGGAAAAGTTCAAGTGAAAAACAAACGTCATGGTTTTATTGTGGAATGTCAGGATTACTCCGTCAAGAACACCCACATCATACATCTAAAATAAAATATGGCGGGGGGGGGGGGGGAAAGAACACCTACATCATGTCATACAGACCTTTACGGCCGAAGGTGAATGTTTATCTGTTTATCTCCATAGTAGCCTGTGTATTTGAGGGCAAACAAGGTGAAACTGCCACCTTCTGTGATGGATGGAGAGAGAAAGAGAGACTGGAAGGAAAGAGTAACACAGAGGAGAGAGAATGACAAGATGAGAGACAGAGGGATGAGAGGGGCTCACTGTGGGTGGCTGCAGATTAAAAGGGTCTAGTATGAGTCAGAGAGATAGCAGCTCATCACTCCTCAGTTGACGGCTGTGAGAAGCCTCAGCTGACATCAAAACACACCACTGAACAAAAACAAAACACATCTGCTGGGCTCTGGGTGTCAGAGGGGTATTTTGAGGGACTTTCCATGCTATACACTAAAGTGGACTGTACTGGTACTGGCAGTCATATACTGGTACAAAGACTGTCAGTGGACAGTGTAGGATCTAGTGGAGGACAAACCCATCTAATTTACCAGCCTTTATGTTGGTAGGTTAGACAGGCAAACTCTGTCCCATGTTTTCAGAAAAAGGCCCCAACTTTTCTGTCATGTTTTTCTTAGTTTGATGGTTTGTCACATTGTACCTTCACTGATTATTCCCCCCCACTTTTATCTTTGCATTCCATTGAGTGTCTATATTCATATCCTGTGTCCATGTTTGTTTCATAATGTGAAGCACTTTGTGACTGGAACATCTTGAAAGGTGCTATACAAAAAAAAACATACTTTATTATAGACTTTATTTTTTACAGAATAGAGGTTACTCGCCTTTATAGGCTGACATGAATCTTTGAAATAATGAATACAATCATAATAAGTAAGTGAAACTGTCAAACTGATGTAGCCTAATGTAAGTTAGTTGATACAATCTTTTGGGGAGAGGAAAAATAACTCAAAGCTTTTCTATAAAATGTAGATTTTTGTGATGGTGGTGGCTTTATGATCACCAATTGCAGGTCCTAACTAGATCCACCTTTTTATTTGCCATTACATCACTGTGGAAATTTTGGATGGATTACCTCAAAAGTCCCCCATAACCTTCCTGTGGGTGTTCTTATTCATAAAACAGCTCCAACCTGCGCAGTGCGTTCTAGAGTAAAGATGAAGAGAATTGAAAAGTGTAGAGTAGAATAGAGCAGAATAATCCACTTCCTACTGGCTTCAAATGGGAGATTGGTTGATTATTTTACATGGCGCCCACATATAGGCTGATTTCTTATGCTCATATTTTAAATATTTGTCATCATGGCCCAGGGTTCCGAGAGGAACAGGGGAGAAGGTGTTATCTGTTAACCCTGTGAGGCCAGCCATGAGAGGGAGCACAGATACAGTAGATGGAGTGTGAGGAGACAGGACACAGGGACGGCCAGCAGTCTAACACCTATATGGCGTCAGTGGTGTGACTTTAACACTAATAAGCTGATCATAGTCCGACTAAGGGAATTCAGTTATTGAAGTGTTCATGTAAAGAGATAAAAGCCTTTATCACATTATGGGCTTTTTTATTCACACAGTCAGCTATTGCTCCCCCCCTTTTTTGTGTGTGCCAAATGTAAACCCTTAGTCTGATTTGTCTTTTTACATCTGGCAACTGGCAAGACTGACCTTTGGACTGAACTTATTTTAAGATGGACAAAACATAAAGTTCAAAGTGCTTCCTTTGTAACTTAAAGTCGAGCTGAAATGGCATTTCCAGAGTATTAACTTCCTTATCTGACGCATTTCCGAGTGAAACGTTGGCTTTAGGCGGGACCAGACACTGGGACGAATTTGATTGGATAACAGGCCGCTAGGGAGGTGGGGCATAACATTTGGGGAGTTTTATTGGACCATTAAAAAGTACATCAGAACAAACCAAACCAAATGTCTGACAGCGATGAGTTGGATGCTAGCCTCGTTAACGTTAGCCTCCATTCTGTTATGGAGGACTAAGGTTACTCCCCCCTTCATATCCCCCATTATCGGAGCAGGCAGGCGTACCCCTCGAGCTGCCGGGGGTGGAGGAAGACAAGGGAGAGGACAATATTTCGTCCTGGGAGTGAGACCGTAGCCTCCATGTTTGAGCCCCCCCCCCCCCCCCCCCGCAGAAAAACCAGCTAGTTAACCACACATTTGCTGGAGAATGACAGTTGGATGTCATGATACAGTATTATTGGTTGAAATTGGGTAGTACATGCTGATGTAAGCATCAGTTTTTAATGAAGAAAACATGGTTCAAGTTTGATGTAAAAATCCAAAGAAAGAATAGTTAAAAAGTCCTTTTTCATTTCAGCTCGACTTTAAAGGCTTTATACAGAGTAACAGAGAGGACTGCCATGGGTCAACAGAGTTGGTGTCAGTTCATTTTCAGATTTATCAGTTAAAAATGTAAAATACAATTAGAAACTGCAAGTCATTAACTTATAATAAACATTTTATACCCAATAATTTCTTAATAAGTTGGATGTACCAGTTTTCTGATAAGAAAAGTTTCAATGACAGAACTAAAGAGAGCATGATTCCTGATGAAGAAATGTTTTGTCATGACCTTGGTCTTTATAACTAATAGTATTTGCATCTAGGTTATGAGTGCAGCAACTTCTTCAGATACTAAAAAAATGGCAGATTTGGTCATACCTGAATTTTGAAGGCGTCATACTTTGCAAAATTGATGCAAACTTCTTGGAACACACAGAATTTGGGTGGCTTCTTAGATTATAGCTAATTATCTCTCCCTCCCCCCTTTCATCTGCTTTCCCCTTTCACACTCACCCACTGACTGACACAGACCCCCCCAGCCCAGTCCACATTTGGTGTGTGTGTGTGTGTGTGTGTGTGTGTGTGTGTGTGTGTGTGTGTGTGTGTGTGTGTGTGTGTGTGTGTGTGTGTGTGTGTGTGTGTGTGTGTGTGTGTGTGTGTGTGTGTGTGTGTGTCGAATAGGTCCAAGGTCACACAGAAAACAACAAGTGCTACTGCTCTTTTAAAGGCCTAAGCCAGAATGAAATGTCAACAAAGAGGAAGCCTGACTACTGCAAACAAGAGAGTGGCCATCTATTCTGGCTCCAAGTGATTGGCAGGGCTTTTTGGTACGAAGCCAAACGGAAATGGATTCAGAGACTGAAACGGCTTTGCATACAATTGTAACGTTCATCTAACATATATATAGAATAGACAAACACACAAAAAAGTGTATGTGATGAAGACAATAATGACAGTAAGCCCACTCTAATTATGTTTAAGTGTAAGTATGTGTGTAATCACAGTAACATATCGCTGTTGGTGAAACCTTCTATCGCCAAAATGTGAAGTTTTCAGGAACTAAAAAAACTGATTTTGAAAAGATTTTATAAACCGTAGTGTCTTCTCAACCCATAGAGAACCATATAATCCTGATGTTAAAGCAGGAAAATCACCCGACGATATGTGTAATTGTGTCTGTAGCTCATGTCTTTGAGTCAGAGGCGTCTAGCTCAATAAATACTTGCAATAACCACATGTCAAATATAAAGCGGATTATGGAAGGTGTCACTATGGAATCATATAATGTGTGCACTGTTATATTACTACAATAATCCCATTATTGTGCACATGTAAATTTAGCCAATGTTTCCACGAATCTATGTGAATACAGTACATCCCAAATCTAGATTAGGGGGGGGACTTCAAAATGTGTGTCAGCTTCCACTTCCAGCTTCCCTCCTGGTGTGGCTATTTGATTGAAATGTGGTTGTGCTTACAATAAATTTGCTTGTGTCAAAAAGGATGCCAAGCAGTCAGACTGCATTTTACATCCAATTTGTCTTTAGTTTGACTCTCTCAGCGTGGCTGTAATCACGGTCTGCAGGTGTAATCATCCATGTCCATAACAAGCAAAATGCCCCAAGATGTACTAAAAAGGGCATGTTTGGATGTTTGTGTGAGAGAGAGAGAGCCAGGAGTGCAGTCTGCATGATCATTATGATGTGAAGCTGTCATAACTGCACTACAGGGCCTTAGCTTGGAACGTCCAGAGCAAATGTGAGACCTTTAACGTAATGGAACCGACAGCCGGGGGAGGATTCAGCAGCAGCAGCCAGATATTGTTCATTCATCCTGTGCTGGGCTCTTCAGCTGGGGCTGTGGGAGGGGAACATCAGGAGGAAAAAGGCATCGACATAACAGCTGTCAGTATTTGAGGTAGGAAGACGTATGCAGGCTTAGTCATGGACTGGATATGGGGCGAAAACATACAGTACCTGAAGTTCAGTTCAGTTCATTCAATCTTTTTAAATGACCCGGTCTTTAAAAGGACTATCATTCTTTCAACCAAGGGTAGCTATAAGTTACTTACTATCTTTTAGAAAGTACCATGATTGGTTTTAGTTTTGACTTACCAATCATTTTGTAATTGTAGGCATCTCATTTTGCAATGAAACTCCTCAAACGTTCTTGCATTCCTGGCTACATTCACACTGCAGGCAAAAGAGCCATACATCTGCCCCCCCCCCACTCTCTTTTTTTCTACTTCTTCTTTTTTTCATGACTGTGTGAACATCATGGAATCTCATCTTTTCAATTCAGATTCACGCCACTTTCATATCTGGTCCTAAATCAGATTCAGATCAGATTTTTAGGAATGTGACCTCAGTCTGAACAGACATGTGACCCATATCAGAATTTACATTTACATTTACATCACAGTACATCGATATTCATCACAATTCTGCGCTGGAGGGAATCACTCGGTGAATACAAACATGGAACACAGCTGTGATGGAGAAGTCAATGGAAGGACAGTGAGGTGTTAGACCTCAAGTATTTTCTGTACTGTACAAGAAAAACTTGAGTGTTCATACCGTAACTGGTGTGTGTGTCTGAAAGCATTTAGAAAGAAATAGGCGATTGGGGCCACAGAAGAATGTAACTGCAGTGTCAGAGCCTTAAAGCCAAGTTTAAAGAAGCTAAAGACTCAAACTAACGATGCATTTGTGGTCAGATCACCTGCCCGTTTTACAGTGAGCTTGACCCGTGTTTGGGGTGTTCTTTTACGCATGCAGGTCAGTTCAGGACCATGACAAGCTCACACTGGAATCTGTAATTGGCCACATAAAAAAAAGTGTGAACAGTCAAACAAAAAAGATAGACCCTTTTCACGGGGGCCATTTTGTGTCAAAAAGGCAGAATAAACACAGGCGCAAGCAAAACACTAATGAGGGTTTCCAAATTCCAATCATGGAAGTTGGAAACCCTCAGTGTTTTGTTGCACCTGTGTTTACCCTGCCTTTTCGACACAAAATGGCCCCCGTGAGAAGGGTCTATTGCTTATCATGTGAAGGCAGCTTAAAGCCCGGTACACACATAAAGATAATCTGGCTGATTTTGGCCCGATTTCCCCCCTTCCGACCAAGGACAGCAAACGCCCAATTATCTGATGGCTCTAAAGATTATCCTACGAGATGATCCTGTGGTGTGAGGTGTGTTAAGAGTAAATTTCTCCCGATGATCTGCTTGGAAAATGGTCGGGGCCGACGATCGTAAATATTAAACCTGTTCAATATTTACGATCAAAAGTCCTCTTGTGTGTGGGGAAAGCCGACAACTCCCGAGTCACTGACTCTGTGGATTGTGACGTGGAATGGAATGTAGCCAATCACGAAGCGAGCTGACTGAAGAACACGGAAGCATAACAAAATAAGGAAGAAGTTTACACTCGTTGTTCTTCTTCTGTTTGGTTTAACGCGTCTTCTTCTTTTCGTTCATTTCATAAACTTTTCGGCAGTTTATATGCTCTGTCGCACATGGCTGCCTCCTACAGGTCAGTCAGGGTACTACGTTAGATCACGTTTGATCACGCGAGATTTCTGGCTTGGGGGACGAGACTCTAGACTGTCGTAGGACAGATCTTTATGTATGTGGTGTGCTGTATTGGGAATATCGGAGCACACCACACACAATACAATCAAAACTGTTCAATCCATGATTTTTTATCTTCATGTGTGGAGTCTCTCACAGATAAAAAAAAATCTGTTAAGATTTAGAAAATCTTTATGTGTGTACCAGGCTTAAGACTGATTTGACTGTGAATTATTTACAATGCTGTAGGTTTTTACTGGGTCCATCTCATCCATTGTTTTTGGATACTGCTGCCTGCCATTGCAGCCTTCAGTTCCCAGTTATTTTCCCCACACTTTATACTGGAACATCTAATACCTGCTTTATAAAAATAAAAAAAAGATTGTCATTTTCTGTGCATGCGTCATGCTCCCATGGCGACACTGTCCTCCTCAAGCTGTATCCTGTTTTTCTCTTTCAGGATGACACTTGAATACATTGACAAGTATGGGGATATGGAAATTATTTTTTGGCTACGTTCACACAGCAAACCTTAGTGCTTGAATCAGATTTTTTGATCAGATCAAATTTTTTGTGTGGCTGTTCACACAGACTTTTTAAAAGTTGCCCATATCAGACTCCAGTGTGAACAGGTCGCGGACCTGAAGTGACCCGCATGCGCAGGAGAACAACTATAACATCACATGCAGCACCCTGCTCTTCTACGTAAACCCGGAAGAAGACAGCAGAAAACATGGCGGTAGCTGACAATGTTGTTTCATCTGTTGTTTACGGTTTACGGTACAAGCTATTGTGCAGTGGAAGCCAGCGAATACGGGAGCAGATGATAGCGAGGAGGAGGAGGAGGAGAAGAAAGAGAGACAAAATTTGGCTTTCTGTGGAGAAATAGCTGCTACTTCTTGCTAATACTTATAAGGTCTAAAACCTCACTGTCCCTCCACTGATTAGCTCCCTCGCAGGGAGTCTGATATGGGCCAGATGTCTGTTCACACCGGAGTCACATTCCAAAACATCAGATTCGAATCTGATGTTTTTCCACATTTGAAAGTAGCCCAGGTCGTCTTTAAAAAAGTCACTTTCAATGTGACTTGTACTGTTCACACAGTCATGAAAAAGACTGATCTGAGTCACTTAGGGGGGAAAAGATTAGATTCAAGCACTAAGGATGGCTGTGTGAACGTAGCCTTATTAAGGGGGAAAAGATTAGATTCAAGCACTAAGGATGGCTGTGTGAACGTAGCCTTTGAGAACTGGCGTGACTCTATTGACGCTCGGGGTTGAAGTCTGAAGTATTAGTTGTCCTGGGGAACCGAGGTTTGAGCTGCCCTGCTGACTGACTCTACTGGAAAGTCCTTAGAGATCAGGGGATGTATTCCTACTTTATGCATTTCAAATTTTAGTTGACTAAATCTGAAGATGCTTGAAGACTAAATTCAATAGAAGAAGCTTACATCACATGTAAATTCCCAGAATAGCAATTAAGGAAGATGGTAACATGGTAAATGGTAAATGGACTGCATTTATATAGCGCTTTTATCCAAAGCACTTTAAGAACATTGTCCCTTGAATTATTTTATTAAAGGATAAAAATTCAAGGAGAAATTGTATCTTCCCCCTCCCCCTAAATACAGATAGTGGAGGATAGAGAAAGATGACAGGATTGTAACAGCAAACAGCCTGAAAGCATGCTGGACTGCAGGAGCTCACACACGGTTGTTCTGCTGATCTGAGATCATTTCAGATGTGCAGGTGATTAACTAGGAGGAGCAGCAGCTGGTTTCAATCATAGACATATATAAAGGCTAGATGGCTTACCCGCGCTGCCGGTCAATGGAGAGCGACGTCGTCGCATGGTGGCCATCTTGCTACGGCACCACAGCTTTATATATATCTATGGGTTAAAAAAACGCTAACATTGTATTATTATTTTTGGCTCCAAATTACACCAAACTTAAACTGAAGCATCATCATCATGAGATGAATTCACACACCTAGTTTCATGCAGTTTCATCCATTTTGCTAGGAGCTATGAGCATCTGTTGTTGGGTTAGTATTATCACATCAGATGATCATAACTCCTAGGGAAATGGATGAAACTGCATGAAACTTTGTGCCTGAATCCCTCTCATGGCATAGATGCTTCGGTTTAATTTTGGTGTAATTTGGAGCCCATCAAAAAAATAGTGTTTTTAGTGTGTTTTTTTGTTGTTGTTGCCATATCTCGGGAACGGAATATGCTTGTAATAAACCAAACCGTTTGTAAATCCGTCAAGATTTCAGCGAGTTATGAGTATTTTTGTCTGTGCACCCTCCAACAGTTACCATAGAACGTACCAGAAAGCCTGCCGTAGCAAGATGGCGGCGCTTCAACGACGCTGGTGACTCCGCCTTAAGCCATCTAGCCTTTATATATGTCTATGGTTTCAATGAGCAGTGAAAGATTCTTGGGCATTCCAGCGCTGTCGCCCTTCTGATCTTCCGTTAACCAACTAAGTCCATTAAAAGTCACATTATTTTATAGACCATTATGTGTTTAAAAGCAAATGTGACAAGACCCATTTCCCCCCCCATTGTGCTTGCAGGATGCTTGGGTAACAAAATGGCTATGAAAGAGTAAAGCTCAAGGTTAATTGGCTCATATCTCATATGTCAACACCTGCCCATTAAGGGTGGTGCCACACTGGGGACCAGGGACCGTTTCACACTTGTCCCCAAACTGACCCCAGGTCCGGTTCGTTTGATCAGTGTGAACGTTGTGTTCACACTGTGTCCTGACTGTGTCCTGTGCCCAGGCACAGGACACAGTCAGGACACAGTGTCAGGCACGGTGTGCTGTCCTGTGCCTGGGCACAGGACAGCACACCGTGCCTGGGTCCACTTGAGAAGGTGGTCTCGGGTCCACTTGAAGCATTGCTGGGCGTGGTACATTTGAACGTGAACACACGCGTTTATTGGCGTATGGCATATCGCCACCTATTGTATGGGAGTTTGTAGATGGGCAAGTGTTCCTGGGAACGGAACAGCATTGGTGATGTGAAAGCTGACCAGCGGGGGAGAGGGGAGTGGGGGCAATCCTACTCGGGCACGGAACGAAAGCAATCGTGCCGAGTGTGAAACAACCCTAAGTGATGAGAACATGCACCACAATCATCTACAGTGGTTTCCCTATCATTTGCTCTGGTGCTCGATGCTAAGGCATCTGTAGTTTTGCAGTTACGTCACAAATCTGCTAGTGCCATGCCCAGCACCATCATTGGAATTGGCTGTGCACAAATAATGGCTAAATAACAAGGCTATACAAAAAGAGAGATATCTGACATAGGTGTAGGTCAATTCAGTAATGTTATGAATAGTCTGCTAAGATAATTTCTTTCCAAATGTAGGTTAATATACCACTGTAAACTCTTTCGCCTTAGCAGGTGCTGCATATACGATTTAGTAAATTCTTCCAGCAAGATTAGATACAGATTCAATGCAAACATGCGAGCAGATGATTACAGTGAATAGAACTTAATAGAAATTTAAATAGTGAAATACATCAACTCTCTGAGGGAATCACTGCTTGTCTGTGAGTGTGCTTATGCCTGTTGGTTGCATAATTGCATGCATGTGCGAGTGCATATTCATGAGCGTGGGCTACGTGTTTCTACTGTATGTACAGGTGCTGCTGACACCTCCCCGCCTTCCACCCCCCCCCCCCCACACACACACACACACACACACGCACACGCACACACGCACGCACGCACACACACACACGCAAGCACGCACACGCACACGCACACACACACACACACACGCAAGCACGCACACGCACACGCACACACACACACACACACACACACACACACACACACACACACACACACACACACAGCGTTGGATCGTTCCACTGACGCTAAAGAAAACAGAGCAGGTAAACAGAGACGTGTCGGGCTTTAAGCCATGAGTCTGCCTCTGCCCTGTTTCACTTCAGTGTACAGGGAAAGACTTTCACTGGCTTTTCTCACTGTATCACCTATCTGCCAAGCCATTTCATTTCTGCCCCGCACATTTTTTGAAGATTTTTTCCTCCATAAAGAAAATACTGTTCTTCCTGTTTGAAAGAATTTAAATATTTTTGTACATCATCGCCTTCTTGGCTCTGGTGGTGTGAGAAACGGGGTCAAGGTGTTCGCTGAATGGCAAAGCTCTTTGAATCACACACTGTGTATTTATATTTGGTATTTCCCAGTATTCGTTTGCCATATCACCATACATGTTCATTTACAAGTTAACATATTTTGCATAAACTGTATAGCTGTATATATTTCACCTTTGACTTATGCGTTTATTTTTATCACCAAATGTAAACATGCTCATTTACAAGTTTGTCTGGTGGTTTATGTTACTTATGACCACGTACACAGTGTAATCAAAGAGTTTATTTCAAATCTGTATATGATTACAGAGTATGTTCTCACGCCCAGAAAATTCACTCCAGTCTTGTAAATCGACCAAGGTTCATAACAACAATAATTACAATGGCTCCACCAAGAGACACAGAGAGAATTATTTTATTGCATATATCTGAATTTGATGACAATGACACATTCCCACGTGAAAAAATTACATTTTGGATACACACTATGGCCCCTATTCTCCCACAGGCCTTCGGCACTAAAACGGGCCTTAAACGCAAAAAAACGTGCCTTGCGCCTGCCTCGGGAAGATATCAACAGGGCTTTAGGCTGCCAAATGCGCTTTAGGCGGAATGGGCGTGGCGCACTCCCTGAATGGGCGAGAATGGGCGTTTCGGCCTTAAATCTCGGCCTAATGATATCTTCCGACCTGGCGTTAATTTAGGATTTGCGCTTTTGAAAACCAGGCCTATTCAGTGCGCTGATCAGTCTGACAGGCACAATACGACTCTCTCTCTCTGACTCTTGGCCCTACTTCACATTTAGTTTTACAATAAAAACACATTTCTGCAATGACTTTACATAATGTAGGCTATATTTATGTGCATCATCCTACCTGCAGCAGGGGAGAGAAAACGATATCTTTCTGGACAAACTTTCACCAATCTAATTAATCTCATCATATAGGGATAGGCTCTAGTTTTCTAGCTGATGCGTTTAGAACATTCTTTTCACTTTGATCTTGCTATAGTGTAGCGTATTTACATGCTTGCAGTATTTAAACTGCAGTTAGATTGGTTTGAGAAGCATAATAATATGGAATAATAGCCTATATATGGAGACAGACAGATGGGATGAAGGGAGGGGGGGGAGCAGAGCGCTTGGCTTGTCTGGTTTTACTGGATTTCTCGTGGAATTGGAGCTGAAAAGTGAAGCATGTGCTTCGTTTACTGCACTTACCCAATGACCAGACAGTGCATAATTTTATGCTTAAAAGGCGTGGTTGTAATGCTTTAGGCTGCGTGTAGCGCCACCAAGATATCGAGTGGGCTGGTCCACGCCCACTGATCAGCGCTGCGCCGGGCGCTCAGTGCAGTGTAAAGGCTGATGCAACGATAGGGGCCTATATATTTTACAACATTTCAGGAACATTCTTCAGTATTAAACTGAATATGCTCTTGCATCAGATTGCTCAATGACATACATACAGTATGCAGTAATCCAGGCAGGAGACATGATTAATCAATCACCTTGAGTGTAGAGATTACAACGATGAGGTGTCTTGGGAGGAAAGCTGTCCTTGTATGCAAAAGTTTGAGAATGTTCAGGGCAAAAGACAGACAACTGTGATATATCGGTTTTGTCGTTCCAGCTGGGAAAAAAGCTTCATCGCTCTTACACAACTTAACTTAATCAGAGACACAGTCAAGGTGAGGAATTGTCTTTTCTGAATTGCAAGCATGCATCCGTGCCTGAGTGTTGGGTGCGTCTCCTCCATGTGTGCCTGAGTGTTGGGTGCGTCTCCTCCATGTATGCCTGAGTGTTGGGTGCATCTCCTCCATGTATGCCTGGGTGTTGGGTGCGTCTCCTCCATGTGTGCCTGAGTGTTGGGTGCGTCTCCTCCATGTATGCCTGAGTGTTGGGTGCATCTCCTCCATGTGTGCCTAAGTGTTGGGTGCGTCTCATGCATGTGTGCCTGAGTGTTGGGTGCGTCTCATCCATGTGTGCCTGAGTGTTGCGTGCGTCTCATCCATGTGTGCCTGAGTGTTGGGTGCGTCTCCTCCATGTGTGCCTGAGTGTTGCGTGCGTCTCATCCATGTGTGCCTGAGTGTTGGGTGCGTCTCCTCCATGTGTGCCTGAGTGTTGCGTGCGTCTCATCCATGTGTGCCTGAGTGTTGGGTGCGTCTCCTCCATGTGTGCCTGAGTGTTGGGTGCGTCTCCTCCATGTGTGCCTGAGTGTTGGGTGCATCTCCTCCATGTGTGCCTGAGTGTTGGGTGCGTCTCATCCATGTGTGCCTGAGTGTTGGGTGCGTCTCCTCCATGTATGCCTGAGTGTTGGGTGCGTCTCCTCCATGTGTGCCTGAGTGTTGGGTGCGTCTCCTCCATGTGTGCCTGAGTGTTGGGTGCGTCTCCTCCATGTGTGCCTGAGTGTTGGGTGCGTCTCATCCATGTGTGCCTGAGTGTTGGGTGCGTCTCCTCCATGTCTGGTATTGACATCTGACTTTGGGATGACCCAAACTCTTCTCCTCATGTTTGCTGCTCTGACACAACGCCTCGGCTCGTAAATAATCTCCATCGCTCCGTCCAATATTTCCGTGCAAACCTTCCGACAATGGACAAGCTGTCCTTCCCCCAGTCTCAACAGTGGGTGGATCACATTTTTGAGCATCGATCAAAAGTCTATTTTCCAGATGGAGAGCAGGATTGAAACAGAAAATTAAACTGAATGTTTTTTCTCTACACCGATTTCGGTGCTTTTCTCTCACACTGCAGACAACGTGCATAGTGCATAACTTTTGTATGGGCCCGAGTCAGACTTTGAGTTTTACACTGTGATTTGGTGTATCGTGTGTGTGTGTGTGTGTGTGTGTGTGTGTGTGTGTGTGTGTGTGTTCAAGATTCAAGATTCAAGATTTTTTATTGTCACTCCATGGTACAAGTATCACGTGTGAAATTCTTGTGCTGTGGACTCCGTTTACAACATAGTACAAATATAACAGGGCATACGAGTGCAAAAACAACAAGAGACACAACAAGCAATAAGGCAGTATAGTGATAAGACAAGTCAGAGACAGTGGCATATTCACTGCACATAGGTGCACATGTCATGTGCATACTTTAGACGTGCTTAAACATTTTAAATTCGGCGTATTTGACATACAGGTGCAAATAGCATATTCCTTATTAAACATACAATTAAACATTAGACATACGTAATGGTAGCAGCTACAGTACGGTACAGTACGGCTACTACACTATTTGTGTATGTTAACACATTCACTGCCAGCCGTTTTTTCAATACTGTAGGTAGGTTCTGCCAAGTTTTTTTTTTAGGATTCTGGCTCATCTTTCAAGAGCCGAGGATTCTTTTCTGCTAAGATTTTGTGAACACAAATTATCTCAAAAGAACTAATAGAATGTGTGCTTTCTCTGTCTAAAAGAGTTAGTTTGTAGAGTTAGTAGTTATGTAGGCATTAGCAGTAGAATACAGCATGGTTTCAGCGTCTGAAAATTTATTCTGAGATAAATGGCTTTTTGTGAAATTCGATAGAACAGTCACTTTAACCATTTATTTTTGGCGTAAGACGTCAGACATCTAAACAATAGTTTTGAACAGTAATTTCCTCCATAGCAGCAGGAAACCCCCCTCTCCTTCAAACTCCTCCCTCCGTGGGTGTGTCTCTGGTGGCTTTGCAGCGTTTGTCACAAGCGAGGCTCTGCCTGTCTGTGCTGCCTGGCTGCTGGCGGCTGCTCTTTGGGCGAGTCTGCATGAGTCGTTTCGGTTGTGAGCTCAGCTGCAATGAAGCTGCGTGCGATTGTGGGCTTTCTGCGGGTGTTTCAAAGTGTGTTGCACGCATAATCTATTATGCAAATTTGCAATCCCCCACCGCCAGGTCCCAGCGCGATAATGCGCGAAAGCGAAAGCGTTTTCGCCAATCCAATCCATACAGTATGAGAATGGTTTCCTCGCGCGTTCCCCTGCAGTTTTGGCTCGGCTTTTTCTAGTCTGGAGAGCACTGTCGCCACTTAGTGGGTCGGTGGACTGGGTTGTACACGTTCGGTGGCTCCAATATTTTTATAGGAGACGTGGGGGGCGGGGCGTTGATCCACGTCCCACCGTCAAATTCTTTTTTTTTTTTTTTTTGACGAGTCAACTCGTCATTGGCAGTCAACCGCTGGATTTTTTTTGATGAGTCAACTCGTCATTGGCAGTGAACGTGTTAAGGAGTCTCGTGGCCTGCGGGAAGAAACTGTTCCTCAAGCGATTTGTGCGTGCTTTTGGAACCCTGTATCTCCTCCCTGAGGGTAAGGGAGGAGAACAGGCTGTTGTGGGGATGGTTTGTGTCTTTGATGATCTTCAGGGACCTCCTGAGGCACCGCTGTTTATACAGTTCATGCAGTTCTGGCAACTCACATCCTGTTACGTGCTGGGCCGTGGGTCTCACTCTCCGTTACAGTTCCCGTACCAGGTGGTGAAGCAGCCAGTCAGCAGGCTTTCAATGGTGCCTCTGTAGAAGTCCCTAAGGATTTCTGTCCTTAGCCCAAATTTCTTCAGGCGCCTGAGTCCGTGTATTCGCTGTTGGGCCTTTTTGACAACAGTGGCGGTGTGACCGGCCCAAGTCAGGTCCTGGTGGATGTTGACTCCCAGAGACTTGAAGCTGTCCACCCTTTCCACCACTGTGCCATTGATGGTGATTGGGGGGTGTGCGCCCCCCCCCTCCTGTAGTCTACAATGATCTCCTTGGTCTTGGAGACGTTCAGAGAGAGGTGGTTGTCCTGGCACCATTGTTCCAGGGCCCCCACCTCCTCTCTGTAGGCCGTCTCGTCGCCCCCCGAGATCAGCCCCACGGCTGCTGTGTCGTCTGCAAACTTCACGATGGTGTTCGAAGTTTGAGTCGCTACGCAGTCGTGGGTGTAGAGGTCATACCAGAAGGGGCTGGAGACGCACCCCTGGGGCGCTCCTATGCTGATGGTCAGTGGGGAGGAGGTGAGGTTGCCCACCCTCACCACCTGGCAGTGGTCTGTCAGGAAATCCAGGATCCAGTCGCACATTGCTGTGTTTAGTCCCAGATCCTTGAGCTTGCGTACCAGCCTGGAGGGTACTATGGTGTTGAATGCTGAGCTGTAGTCCACGAACAGCATTCTTACATAGGTGTCCTTCCCCTCCAGGTGGGACAGGGCGGTGTGGAGCACGTGTGCTACTGCATCCGCTGTGCTCCTGTTGGGGCGGTATGCAAATTGTAGCGGGTCGTGGTCCGGGGGGAGTGTGGGACGGATCTTTGATATGACCAGCTTATCAAGACACTTGCTGGCTATTGGCGTGAGGGCTATTGGGCGCCAGTCATTGAGGCTGGTCACTTTCTGCTGCTTGGGAATGGGGATGATTGTCGCTGCTTTGAAGCAGGAGGGAACTCGTCGGAGGGAGAGAGACTGGTTGAAAATGTCTGTGAATACGCCTGCCAGCTGGTGGGCGCAGGCCTTGAGGACCCGCCCGGGGATGCCGTCCAGGCCGGCCGCCTTGCATGGGTTGATGCGCAGGAACGACCGGCGCACCTCATCCTCAGTGATGGTGAGAGGGCGGTCTGGTTCTGTGTGTGTGTGTGTGTGTGTGTGTGTGTGTGTGCGTGCGTGCCTGCGTGCGTGTGTGTGTGTGCACGCGTGCGTGCGTGTGTGTGTGTGTGAAGGAGGAGGCAGTTCATTGATAAAAGCACATTCAGAGCATTCCATGAAGGTTTTGGTGTACAGTATGTTTGTTGCTTTTTCCCATATAGTCAGCTTAACTCATTCATGGCCAGTTTAGGACTGCCAATATTTAGCACAGGCCAAAGATTTTCATAATTGTTGGTCATCTTTCAAGACCCACAGTAAATTATCTATTAGCACCAGAGTGATTTGCAATACCTCAAAATGAAGATGTACGTCTCTGGGTTCACCAGGGAAAAAAAAGTGAGCTTTTAGCATGTTCTGTACTCTACTTATATCCATTTATATACACCCTGTTTTCACCCAAAAGGTCTCTCTGAGATGACAAACAGGAGAAAAGTCAATTTCTGTAAAATACACATTCTCAAGCAGAACTCGCTCTCAATTCTTTTATTTTGAACTGTATTGACATCAGACATGTAAATACTATTCGTTATGACACAAATGAAAATAAATAAATAAATATATATATATATATATACACATGAAGTGCTTTTTTTTTTACATTCAACAATACAGCAGTGTGAGTGAGTGTGCAGACAGACACACAGACAGACAGACAGACAGACAGACAGACAGACACACCGACAGACAGACAGACAGACAGACAGACACACACACACACACACACACACACACACACACACACACACACACACACACACACACGATCCCCCTTCGTTGCGTGATTTCTAACCCCACATAGGATAAGCAATAACCACGCCCTGTGGCGCCGGGATTGGCCAGGAGCAACACTGGAGGGCACGCAGCCCAGCGATTTCATGAACCAACTGTTCTGCTCTTGAGAACGGACAGCGGGCTGCTGTGACTGCCGCTTCTGCCTTGTTGTGTCCATGTCTCCCTGTCCTATCAGTATCCTCCCTGCTATTTGATCGTTCCCGTATTCCCCTCGGCTATTCAACACGTCCTCACCGCCCTCTGGAGTCTGGATTACCCGTCAAACTGATCGATCATTTCCTCATTCCTCCGATGATCAAACACATCTCTCTGGATTACTTTCTCCCGTTTTCTCCCGGCTGGCACAGAGGAAGGCGACTAGCTCGTGCAGCGCGCAGTGGGGCGTTTCAATGGCGTTTCTCCTGTCTGCAGAAGGAAGCGTTTATCCGTTTTCTTATTTTCCTCTTGCTCAATTTCAAAACAACAGCTGCGGTATGTGTTTGTTCACGTGTTGTCTTAGATGCCAGGGACCTGATACTATGTCACAGGCTGGGTAAGTGTTTGAACCTCGCGCTGCACTGATAAAACCAAAAACACGTCAAACACGTCTTTGGCGTGGATGGCTATTTCTGATAACACGTCAAAGACGTCTTTGGCGGTGAATGAGTTAATAGTACTGGTTAGCATGGTGCAGGTTGGAGACCACTTTGCATTGATATGTGGGACTGCTATGTAGCAATAGGATTCTCTTTTGTTTTTTTCACACATAGCTGCATCTAGACTGGTTTTTGTGAAGCAGCTGGCATGTGCTTAATATGGTGGGGGGGATTTTCATAGGAATCTTGAGCCTAAAATGTTTTTGTTTTTGTTTTTTTTACCTGCACCACGCTCATTTTTTTTTGTAACTCAACAATTTATATCCTATCTGTTGTATCTTTTATCAAAGCTTATCAAGCGGGTTTCAGGAGCGGGACCACACCTCAATCAGGCTCTCACAGCCACGCCTCTTCAGGTATACTGTACATTTCCGCTACAGTATATAACGCCACCTAACCCTCTCTCTCTTCTTGGCTCTTGAATCCTCCCCCCCTCCCCCCCACCCTCTTCTCTCCCCAGCTCATCATCTATCTCTTACATAGGTCAATAAAAGAAGGGGGTCTGTAGGATCCGGGAATCTCGACGGACTCCTCTGAAGCCTCCCCACACCGCACTGCTATTCATCCTGCACATTCTGCACATTCGATCGTTGTCGATCAACCCTAATTGTCAATCAAATGTTAAACATTCCTGGTTGATGGTTGGTCCCTGCTAGTGAATTGGCCTATAAATCAGGTCATTTTATGTTCAACTCCAATCCAATTCATTCAAATTTAAAAGCTGAAAATGTTATCAATCATGTATTTTTTTTCCTGTGTTGTTGCTATTTCCAATTTGAATAAGATCATGTCTTACTCAACACAAACGTTGGTTTAGGTTTTGAGATGTTTATCCCTGTTAGCCTGGTAAACCATCCGGTCACGTGAACTCACATTTTGTGTTTAGTCCTTCGAGACTGGCTGGCCACCGGCCCGGGGCGGGCTATTTCACGATCCATAAGGCGGACGGACCAATCAGGGACCTGCCTCGCAGTTGACATCGTAACCGGCCAGGAACGCCACTGGCAAAACAGTAGTGGCTGCCTCCATGGCTCTCTGCCTTAAGCAGTATGTCAACGTTCATCGAGTTAAACAGTCATAAGTGCAGTTATATGCAAGAAATAGACTCAATAACAACAATTAGACAAGAACAAGAGTATGCAACAGCTGAGTTTCTCTGCGGAAAAAAAGCTTTTGCTGTTCTTCCGAGTGGAGCTGGATTTGACTGGATCCGACGCTGATTGGCTGAAGGACTGGCTACTTCCACCCACAGAACCAAACAGAATGTGAGTTCACGGATCCAGATGGTTTCATGGTTTCTTATTTCTAGATGCCATGATGCCTTACGTGAAATATGGGTGCTTCTTCCGGTGTAATCCTGCCAGCCCCCCAAGTGACTTGATTTTACTGCAGTCCTGATGTGCTCTATTATCAAACTGCAGAAAGCTAATAATTTTTGCAAAGTTGTGTCTTTTACCCCATGAACGCCCATGAAATGAACGATGTAGCCTATTACTGATTGTCGATTTCTTATCTATGATCTACCAAATGATTATTGGATTTATTTCAATTTAATTAATTTCTGAAACATCCAAAAGGAAGGAAAGCCGGAAGAGGAAATGGTGTATGGAAAGCAGAGCCTGGTAAAAGGCTGAGTCAGCGTTTGGACCCAGGCCCAGAAATAGCATAGGCTACGTAGTCATGACAACAGGGTCTGTACCAACTAATGACTTCATCTCTGGACACTACATTGGCATAATGTCAGGGAGCTTTCCCTGAAGTGATGTCAAGAGCTTTATCAGCTCAATCCAGTGCCAACCAACACCCGTCACCTCATAGGATGCCTCAATCCAGTGCCAACCAGAGCCGTGTAGATAGAAGAGTCCCGACATCTCCATTCACTCCAATGGACCAGTGTTTTACTCTCAACAGTTCCAGGAAGTAAGGTTCTGGATTAAGCAGCACTGTCGAGTTGCAGCAAAATGGACAGTTTGTATTGTACTCTGAAAGGGTTTTTTCCCCCTTGAATCAAATTGTACATTATCAGCTTTATTTTAGCATGCAAAAGTAGCGCGAGACCCATTCCTGGCTGTTCATTGGTTATTGAGTCTCGCATTTTGGTCCTCCGCTGACGCCACTCTCTCTCTAGAGGACACTAGTGCCAACCAACACCCGTCACCTCATAGGATGCCTAGATCATAATATCACTGGGTTTCTACAGGAAATAAAATAAAAACGACACTGATACATCATTCTTTTCCCCGTAAAATATTATCGAAGATCACCCTGATTATTCAACTGTATGGGATTTGCCAGTTTTGCTACTTATTTTGAAATAAATTGTAGTGCGGGCCATTCCTCAGTCAAACCCAAACCCAGATCCATTACGTATGTACTGTATGGGCTCAGAGTTTCCTTAAAGCCAACAGCATGAAGGCCGTCCTGGATGCCGGGAGGGCTGATGATGTGCAACAGGGCCGGCTGAGGTCATCCACGTCCTCTGTCCCAAAGCCTCAGAAGATAATTTATATGGCTGGTTTTTATACTGTAGTTAACAAAGGCATGATGAACTGCTGCTTAAAGCTCTGCAGGATAGCCACCGCATGTCCAAGAAGAGCGTCATGATGTTAATTAACCACGGGTGGATGCATGCTAACACTTTTATTGAACAAATGCTTTCGCTAATTAAGGCCAGTGTTGCCATACCGGACACGTTTTCTAAACTGTGGAGCCACTGGGATTCCCCCTCCAATTCTCAAAATTTTGTGCGGAATGTGTTAATGGTTTGAAGCTAAATCCATAAATGTGGTAGTGTTTAATCACCCAAATTAAGACATCTGCAATGAAGAAACCAAAAGCTGTGTCAATGAGAATGACTGGAAAGAAATGTGTGCAGCTGAGAAAATACATTATTGTTAAGGGAGACAACTTCAAGCTCACGGTTGGACAGCGGTCATATAGAAAAGATGTGTAATAGTTCCAAGATTTGTCCTACATTCACCACAGCTTGCCTAAGCATGCACACACATGGACACACACACTCACTCACTCACGCACCATGCATGACCCACAATGATCAACAAATAATCAAAAGCAAAGAGGCCTCTCTTCTCCAGCGCGCCGACTGATGCGTCTTTGTTCATTTGTGTGGCTAAGCATCCTTGACCACCATTCAGCTTACTGTCACCACTATACTTCACCCTATCCACACATCCCTCTTCAAGGACATGCCTGAGTAGACATGTTATTCAAAAGCCTGTGAGGTAAGTGCGTGACCAATCCCGCTCTAAAGAGCCAGCTTTCAATGAGGAGCCCTGACCTGCTATGGCAGTGAGAGCTGCAGTACCTCTATGTGGGCTAAAGGTGAAGGAGACTTTCTACTTTTCAAGTTTGGCAACCAAATAAAAAGAAGAAGAAGAAGAAGAAGAAGAAGAAGAAGAAGAAGAAGAAGAAGAAGAAGAAGAAGAAGAAGAATAGCTGGGTGCCTGCCTGGGGTTACTGTAAGACTACATAAACGGGTTCTTAATGGAGATCACCACTGGACAAAGATGTGACCATGATTGAATGTATATTAGTATATAAAAACCACTATGGTCAGACAAACAGCTGAAATATGATTTTATTATATTGGGGGGGGGGGGGGGGGGGGTATTTGATACAAGTTGGATATTTTCTTATGGAATAAAAATATTTTCAGATCAGATTTAAACCATGACCGCTCAGACATGGATCTCAAGTCAGGTGTTGTGTTGTTTCTGACACTCCCCGTGTAACACGCGTTTGACCTCACATGTGTCAACAAGAGGAGCAGAAAACAAAGAACATGGAAGTGAGCCAGCAAGAGGATACTGCGGTGCCGGGACAAGAGAGATGTCATACCTCACACACAGCCACGGAAGTGTTGTCATAAGAAACCTCCCTGTTACTAGGTTGTTGCAGCACCCAAAGTGATGCAATGACAACCAATGACACTAATGACACTATGACGATGTAATGACAGCAAATGATGACAGAGTCGCAATGTTTGTTTATGATATCTTCAGGGTAGAAAACCCCTGCATCATGTGTAGCCTATAATTGTGTGGAGCAAATGGGGGTGAGGAACAACTGAGATAAAGAGAAAATACATCTAAAATGCATGTTTAATGCTTTTCATATCTTATTAATAACAACACTTTCACTAATGTTAGTTTGGAGAGCACAGACTAAAGAACATTACAGCTTGAGATTACCAGAAACTAGTCTCGCTGGCCAGCCTCCTCTCCCTTCCATCCGAGGAGACTGGCGCCGCTGGTCTCCATAACTGGGATAAACCCTCCCCTGCTCTACTCTGCTCTCCCATTGGAGCAACTGTTTCGGTGGCAGCCGGATGTCCGCTCCCGGCTTATTACAAACTCTGTCATTGGCTCCGACCATGTCAATCAGAGCGGCTTCTGCTCCCTCCTCCCTGTGTGTCGCTGTAAATAGTGCCCTGCCTTCTAAGTGAAAACAACAACGCTAACTAGCTAGCATGCTAACGGCAGAAACCTACACGCTAGCTCGTTGTTACACGCTGAAAACGGCAAGTTGGATTGTTTGAAACTATTTTCCAAGGGCACTGCCACTAAGCGCCGCCCATCGCAATCCCACTAGGGAGACCTGCGGCGCCAGACTCCTCGGACGGAAGGGAGAGGAGGCTGGCCAGCGAGACTACCAGAAACTGGCAGTTAACGATAGTCCGACCAGCCTGTCGCTGTTGGGTAGATGGTTGATCACTAACACAGTAGGCTACATAAAATAAGCACAGCAGAAACATCAGATAGGTCAGACCACGGTGTGACATTACAGTTAGGATTGAAAATGACAATAAAAATAATCAATAAACAAGTTTGCTGATATCTCCGCAAATCAAATCAGTTGCCAGTTGTCTACCCAGAAGTGACTGTTAGTGTGACGTGATGTTGATGTTGTTGTTGTCTAAACACACAAATCTGATTTGGTCTTACAGTGTGGACAGTCAAAATGACAGTAAAGACCAGATTAACAAATTGGATTTGCCTACTGTCTGAACATCCAATCAAGATAGCCTACACAGACATAAGATGCAACCTTTTTGCTGTTGTTTTTGATTCCACCCTTCAGCTGACTCAATATAGCAGTTTCCTGAATGAATATGAATATTCTGATCTTAGGAAGCCGATTTAACTTTGGTAGAGTATGTTCACCCCTACGCACAGACATAGAGGTACAGGAGTCAGAAGTTCAGGTTAAAAGTTCAAAATGTTAAATGTTTAACTTCTAAAGAATGTTTTCAAAGCAGAAGGGAGTGATGGGTGCTGACTACACTGCCCTGCAAAGCTAAAAGGGGGTAACTCAATTTTTGTCAAAAATGAGTTTTTGTCATTTCTGGAACATTGAAGATCTGCTTTATCATGTGGAAAAATATCTTGAGTCAATTGTGTTGTTTTTTGGAGAAAATAGGCGGTCATATTTACAGTAACTTCCAAAAGCCCTAGAAAAGCCAAGCAAGACTAAGGTAACATCAGTTACGGTTGTTTGGTTTGGTTTGACTGCACTCTGAATGCTCTGCCCTGCAACGCAAAAAGGGGGTAACTCACCAGAATGCTCAGATTGAGTTGAGGTATGAGTTACATTACTGGGCAGGCCTAATGTCATGATTGTGACATCGGACCAATACCACCCCCACCCACACAGACACCCACACCACCCACATTAACTCCCAAGGGTGCCAGCTCATATGGCATTAACCCCCTAACCCTTATACATTAACCCGCGAGGCACCAGCTCATACCACATTTACCCCCGAGGCTCCAGCTCGTACAACATTATCCCCAGAGACGCCAACTTATATGACATTAACCCCCGAGGCGCCAGCTCATACCACATTAACCCCCGAGATGCCAGCTCCTACCACATTAACCCTGATGCGCCAGCTCATACAAATTTAACCCCCGAGGCGCCAGCTCATACCACATTAACCCCAGAGGCACCACTCATATGAAATTAACCCCGGAGGTGCCAGCTCATACAACATTAACCCCCGAGGCGTCGCTCATATGTAATTAACCCCAGAGGTACCAGCTGATACAACATTAACCACCGAGGCGCCAGCTCATATGACATTAACCCCTGAGGTACCAGCTCATCCAACATTAACCCCCGAGGTGCCGCTCATATAAAATTAACCCCAGAGGTGCCAGCTCATACAGCATTAACCCTCCAGGTACCAGCTCATACAACATTAACCCCCGAGGCGCCGCACATATGAAATTAACCCCAGAGGTGCCAGCTCATATGACATTAACCCCCGAGGCACCAGCTTATATGACATTAACCACTGAGCTACCAGGTCATACAACATTAACCCCCGAGGCACCAGCTCATATGACATTAACCTCTGAGGTACCAGCTCATACAACATTAACCCCCGAGGTGCCGCTCATATGAAATTAACCCCAGATGTGCCAGCTCATACGACATCAACCCCCGAGGAGCCAACTCATACGACATTAACCCCCAAGGTGCCAACACACAGACACACAACGGGCCAACAAGAGTCCCACCAAACTAGGCTTGAAGGATGTGTAGCGGCCTGATAATCTAGTTATATTATATTTATAACGTATATTATATTAAGCGTAATTGTGCCATGAACATGAGACTTCATGTTTATGTTATCATTATTATCATATATACTGGTTTTATATAGTGATAAGCAACCAAGTGAAGGATCAAATTGAAGTTACTGTCTTTTTGCTTGGTATGACCCCTTATTATTTTGCAGACAATGCAAAGCCAGAGTAAGGTAACTCCAAATAAGGGTCAAAGGTCAAGTTTGAACAAAAAAAAAATATGTTGATAAATAACTACATTAAATAAACAAATAATTAACACATTTCCAGTTTTCTTCCTACAATACATTTGGCTGGACAACAACAAAACTTTAAAGTCATTTTTCTCAGTTCTACACTCTGGCGAGTTACCCCCTTTTAGCTTTTGCAGGGCAGTACAGGTCAAGTTGCTAACATTGCCTGGTTGACCATCCATGACCTCATGGGGCAGATTATGCGCTGAGAAATGAAAACGATCCAGCAAAGAGAAATGTCGCTCTCACTCCCACCAACCTCAGCTCTGTGGGAGGTTAGATCAGTTGGAATGTATGAGCAAAGTGTGGCCTGGAATCCACCGTGTATCGTTCAAGGGAAGGTCTAAAGGCAGACTTCTGTTTATCAGGCTTTCAGCAGGAATGTAGATCTGAAGATGAAACAAGAAATCACTGCAGAACTTTCACTCCATCCTCAAAAAAATCAAGTTTGGCTGTGATTCCATTTCCAATAAATGCTCTGTCTGCTGGTATTACAACATATCAATGTGGGTTTGCTGTGTAATAATAGGCTACCTAAGAGAGAATTGTCTGCAGCACTATTGAAGTGGGATTTAAAAATGGCAACCACTGTAGGATCACTGGCAGAGACCTTGAGACATTCAGGATTTATTCTAGCTAAAGTGTATTCACATTTAGATGCTTGAAGAGTTCACAAATAGTGACTAAACTGTCTAAAATCATCCAACATTCTGTTTTCGGGTGGACTTTTGCTTTTTCTCCTGTACCTCATTCACTTTGACCTGCAGGTCAAAAACAGATCTTGAACCAACACTGCTACTCTAATAGATCCCAGCTTGAGGAGCCATGGAGGAATACTCACTATAGATCCC
>NC_139624.1:106100869-106125869 GCF_964638095.1 Poromitra crassiceps
AACTGAGCATGCAGACAAATAAGGGTGCAATGCATGCTTTTGCACCCCCGTAGAACCGGGCCTGCCAGGCCGCGAAGAAAAATGTGCCTTTTTTGCATGTTTGAATCGGTTTTAGCCATATTTAGTGGAATATCTCATTTTAAAAACACCAATGTTATTGTCTATTGATTGAATTCCTCTCAGACTCACACCACTGACTTTATTAAATAAAGTCATTTTAAGTCACAACTGTAAAATAGCTGATAGCCCCTATATCCGAAAACACAATTTGTCACTCATTGAGCCAAGTAATATTATGTCCAAGAAAGACTACAGTGAAGCCACTTTACAGACAAGCTTGTTCTGAAGAAGAAAAATAAAAACACAGGTTGCCAGCCAGGTGGCCTGGCCTGCAAAAAAAAAAAAAAAAAAAAAAATTTTTTTTTTTTTTTTTTGATGGGCCCCCCTGACGAGTGGGCCCGTGGCGGCCGCACCCTCTGCCCCGGCGTACGCTCCGCTACTGACCAGAACCCAAGTCAAGTGTCAAGTCTTCTCTTCATGCATCAAGTCACCAGAACCCAAGTCAAGTGTCAAGTCTTCTCTTCATGCATCAAATCAAGTCACTAGAACCCAAGTCAAGTGTCAAGTCTTCTCTTCGTGCATCAAATCAAGTCACCAGAACCCAAGTCAAGTGTCAAGTCTTCTCTTCGTGCATCAAATCAAGTCACCAGAACCAAAGTCAAGTGTCAAGTCTTCTCTTTGTGCATCAAATCAAGTCACCAGAACCCAAGTCAAGTGTCAAGTCTTCTCTTCGTGCATCAAATCAAGTCACCAGAACCCAACTCAAGTGTCAAGTCTTCTCTTCGTGCATCAAATCAAGTCACCAGAACCCAAGTCAAGTGTCAGGTCTTCTCTTCATGCATCAAGTCAAGTCACCAGAACCAAAGTCAAGTGTCAAGTCTTCTCTTCATGCATCAAATCAAGTCACCAGAACCAAAGTCAAGTGTCAAGTCTTCTCTTCATGCATCAAGTCACCAGAACCCAACTCAAGTGTCAAGTTTTCTCTTCGTGGATCAAATCAAGTCACCAGAACCAAAGTCAAGTGTCAAGTCTTCTCTTTGTGCATCAAGTCAAGTCACCAGAACCCAAGTCAAGTGTCAAGTCTTCTCTTCATGCATCAAATCAAGTCACCAGAAACCAAGTCAAGTGTCAAGTCTTCTCTTCATGCATCAAGTCACCAGAACCCAACTCAAGTGTCACGTCTTCTCTTCATGCATCAAATCAAGTCACCAGAACCCAACTCAAGTGTCACGTCTTCTCTTCGTGCATCAAATCAAGTCACCAGAACCCAAGTCAAGTGTCAAGTCTTCTCTTCGTGCATCAAATCAAGTCACCAGAACCCAACTCAAGTGTCAAGTCTTCTCTTCGTGCATCAAATCAAGTCACCAGAACCAAAGTCAAGTGTCATGTCTTCTCTTCGTGCATCAAATCAAGTCACCAGAACCAAAGTCAAGTGTCAAGTCTTCTCTTCGTGCATCAAATCAAGTCACCAGAACCAAAGTCAAGTGTCAAGTCTTCTCTTCGTGCATCAAATCAAGTCACCAGAACCCAACTCAAGTGTCAAGTCTTCTCTTTGTGCATCAAATCAAGTCACCAGAACCCAACTCAAGTGTCAGGTCTTCTCTTCATGCATCAAGTCACCAGAACCCAACTCAAGTGTCAGGTCTTCTCTTCATGCATCAAGTCACCAGAACCCAAGTCAAGTGTCAAGTCTTCTCTTCATGCATCAAGTCACCAGAACCCAACTCAAGTGTCAAGTCTTCTCTTCATGCATCAAGTCACCAGAACCCAAGTCAAGTGTCAAGTCTTCTCTTCATGCATCAAGTCACCAGAACCCAACTCAAGTGTCAAGTCTTCTCTTCATGCATCAAGTCACCAGAACCATAGTCAAGTGTCAAGTCTTCTCTTCATGCATCAAGTCACCAGAACCCAACTCGTGTCAAGTCTTCTCTTCATGCATCAAATCACCAGAACCCAAGTCAAGTGTCAAGTCTTCTCTTCATGCATCAAGTCACCAGAACCCAACTCAAGTGTCAAGTCTTCTCTTCATGCATCAAATCACCAGAACCCAAGTCAAGTGTCAAGTCTTCTCTTCATGCATCAAGTCACCAGAACCCAACTCAAGTGTCAAGTCTTCTCTTCATGCATCAAGTCACCAGAACCCAACTCAATAAGTCTTCTCTTTATGCATCAAGTCACCAGAACCCAACTCAAGTGTCAAGTCTTCTCTTCATGCATCAAGTCACCAGAACCCAACTCAATAAGTCTTCTCTTCATGCATCAAGTCACCAGAACATATAATATAATATATAGTTATGAAATATAATTTCATAACTAGTTAATTATACGCAATGAATGGAACTGGTATTAGAAATAGTGATTATACACCTAGATATCGTATAGAGTTGATAGTAATTAATGTAGTAATATAGTTAGACGTTATATAACATAAGGATGTACTATGGGTGGACAGATGATAGATAATGATTGTTAAACGGATAGTAATGTATTAGTTAGGCTATAGGTAGATGTATTATATTATAGTATTATATGACTGTATATACTGTATAGTATTTTAGGAATATTGTGATGGAGGTTACATGGTTATTTGGATGGACATATGCTGTATTTAGAACCAGGTTGAGTGAGTTTTTGTTTGTTTTCTCTTGTTTGTCTTAAATTTATGATTTTAAAATGTGTTTTGTCTTTTACTTTGCATATTTGTAATGTATCTGTATTGTTTGTTTTGACTGTGGACCCCAGGAAGAGTACCGGTAGCTGTTGCCTTGTGTAATGGCTAATGGGGATCCTAATAAACTAAACTAAACTAAACTAAGCCAGAACCCAACTCAAGTGTCAAGTCTTCTCTTCATGCATCAAGTCACCAGAACCCAACTCAATAAGTCTTCTCTTCATGCATCAAGTCACCAGAACCCAACTCAATAAGTCTTCTCTTCGTGCATCAAATCAAGTCACCAGAACCCAAGTCAAGTGACAAGTCTTCTCTTCGTGCATCAAATACTCAAGTCTCGAGCAAGTCAAATTGTGACTTGGGAGAAATAAGGAGCAAGAGAAGGAGTAAACAAAGTAAAGGCGCATCCTGTGGAATTTGAAGAGCATATGGGTCTTTGCTCTTCCCACAACCTCGTCATACTTACACTTCATCCTGCTCCCACGGCTACATTATGCTACTTTATTGGCAGGATTACCCCATGATCCTCTACCTCCAGGGGTCCTACAGTACCTACTGCAGGCAGTCGTTTGTAGACCATCCACTTTCTCTTAATACTTCATAGGGAAGACTAAGTATACAGGGGAGATGAGGGTGACCGCACAGCATGGGATGAGTTAAAACCCCCGTCGTCACAGATACATGATAGTAAATACACCAAATCCACTCCCTTGGAGACTATGCATCTGACAGATTAATTTATTTTACATTATGTAAGATATGCTAGCTTTCAGATTCAGGGCTTAAAAACTGCATTAAAATAATCTGCTCAAGAGGAACTGATTGCAACTCTCACTCCATTTCTTATTTTTAATGTTATAAGCAAAATGTTATTATTAGCAAAAAGAAGTATACTTCAAGTTTATTTTATTAAGTAAACTTAAGTAAAGAGCAAGTGTATTTCCAAGTGTACTTTATATGCAAGTATACTTATACTCAAGTATACTTTATGCACCAAGTATACTAATATCAGTACTAGTAGTATACTCCTAAGTGTACTTGCCTAATACTTCTTGACAGTAAATTGGCCCAATTCATTATACTAGTAGTATACTTTAAGTGTAAGGAAAAGTATGACCATGCGAGATTTGAACACAGGGCCCCTTCCTTTCCAGCAGGATATTATCTGTCTTATCCACTCAGCTATCTGTTGAACTGAGTAAAATAGAGCTTGTTGACCATATGGGCCCTATCTTCGTACGGCGCTATCGTTTGCGCGCCTCTTATTGCTATCTTCCCAGCGTCTTAAGCTATCGTCTGCCTCCACCGTCCAGTTTTGGCTGGGATGACACAGGTGTAGGCGTGGCCCAGGCGTGTCCGTGGGCCTCTAGCCTATCATGTGTCTCGCACAAGTGTCATTTAGCGCTGTGGGGAAGATACCGTCGGTATGTGCCGAGCGCAAAGAGGTGTGGGCGTTGCCCGTTCCAAAATAGGCGTTCCAGCGCAATGTGTTAGAAAAAGAGGCCTTGGGTGCTCTCAATTTTAACACCAGCAAATAGCTGGCCTTAGCGCAAACAACCCCACTATGCCAGGCGTATGCCTGAGCGCAGACAGTATTCTCTGGCGCAGTGCAGTCCTCGCTTGGATAGGCCCATTATGCACAGCTCGCGCACGGACACACTTCCTCAGAATGCCACGTTGATTTTCAACTAACCTACACTGCAGAAAAAAACACACCTTGATTTAACAATGAGAATTCGTTTGTCATGGGTTTGTGCGAAAAAGTGATTTGCGTTTTGAATTGGATTACCAGGGGAACGAGGGTCTGGCGGGGCGGGAGTCTGTGTGTAGCGCGTGGAGGGGTGCTTTGTGTTCAGCTAGTGTGCCGTGTCCTGAAGGGGGGTCTCCCCGGAGAAGGTGTGAGCTGGGCCGGGTAGGCAGGCTGGGGGGGTCGGTGCACAGGGTGGGTAGAGGCACTGCCGCGGCACCGAGGCAGCGCTGTGCGTGGTCCTGTGGATCCCTCTCTCTTTCTCTCTCTCTCTCTCTCTCTCTCTCTCTCTCTCTCTCTCTCTCTCTCTCACTCTGTCACTCTGCTTGCATTGAGCAAGAAAGAAGCTGCTGCCTGTCACAGACGTGCAGGCGGTGACGCTGTGGCTTTTAAGGGGAGTGATCTCAACTTCTGGTGAATCCTGTTAATATGGGCATAAACACGCCTATCGGGGTTTGCGCTGAGATGACGTGAAGCGCGGCGGCCCGACATGCCCACAATTAGGGCTTTTCCAGCGAAAAACGTGCGCTAACGCAAAATTACCGCAGTTGGAAAGATAGGGCCCTATGTGTATATATGTCTGTCTTCTAACACCACAGGTCGGATTAGGCTGAAAATTTGCATGGAGGTGGGTTATGATCTGGGGAAGGTCATGAGCAGGTTGGAAAGTCCTGGAATCACCTGGAAAGTCCTGGAAAATCCTGGAAACGACCTGGAAAACACCTCACGCCCACAGCCCAGTTTGGATTGGGTTGAAATTTTGCATAGCGGGGGGTAGTGATCTGGGGAAGGTCATGGGCATGTCATCAAGTCCTGGAACCACCTGGAAAGTCCTGGAAAGTCCTGGAAAACACCTGGAAAACACCTTACACCCACACCCCAGGACGGATTGGGCTGAAATGTTGCATGTTGGGGTGTTATGATCTAGGGAAGGTGATGGGTCCATCACCAAGTCCTGGAACCACCTGGAAAGTCCTGGAAAATCCTGGAAACCACCTGGAAAACACTTCACATCCACATCCCAGGTCGGATTGGGTTGACATTTTGGATGGCAGGGGGTTATGATCCGGGGAAGGTCATGGGGACTTCACCAAGTCCTGGAACCACTTGGAAAGTTCTGGAAAACACCTCACACCCACACCCCAGGTGGCATTGGACTGAATATTTGCATGGCGGTGGGTTGTGATCAGGGGACGGTCATAGGCAGGTTGTGTACTTCTGGAAACCATCTCTGGACATCACCATAATTTCCAGCCAAGCAAAAGGCACAGTTGTATTGCTTTAATTATGCCTATAAAAGGGAGTATGTGGGCTATGTTTGTCTGTTTGTCTGTTTCAATTGTCCCACTGATGATGTCACAATGTCTATGACATCATCACTGACGATGTCACAATGTCTACGACATCTCACATCTATGACATCATCAGTGATGTCACGAGATGATGTCATCAGTGGTGATCACATAGACATATATAAAGGCTAGATGGCTTACCCGCGCTACCGGTCAATGGAGAGCGACGTCGTCGCATGGTGGCCATCTTGCTACGGCACCACAGCTTTATATATATCTATGGGTTAAAAAAACGCTAACATTTTATTATTATTTTTGGCTCCAAATTACACCAAACTTAAACTGAAGCATCATCATCATGAGATGAATTCACGCACCTAGTTTCATGCAGTTTCATCCATTTTGCTAGGAGCTATGAGCATCTGTTGTTGGGTTAGTATTATCACATCAGATGATCATAACTCCTAGGGAAATGGATGAAACTGCATGAAACTTTGTGCCTGAATCCCTCTCATGGCATAGATGCTTCGGTTTAATTTAGGTCTAATTTGGAGCCCATCAAAAAAATAGTGTTTTTAGTGGGTTTTTTGTTGTTGTTGCCATATCTCGGGAACGGAATATGCTTGTAATAAACCAAACCGTTTGTAAATCCGTCAAGATTTCAGCGAGTTATGAGTATTTTTGTCTGTGCACCCTCCAACAGCTACCATAGAACGTACCAGAAAGCCTGCCGTAGCAAGATGGCGGCGCTTCAACGACGCTGGTGACTCCGCCTTAAGCCATCTAGCCTTATATATGTCTATGGGTGATCACTCGAGCAATTGTGATGTCATCAGTGAGCGATGTCATCAGTGATGTGAAGTTGAGCAAATGTGCGCTGAGTGACATCACTCAAGCACTCCATATATTCTGGTACTGCCTTAGCAGCCAGTATAAATCAAGTCTGCTACTCTCAAACATGGAAGAATTGTCAATAAAATCAGCCAAATGTGTATGTAGGACTCTTTCGGCTAGGCAAGAAAGCTTGACGCTGCTCATAAATGCCTCTTTTCATCCAAAGTCTGTGCTGGTGATATTTTTCCGGGTTAGAGCCCAGCCGTCACAGCGCTCAACAGTGCCACTCTGGTTGAAAGCTCAGTAAAAAAATATCACCAGTACACCAGTACTTAAAATAGATGTAGATGTAATAATCCATTCTGAGTGCGGCCCATACTCTGGTGGTCCTTCTCGACCACCTTGCCAGATGAGATGGCTTATGGAAGGGCCAGGCCGCATACACATGCTGGCAGTAGACAAGATCACCATGGGGCGTAGTTAAAAAAAATAAAAAGGTAATTTATAATGAAGGGTCAAAAGAGTTAAGAACTTCAACTTAATTTTATCATTTAAATGTTTTCTTCACTGAATGTGAAAGTTCTCTGTGAGAATACAACACATGTGAGGCAGAGGTTCCATTTTGGCAGCCTGATAACACTATTTAGTTTCAAGTGCATGTTTGTGAAGTTCAGAACACAGCTGTCAAGACATATTAGCTAAATGGTCTAAGCAAGGAATTAGTTCTCCAAAAGGAGATAAATCAGAAACTGATCTCATCTGTTTTCAATTAACCTTATTAGAAAACAGGCAGCCACAGCGGCTAACTCCAGGTGGGCTAACAAAGATGCTTTGGCAACTGCTTCAAAAACATTAACTCCTTGTGACTCTCCCTATTCCTGAAAGTTTTCGTATAGAGGAGGGTGTGAATTCCATCACTTCTTCTGAGACTATCTGAAGTACAATGCCAATTCAGAAGAAAGCAGGAACTATGCACGCTTCAAAATCAATGCCATCAACACTGTTACAGAATTAAGATGCTTTAGCTATAGCTAGGTAGTGGGTAGACAATGCCATAGAGATCTTTAAATTAAATTAATTAAATGTGGCACACCACCAGTAAGCGAAATATTTCCCAACTGAATAGTATAAACTACAGATTACAGACTACACAGTCAAAAGTCAATTAATCATCTAGTCAGAATTCAAGATGTACATTTTAAGAATCTGGTGGGTTGGGATTCTCTGAGGGGTCATGAGATGGATTTAGTTGGGGCTGCACTTGTTTTCCAGTAATAAATCACATGGAATTATTTAGAAAGGGAAAATAAAAATCAATTGGCATTAATCAATCTGAGATTAATTTGCCGTCTTTCTACGTGGCTGAAAACCTGTTTATTAAATTAGTAAAAATCACATCTCTCCTTATTTATTTTCACTTATATCTTATCCTTTTCCTTATTATCTAGGAATTTAAGCTTAAATCCTACTGTCTTTGTAAGTCACTTTGTATAAATTAATTTAAATTTAACATTTAATTTGCAGAGCTAAGGGTTCTTCCACGAATGAATCAAAAGAAATACTTGAAAAGGGAAAATGAAAATCATTATTTAGTGATCATCATCACTCCCCCTCTCCATTTGTAGGCTGAAAACTTATCAGTATCATCCTGCTTTCTCTCGTGAATCATATCTTCCTCCTTTATTTGTTCTAAGACGCTCTTATCAACTTTTTATCTTGATGATGCCTCTAACTTTGGCAGTCCTTAATTTGTTGCTGGCAATCTTGGTGATTTAGAAACATTTGTGTCTGGATAAGAGTAGGCCTTTCAGTATCAATTTAAAACTGCATCCATGGGTCTTTGTGCACTAAAGTTCACCTTCAGAGATCTGAGGAAGAATTTCAAACTTGCAAGTTCATCAGTGATGTTATGGGCGTAATGGAAATAAAAATGGCTTCCTGCCAAACTGAAAGAGGCACAGATGTGGACCCTGATGATTCTGCAAGTAGGAATTCATTCAATTGAAGGCCTTTAGTAAGCAGTGGAGACTGCAACGGTAGTCTCACTTGCCAGACTGTCTCCTGCACCGGGAGAGACCGCAACGGTGATATGGGACAAAGATTGTGAGTAAACTTTCAACCTAAGATGTCCCAAATGCATACAAGTTGCTTTAGCCTTCCTGGATGTCCCCATTTCGTAAGCCAAATATTTAGTCCAAAAAAGACAAACTATAGAGACCCTTGAGCTTTCTGAGTGCAGTATATCTTTTTTTCATAATAGTGTTCATAAACACAACACACACAGGCAATGCACTCACATGTAAACCTATGCTTATTTGTATGCAGACCAGACACACATACTGTACACACATCTTTGCAGGCACACAGACATTTTGCTGTACAAACTCATTGTCAATCAGGGCTACAGTACAGACAAATCCTGGCAAATACAGACGCACAGTCACAGAGGAATGCAGGCTTTATAGGCATCATAAATTCCTGCACACATACAGTCACATGTAAGACGCCGCCGGCGCGAACTGTCATCTGAAAACCTTGAGCTTTCCGGATTGGAAGCATTCCGCTGGACCGAACAAGAGGAAAACCGCCCTCTGCGGCTAAAGGTACGACTCCCACAGCACTGTATAGTTTGAAGCTGCACTAGGCAAGAATTTAGCACAAAAATCCACCATCTTATCAGCTTTAACCACAAAGTGGGGCCGCAACAGAGTCCCATCCCCACTAATTAAGACCCTGAAGATTTGCCCAATTTACTCTAAACTTCTCCACCCTACAGGAAGAGACAGCAGCGAGTGTCAGTCCAGATACAACGGACGGCCGAACCTGAATGAACACTTATAATCTCTCCATTAAAAAATACTTTTTTATTATGGCACTACTTAAAAATGGGACATTTTGGTCAGAGATCTTCATCAGAACTGCTGCCAAAAACTTCTATTCACCATCCCTGAGTATGACGTTTGGAAACCTTGGTTTTGTTCCAGGTTCAATTTGGACTGGACGTCACAGGGTTATGTCACTGCAGGTGCGCACGAACCGTGGTACATGTAGCAAAAAATCTGAGGAAGCAAATGTAACCGAAACTAGAGAGATCCCTAGCCTGGTATGATATCCAGCCCATATGAATCACAGTTGCATCACTCTTCATATGGGTCTGGATGCTCTGCTATCTGCCACTGATTTGGTGACGTATTTTCCAGCCGCAACTGATTGGTTGCTGTTTGTGTCAATCATCAAACTACTTCAACAATTCTGCACCAAATACATTAAATTGATGAGAAATGAAGGTAATACCTTGTTCCACCGATTATCCCACTGCAGCCCAATGACAGCAGCGCTGTTCTCTCTGTTTGTCTGTTCTCTCTTATAAACTGTCTGGTCCAGAGCTGGAAGACAGGAAACAGTTACCGGAAACAGCCGCCATGACAGTCTCACCGCGTTGATAAAAAAGTTATTTTAGAGCCACAATATTGTTATAAATCTCAACAACTAGCCAACAGATATCAAAGCTGGTGGGCTTTATGGAAAAAGCGTGACTCGAGCTGGTTGTCAGTTATGTCAAACTGGTCATTCAGTGGTGTTTTACTGACCCATAACTAACGTGCTAACAGCTAGCTAGCTGAGCTATTAATTGCTGCAGCGCAAAAGTATACATATATTTCTATATGTAAAGACATGAGAACATGTATAAGAAATAAAATATATATATCTACTGTATATATGTATGAACGAGCCTAACCTGTTCGTCACAGACAGGATACGTACAGCCTGTTGTGCGCTCATATAAGTGAAGGCATTCAACCAGTTCGGCTCCGCCCACAAAATACTTAATCACTGTTTGCAAACATATAAGAGGTCTATATATAAAATAGTTACTGGAGCACACTGTTATTCTGACCTCTTCTTATTTCATGTGACTTTTATTCAACAGAGCTTATTCCGAATTTCTCCACCCCTTCCAGCCACTAAGAAGAGGAAAACCGCCCTGCCCCATAGGGCTCCGCCAGAGGTCTAATAAGTCCGGTTATAAGACATAACCTAGGTTAGGTGTGAGGATTGCACACCGAAGTCACTTTACTTGATTTCTCGGTCCTTCAACAATTCAACAACAAACAGTAATCCTTTGCTGCTAATTGGGGCTGCCAATGTGCAAAGTTGCCTAGGGCAGCAGCATAAACAAATCCAAATCTATAACTGCAAATAATAGGAAAAGGAAATATGTGGGTTGGTCAGTCGCCTCAACAAAAGTTAGTTTTGGCCAAAGTTGATCATGATGATGATGATTTTTTTCTCTTTTTTCTTTGCCTCACATGAGACATTCTTTTCTAAAATTGGATCATTTATATCTGAAAACAAACACAAATTGAAAGCCTGCATTCTTAAGAGATCAGGTTGGATCACTAATATTGTTGGCAGTGATTTCTAACTTTTTCAACAAAAACAGTTAAAACAGTTGTGAGCGGACGAGAACAGTGTGCGTTTGTCTGAGCATGCTTAAAAGATCTGAAGTCTGGCTCTCCTCAGGGGGGCATTTAGCCTTTTAGGAAGCTGCTACCATGAACAAACACACTCCCCACTGTTGGGAACACAAGGGAACCTGAACACACACACACACACACACACACACACACGCACACACGCACACGCACACACACACACACACACACACACACAGACACACACACACACACACACACACACACACACACACACACACACACACACACACCTTAGTGTAAGGCCCACAAGGGTAGTGGCACACAGACGTAAACCAGGCCTGGGCTGGGTGGCAGGGGGAGGGACGCTCTTCCGCCACACACAAACCCCTTTACACAGAGTTGTGTGTGTGTGTGTGTGTGTGTGTGTGTGTGTGTGTGTGTGTGTGTGTGTGTGTGTGTGTGCGTGTGCGTGTTGCATGCACGCGTGTGTGTGTGTGTGTGTGTGTGTGCGTGTGCGTGTGTGTGTGTGCGTGTGCGTGTGTGCGTGTGCGTGTGCGTGCGTGTGCGTGTGTGTGTGCGTGTGCGTGTGCGTGCGTGTGCGTGTGCGTGCGTGTGCGTGTGCGTGCGTGTGCGTGTGCGTGTGTGTGTTTTACTCTGCTTTGATGTGGAATGTAATCAGGCAGAGAATAGGGAATTAGGCTGACAATCAAAACAGTTAGAGACTTTTCTTTTTGTTATAAGTTGTGGAAACGGCTCTGTGACCTTCAGGCAGACAGAATGCATTTAGAGACCTTAAGCGCCTTCAGCTGAGACAGCAGACAGACTGGAACAGCAGGTCAGCTGTAGTAGAAATCGCTGGTCTCTTCCAAATAAGACAGGCACTGTGTGAGGGTGGATATGCTAATAAGTTTGTCGCCCTGTCCTTTGCCCTTATACTCCTCAGGTCAACCTCCTACAATGTTTTTATTAATGATGTTTTGTATATTTATTAAACAGACCAAGATATATAATAATTGATTGGATTTATACAGTGCTTTTCAAGGCACCCAAAGCACTTTACATATTAGGATGTGTGTCTGTGTGTGTGGGGGGTGGGCTCAACTCACCCACCCACCTGGGTGATGCATGGTAGCCAGTTTGCACCAGAACTCTCACCACGCATCAGCTACCAGGGTGGAGAGTTGAGGACTGAAAGAGCCAATCAGATATTGAGGGATGATTAGGTGGCCATGGTGGAAGGAAGGCCTGTGTGGGAATTTAGCCAGAGCAGCGGAGTTCCACCAAGCAGGGGCACCGGGGTTACACCCGTGGTCTCCCAGGACTATATGAAAAAGTGTGACAAAAATGTTAACCCTTCTTTCACATAATGTCAAAACCCATGTGAATTCAAAGGATGTGTTTATTTTATTTTATTTTTAAACAAGTTGGTTTTAATACAGGATGTAAATAATTCGTGTGACACGTTTTCACCTGGTGAAAAAAAGTGTAAATGTAAAAAGAAAAAAGGGGAAAAAAGGGAAAACATCATTTTTATATGAGGAATTTCAAAGGCGCACATGAAAACCAGCTTGTCCAAAAAGCTGTGCTTTGAATTCACATGTTGGTTTTCACACGTGCTGACTTTTTCACATGCTCAGCCCTGTGTGATGAAACACGTTATAATACTTGTGACATGGGTCAACATACAAATTCATAATTGCACTATACTGTATGTTTAATATGCCACTTTGAATACTGTAAAAAAAAGAAAAGAAAAAAGAATAATGTGTTGCAAATTTATTTGAGTACCATTTTGATCCTCCCTCCCCTGCCCTTCAAAACGTCTGGGTACGTTTATGTTATAATTGATAACAGAGCAGAGCGCAGTCACCCTTCTTTTCTGCCCCACAAAAGTGACATTGAATCTGAATAACAGTGTCTAGACGCCCCTGTCACATCCAAAAGAAGAAAGGGGGGCGGGATCTAGCAACACTCATCAATGGAAATAATACATGCCAGCTGAAAATGGCTGAGTTTATGAGGGATAATAGACCAAAAAAGGAATCCCTGAAGTCTGGGATAATTTGTGTTTCTTCACCCATGGATAATTGAAGTTCTGACACTTTTATTTGCCATTAATCCTCCACGGCATTCACAGAGAAGCTAGTCTCTTAAAACAGACTGTCTCATCTACATCCGGCGAATGCAGCTATACACAGTCTGTACGTTACACCCCCAGAACATGCACAAGGAAGTTGGGAAAAAAAACCTTCAGACAGGAAAGAAGTTCGACGGAATCCGACCAATCACGACACGTGTGTCCACGAAAAATGTGGCATATTGGATTTTGATTGGACTAATGAGCGGAAGACCCGCCTTTCTGCGATTCTGATTGGACTAATGAGCGGAAAACCCGCCTTTCTACTTCCCATTCCGGTTGGTGCATGATTCTCCCCCACGAAATACAGACGGTATGGCGGAAGCATTTGAAAATTGCGGAAGCCAACTCGTCTGTTCTAAGAGACTACAGAGAAGCTGCTAATTGATTGGTAGACAGTAACAATGACATGACGTGCAAGTGTCAAAACTTGGCTTACTGTAAAACAGATCATCTTCTTTTACATGGATCAGCCTGAGACAAGACCAAAAATGGGACTGATGCGACGGTTTCGGGTGGGTCATGACCAGTGATGTAGTGGTAGAATAAATAAATAAATAAATAAATAAATAAATAAATAAATAAATAAATAAATAGACCAACATCATAAGCCTTAGGCTATCCTAAACAGAAATCAATATCAGAGAATAATTAGTGTTTTTCCCACGGTGCCAGCAGGCCCACAAGCGTCAGAAGATGGCAGTCAGGACACTCACTCACTTACTCACTCACAAACTTACTCACTCACTCACTCACTCACTCACTCACTCACTTACTCACTCACTCACAAACTTACTCACTCACTCACTCACTCACTCACTCACTCACTCACTCACTCACTCACTCATGCATGGATGTTTAATGAAGGGGGTGGGGCTAGGGAAGAGGGGCTGTAGCTACCTGTAGGGATAGGAAGGTGGTAGAGAGTCAGGATTCGAGGGCTGCAGGGGATGTAGGTGGTGGGAGCAGGCGTGGTGCCATAAGGCTGAATGGCCACACCACTGTGCTGTGGGCTTAAAGGTATTTGCACTTGTTTCCCCTGTACACTATGAATCTAGGTGATAAAGATGTACGTATATCAGTCTAAAAACAAATGTAAGCGATTCAGAATTCTCCTTTAAGCCATTTTTTTGTAAACATCTTTGGTGCCTAGATGACAGCATAGGGAGCTATCCCCATCTGCATTATCTCTTAGCATTGCCTATTACCTATCTGTTGCACTAGGATGTATTACAAAATAGCGATGTTGGCCTACATAACACGGCTGTAGTAATGACAGCAATAAAACCCTCAGAGTTGTTTGTATGCTCCCTATACCATCGAATACTATCTATTTTTTGTAAGCTCAATAAACACAGATCATATTTAACCGGAACTTCTTCCATTTTGTCCGGGACATTTAAATATTGCAGGACATGTGGACCATGCACCAACCATGGAAACACTGACTGTGACTGTCTTTTTCTTGGGATTTTCTGTTGATGAAGTTTCTAGAACATCTGGGCGAGAGAAGCGAAGGAGAAATGCCACTGTCAAACTACAGTCTGGTCTCCAGTGGAGTTTCTGCTGATCGTTGGTGTAAATAAAAAGTGTTCCTCGTCCACTTGGCTCATTAAATGAGGGTTAAATCAATCTTGAACTCTAATGAATGGATGTGAGGAAACCAGGCAGGAAACCTAAAGTCTCTGGAGTGTTGGAGCCATTTAGGTCTTCAGGATAACAGTCTTGGCGGTCCTAGTAGGCCTATCAGTTGACCCACATCCTTTTGTAAACGTTTGCCTCTTTCAAAAGGATATTGTCCAACCCAATTCCTCCACGGGGATCATTCATCTATAACAACACTGTGAATTGTTGCTGTAATGTCGCATTTCTTTCTTTGTGTTTGTGTTTGAGTTTGTGGTCAGTCGTCGAGGCAGGCAGCCCATTCACCTCGCTGAAGTCATACTGAGGACATACTTACAGCCCATTCACCTCGCTGAAGTCATACTGAGGACATACTTACATTTCGCAAGTTCCCACTCCAAATGAATCAACTATAAGCACAAACCGTCCAAGGAAGGAATCCTTCAAGATAAACTATTTCCAGTCTAATGAAACAGCTGGCTTTGATCCAGATGGTTTAGCAACAACCTAAACACTTACATGGGAGTGATGGGGGGAATGAGCACTACTTAACCTCAATGTTATCGCATCTCAACGTCAACGTATCTCATGTTTAGTGTGAACATTATTGCTCCTATTATCAACAGATTTGCTATCACTTTTTTTTTTTTTTTTTTTAAGTTCACAAGCTGCTGTCACTGTGATATCATTTTTGGGATAATAATCAACAAATGATCAACTTGCCTCGCTGATGAGCAATTGCCCGCACGCACACACGCATGCATGGATGCATGCATGCACACACGCACACACACACACACACACGCGCGCACGCACGTACGCACGCACGCACGCACGCACACAGTCAGACTTACATGCATTTCCTGGAGACTTACCCTAACCATAACCACTACTTGCCTAAACCTAACCTTAACATAACGCTGACCTTAACTCAAGGTTATGAATATAACCCTGGTTTTATAACAATTGGAGCCCTCATATCTGGGAGACCCTGAATCGCCCATAGTGAGGGCTCCCCGAAGCCATGTGGTATAAAACCTAACCCTAACCTTAACGTAACCCTAACCTTAACATAACCATGACCTTAACCACTGCACCCAAAATCAGCTTTTTACCAACTGGGGACACCGAAAAGAAGAAAGCAGAATTGAGACAGAGATAAACTGGACAGAATCGCATCGAATCAAATTTTACAGCGTATAAACAAAGCTGAGAAAGCCGTTCCTGGCATGGCGCCCGGTAACTTTGACCCATGTGATTACCTTGTTCCTGGATCGCAGATGGACCATGGTCAACGGCAGATTAGGACCTTCTTCAGTTTGACCTGTGGGGCGGCTCGGCTCTGGTTCTGGGGATATCACTTACAGGTAATGAATGCTCCCCCTATCCTCCAAAAACCTCCACACAGACTCCTACCACCTTTCCCACAGGGATTACGTGTGTGTGTGTGTGTGTGTGTGTGTGTGTGTGTGTGTGTGTGTGTGTGTGTGTGTGTGTGTGTGTGTGTGTGTGTGTGTCCGTCCGTCCATTATGTAGCCGGGCTGGGTTCTTCTGTTTCACACAGACTATATGAATGATATGTGGCAGGTGATACTAGCTCACATTAGCACGCCCGTAGCTCGCTTGCTCTTATCACTGATGGCCACTGCGTGTCGCTGCCTTGCCTGCTCTATGACACCGTAATTAGGGCAATCACCTAATTAAGATCCAGCTTGTCACAATGCCACGTCTACTAGATAATGTATATGTATGTATGTATGTATGTATGTATGTATGTATATATGTATTCAGGTTCAGCACAGTTTGTGGAGGTGGACAAACCAGCCACGTCGAGTCGTGTGCAGATCCTCTCTTGTTACAGTGAGTCTGCTTGGGGGTTATCTGATTCCACAGGCACATATGTTTTGTGAATCAGCTTGATCTTGCCAAGCTAGGTGATACACACACACACACACACACACACACACACACACACACACACACACACACACACACACACACACACACACACACACACACACACACACACACACACACACACACACACACACACACACAGACTGCTCTGTGAATCAGATTGACATTTAGACAGTCACAAAGGACCACAGGAAGGCACAAGGGATATACATCATATCCTGTGTACAGCTAATAAAAGGCTGTCACCTCAGGTAATGGTGAAAAAAGAAAAAGAAACTTGAACACACATACACACACACACACACACACACACACACACACACATTATAGCATCTTGTAAATTCAAATGGCCAGTGTTGCGGCGCCTGCGGGGGCTCACTCCACCTCCACTCCCGGTGGATGTTCTCTGGTTACCGGGAGGCGGGGGTGCTCGCACTCCATCGGATGTGAGCGGACATCCTCCACCTCCTGATGACATAGACAGGGAATCGCCCACTGCTCTACTCCTGTTCCAGCACCTGGGATTTCAATGACCAATTGACACAATGTCATATTGTCAATTCTGAATAAAAATCCTCATTATCTACTAGATAAATGAAGCCTGCGTTAGTTCATTCAAGACATGATGTCATAGGCTACGCCCCAGCTGTACCAGCTGACAGCCTCTGTTTGTAACGGGACAAGCCCCGTCTTTTATTGTCACACGAACACCACAACACATGCATGCGGCCACAACACACTCATGCTGACGGTGGCCGGTGAAAAGTGTCCTCTGCATTTAACCCATCCAGGCATGTCCTTTCCTCCGGGGGGCAGGCCAGGAGCAGTGGTCGCTTTCCCGTACAGCGCCCAGGGACCAACTTCGGATGTTGTCGTCACTGGTCGGATGACGATGACGATCTGATCTTCTGCATGTTTTTGGTGGGGGGGTTATATATGGAGGAACCCCCTGGGGGAGCACGGGGAGAACATGCAAACTCCACACAACCAGAAAGGCCCTTACGACGAGATACCCCACCTGGGCAGTAGGCACTGAAGATATGGGGGAGAACACAACCACAGCGCCCACAGTGTCCCAGGTGAGAATCGAACTCAGGACCTTCTGACTGTGAGGCGACAGCTCTACCACTGAGCCACCATGCTCATGTGAATTGGTTCACCGTTTAACCAATTCTCCAATCACAGTCATTCTCACAACAAGGCGGTCCGTTTAAATATGGCAGCCTCTCACTCACTAATCTGTTCCCCACCTTGCTGATCGTTTGCAGCTGCTGGCAACGCTTTGCCCCCTCCACCCCAGCCTCCACCTTTTAGATCAAATACTATCATGTATTGTAGCTCTGGAGTCTGCATGGCTCAAAAAATGAACATGTTTCCATGTCTTGCTTTTAGGCTCCCTCTTTTACTTTCTATGGTTTAAATGTATCTGGAATATTTTATTCCCATGGGGGATTCTGCTTGCTCTCCCTGCTCGGCGTAGCATGCTTGCTGAGCCGAGTTCAGGGAGAATTAAATTAATTAAATATTAAATTAAATATTAAATTAATTCTAAGAGCGGAGCCTTCAACGCCAAACATAATTGTATGCATTGTATTCATAATACAATAAATGGTTAATTCTATGACTTGAGTGTTCTTGAATGAAATTAAGGTTTCAGTAAATCAAAGCCTCATGCAGCTTAAATAAGGATCATGAAATGTTTCGGTTTAACTTAAAAATACTGCTACTAATATTACGACTATTTCTGTTATCTGACACTGCATCTACTGCCAGCTACAGTATCACTTCAAGTCCTGGTGTAGGCCTACTACAACTGCAACCACTAAGACTGACTGTTTAGAGAAACTTTTTCATCCAACAATTTGATGGTCACACACACAAGAAATCAAAATAAGTGTTATGTTCACAATAAGGGCAAAATGGTCTTACTGATTCTTCCTGTGAGTGTCATGACATTCATAGGGGACACGTGTATTCAATGTCTGAAATGATAAAAAATGTCCTGTCAAGGCCTTTGGGAGGGCACCCTGATGACTTGGCAGAAATATAATCTTTAAATAAGAGTCATATGAGCGTCACTAATATGCATGTCATGGGAATGGTCAGTTGAAGTGGTAAAGCTACATTGGAAGTTTACTCTAAGGATTTGTACTGCTTTCTCCTTGAATTTGCAATATGTTTGATTTCAAGGCAGCTTTTCTGAAAGAAGAAGGGGAAAAAAGCACTGCCAAAGTTTCATTTGTTCAATTCGATTTGTGGGGAAAGCATGAGAACTGTAACAGCATGAGAGAACTGTAACAGCATGAGAAAACTGTAACAGCATGAGAAAACTGTAACAGCATGAGAGAACTGTAACAAGACAAAGATGCTGTGATTGAAGAAGTATTGTGCTGAAATTGTGTAATGTTTGCAAATAACCTAAGTCTTTTTTTAGAGGCCGGGGCGGGGCTGAGGAACATCCTCCCTGCCCTCCAGGCCAATATCCTGATAGACTAGTGTTTCCTCAAAATGTTTCTTCAGACCAATATCCTGATAGACTAGTGTTTCCTCACAATGTTTCTTCAGACCAATATCCTGATAGACTAGTGTTTCCTCAAAATGTTTCTTCAGGTCAATATCCTGATAGACTAGTGTTTCCTCAAAATGTTTCTTCAGGTCAATATCCTGATAGACTAGTGTTTCCTCAAAATGTTTCTTCAGGTCAATATCCTGATAGACTAGTGTTTCCTCAAAATGTTTCTTCAGGTCAATATCCTGATAGACTAGTGTTTCCTCAAAATGTTTCTTCAGGTCAATATCCTGATAGACTAGTGTTTCCTCAAAATGTTTCTTCAGGTCAATATCCTGATAGACTAGTGTTTCCTCAAAATGTTTCTTCAGGTCAATATCCTGATAGACTAGTGTTTCCTCAAAATGTTTCTTCAGGTCAATATCCTGATAGACTAGTGTTTCCTCACAATGTTTCTTCAGGTCAATATCCTGATAGACTAGTGTTTCCTCAAAATGTTTCTTCAGGTCAATATCCTGATAGACTAGTGTTTCCTCAAAATGTTTCTTCAGACCAATATCCTGATAGACTAGTGTTTCCTCAAAATGTTTCTTCAGGTCAATATCCTGATAGACTAGTGTTTCCTCAAAATGTTTCTTCAGGTCAATATCCTGATAGACTAGTGTTTCCTCACAATGTTTCTTCAGGTCAATATCCTGATAGACTAGTGTTTCCTCAAAATGTTTCTTCAGGTCAATATCCTGATAGACTAGTGTTTCCTCAAAATGTTTCTTCAGACCAATATCCTGATAGACTAGTGTTTCCTCAAAATGTTTCTTCAGACCAATATCCTGATAGACTAGTGTTTCCTCAAAATGTTTCTTCAGGTCAATATCCTGATAGACTAGTGTTTCCTCAAAATGTTTCTTCAGGTCAATATCCTGATAGACTAGTGTTTCCTCAAAATGTTTCTTCAGACCAATATCCTGATAGACTAGTGTTTCCTCAAAATGTTTCTTCAGGTCAATATCCTGATAGACTAGTGTTTCCTCAAAATGTTTCTTCAGACCAATATCCTGATAGACTAGTGTTTCCTCAAAATGTTTCTTCAGGTCAATATCCTGATAGACTAGTGTTTCCTCAAAATGTTTCTTCAGGCCAATATCCTGATAGTCTCGCTTACCAGACTCTCCCAGCAAAGGGGCGAGGAGAGTCTGGCTGGGGACGCTTTCTATTGTGGACTTGAGGGGAAAAGGCTGTTTACAGCCATCCACCGAACGTACCATGCAGGCTGGCTTCATTGCATAATCCACATCAATCGTTTTCAGCGTGTAGCAACGAGCTAGCGAATAGCACTGCTGTTGTTATTGTTTCAAAGGCAGCGGCGCAGGCATTTGAGCTCGGCAGATTCAACACGTACAGCAGCAGAGGCATACAGATTCCACACGGGGCTTGGAAAGGAAATCCAAATATGGTCGCAGCCACAGTCAGAGCGGGTCAGAGCCAATGCAGAGCTTGCAGGGAGCGGAATGGGATTTCCATCCGGCATCGACTGAAATGGTCGGCACCAATGAGAGAGCTAAGTCCACCATGCTGCTTCCCCCCAGTCAGACTAATATCCTGATAGACTAGTGTTTCCTCAAAATGTTTCTTCTTGGGAGCTGGAGAGGCCTCTGAAACACCTCTGAGACCCCTGTGACACTGAACCTCTCCACTAAAACCCAATACAAATTAAATTCTGATACTTACCTCCTTAAAGACAGAGTGGCTCATCACATCTGTGTAAAGGGAAATACTATACTACAGGCTACATATGCACAGATAGAGCTCTGAATAGCCTACATCTGTATACACACAAAATGAATGCAAAATCAAGACCTTGATCAGCCTGAAGGGGCTTTTGTTTTTACACTGTACATTACTGCACATTATCCAGCTTACACCGCTACATGTACTTACAGTATCAAAGACATTGTTTAACATGAAAGCAACCATAAGAATGTTTCTAGCTAGCACCACATGTGCTACACTGTAGCACAACTGTAACCATAGCAACATGATCAAATTCAATAAGCGTGCCATCCAGCCTCTAACCAACAAACAAATGTCTTGTGGTCTCAACACCCTGAGCAGCCTTCAATCTGAGGAGTCTCAAGGCCTCCACATGCCACCCTCGAATCCTTAACATTCCAAAGAGGTAACATTGTGTAATAGTGACCATCATACACCGGACCCATCCAGACTGGGAGCAAAAATCCAGCCTTGAGATTTTTTGTTGTTGCTTTGACCAGCTTCTTCATTCCATTCACCCACCCACCCATCTTTCTATCTTCTTCTCTTCTTAAAAGTCATCGGTTTGACTATACATGTCAACAAAATGTGCTGACATGTATGTAAAAGTGTCTGCTAAATGACGTGTTTTGTCATGTAAGGCAGACAGTTGGCAGGATGCTGCATTTGTAATTCCTACAAATTCATAATTTATATCAAATGTGAATATAACGATAAAATAAAAGTACCAAAAATGCAATGACATTATTATTTTACAAGCTATAACATAACATGAACCAAATGTATTGCATAGGATTAAGATATGAGCTAAACTAGGTATGATCAAAGACTAGATGCACCTCATGTTAAAGCGTACAGTCAGAAACATTTTATGAGTTAATAATGAGGCATAAGCTGGCCCCCCATCAAAGCTCAGGTTTGAATATGAAATTGGTTTTCATGAAAGCATGGACAACAGGCCAAATCCTACTTCACAAAGATAAGCCAAAAATTATGATGCAGGCAAAATGTGCAATATTAACAAAATTGTAGAGTTTTATGACCATCACCAATTTTATTGATTTATTTATATAGCAGTCAGGCGCACTTAATGACAAGCAAGACAATGTTTGTGTTGAGTTTGGTGTGACTCATAGGAGAACGATGCTAGCGTGGTGCTCGTTGCTAAGCAACAAGCCGGAAGTTGACCCCAAGAATCTTCTCCCTTCAGATGGGGAGATTGTGTGATTGCCTGCTGCAAATTTAGAAGATACAAACCACAAGGCGTGGAACACTCTGCTCTAATTGTCCCTTAATTGCTGTAAGATCCTTTTCCATCAACATGCAGCAGTTGTTCCCTGCATAGATCCCATGTGTTCTTCTCCCCACCAGAACTGAGCTGGCTGTGTGCCTCTTAGTCTTTGCTGCACCGCACAACACGGACCGGCTGTGACTTCTCGTATGAGGTCCGCTTGGCTTCCCAGCTCGCTGCTCTGGCACCAGGCTCTTATCATGTGGCTTGGCCAGGCGCTGTGGCTCGCTCCATGGTGGCTCACAGTTTCTACAATGTTAGCCAGGCCGGGCATGCAGAGACCCAACACCACTGTTGTCAGCATGTTATGAGGCCCCTACAGTGACTGCTGCTGCTGGTGTGTTAAAGAGAGAGAGAGGGGGGGGGGGGTTTAAAATGTCTTATCCCGTTCCTCTTCCCTCTCCATCGTCATCCAGCACATTCCTAAGCTGAGGTTGTTTTTAATGTTGGCATGCGTCAGCTGCCGTTTAAATGACTGGAAGTGGATGTCCCTTGCATGCTCTGCTAAAACATGTGCAAAGAGCTAGCTCAGCATGACGAGGAGGCAGAGTAATAAATGGATTCATATGGACTGTGTTTTGATCAAACTTTTGTCTTTGCTGCATAGTAAGCCAGTCTATCTCTTCCACAATCTTTGAATACTCCAGAAACTTTGGATTGGAAAATGGATGGAAAATGGAAAATTTGGACAGAGGAAGTTGTCATCTTCCAAAGAAAAAAAACGCTTCAAACCAGAAGGAAGTATTCGACAAATGACACACGAAAATACTGTATTCCCCTCAGAAACATAATAAAAAAAAAAATCTCTTGTCCAATTTCCATTTCTGCTCTGCGGCTAGCTAGGATTCGACTAGTTTGTTTTCCATTTGGAGCTATTCACTGCACAGGGGACACGGAAGTGGGGAAATGAGCGGATACCTGCCTTATTTTGACTGGATATCCTCGACCTGCCTTATTTTTTTTACCAACTTTGAGAGCTGCTGAGATACAGACATAGACTGATAACGTGATCTCACATTCTGTTTCAGTACTTGCCTTGACAGCCAACTCCATCAGCCAATCAGTGTCCCCAAATCCACTCTGAAGAACAGCAAAAACGTCTTTTCCGCTGAGAAACTCCACTGGTGCCTCTTGCTCTTGTTTAATTGTTGTTATTGAGTCTCTTTCTGCAATAACTGCACTTATGGCTGTTTACTCTGCTAACATTAATGTCACCGCTCACTGCTTCGCGAGATGCCATATTGTTTTGGCAGCGGTGTCCATGATTGGTTGGTTGTGTTAACAACTACAATGTGGGTCCTTGATTGGCCCGTGCACTTAGGGGGGAGGGGCTTGGAGCCAGACTGAACCGCCGAGTAAAACAGATGATCAGGATGCTTTACCAGGGTAATACAGCGGGTAGGCGGGAGCGTTTGTAAATTAAATTGCAGGAGCCAACATGTCTATCTTATCTTGAGACACTACTTGCTGCAGGAACAAACTTTGTAGATTCTTATCCTGTAGCCTTTATTTGCCTTTTTCCCTCCATTCTGAAAGCGAAAATGTTCGCTGCTGTGGATTTCGAGTAAAGAAAGAAGGCCAGGGTTTAGTCTGACTCAACGCATGGGAAGCATGTGATGGCCAGGGTTTAGTCTGAAAAGTACAAAAAAGGCACGCACATCCAGTGAGGGGTTAAAACCAGGTGCAGGACCGAGGTGCAAATAAGTAATACAAAGATAGAGTCCGCACACTGGCAGCTGCTCCCAATTTGACCACAAAAATAATGTGAAGTTTCGGGCAAAGCCCTTCCTCAGACATGAATATAGTGTAGGGACACACCCCTTAAGTACCTGACACATCATGTGATACATAAAATTAAACATACAGTGCACTTGTTCACATAATCAAATGTCAACTGGCAATATCAAAACGTGATTGTCTCAAAGGACAAGTAATAATGGACGTTTTCAGAACAACTTGAATATCACATAAACTAGGGTTATCAGGTATAAACCGTCATAATGAAATGTAATATTTAAGAAGAAAGTGTGAACTATTACAAGGTGGTCTCTACTACTATGAGATTGTGGTAGTAGTAAAAAAGTATATGAAGATACCACAGCTGTGAAGAAAATGACACAGGACAGAGATACTAGACAGAGCAATATTCATTACAATTGGAAGCATGTGAAAGTCAGGGTTTGACTCAACGCATGGGAAGCATGTGAAAGCCAGGGTTTAGTCTGACTCAACGCATGGGAAGCATGTGAAAGCCAGGGTTTAGTCTGACTCAACACATTGGAAGCATGTGAAAGCCAGGGTTTAGTCTGACTCAACGCATGGGAAGCATGTGAAAGCCAGGGTTTAGTCTGACTCAACACATTGGAAGCATGTTAAAGCCAGGGTTTAGTCTGACTCAACGCATGGGAAGCGTGAAAGCCAGGGTTTAGTCTGACTCAACACATTGGAAGCATGTGAAAGCCAGGGTTTAGTCTGACTCAATGCATGGGAAGCGTGTGAAAGTCAGGGTTTAGTCTGACTCAATGCATGGGAAGCGTGAAAGCCAGGGTTTAGTCTGACTCAACGCATGGGAAGCGTGAAAGCCAGGGTTTAGTCTGACTCAACACATTGGAAGCATGTGAAAGCCAGGGTTTAGTCTGACTCAATGCATGGGAAGCATGTGAAAGCCATGGTTTAGTCTGACTCAACACATTGGAAGCATGTGAAAGCC
>NC_139624.1:106128369-106405869 GCF_964638095.1 Poromitra crassiceps
ATTTGATCCTCCCTCTTTTGTTATTGGAGCGCTTACACCCCCATCTTACACAGTCATACAGTACATTTTAGTCTTCTTCTTATGGCAAGCCAGAGTGACTTACATGGATGTGTAACAGCAGCTTAAGTTCAAATTCACCATACTACGTAGCGTGTGGGAGGATCATGCTATTCCCCCCAGTTCCCCTCCACCGAACAGGCGTCCTGACCAACCCGAGGAGGTGGTAGTGCAGCGACCAGGACTCATACTGTACCCCAACGGCTTCCCAATGGCAGACGGGTGTCTGTAGGAATGTCTGACCAAGCTGGAAGTACCACTACCCGGGAATTGACCCGGGTCTCCGTGGTGGTAGGCCAGTGGTTTTACCTCTACACTACCCAGACGCCCCAAGTATAGACTTGATTTTTTATTTATTTATCCTGGTTGTTGCTCCACCCTCTGCCGATCTGGGGAGAGCCGAAACTGGCTCCATGGCTCCATGCTCCCTCCGAGACATGGGCAGTAGCCAGCCGCTTCTTTTCACCTGACAGGGGAAGCTTCACCGGTAGGACATAGCACGTGGGAGGTTCACGCTATTCCAACCAGTTCCCCTCCCTCCGAACAGGCGCCCCGAATGACCAGATGAGGCACCACTTCAGCGACCAGGATATTGCATGTTTTGGTGAGGGGTTCCTATATGAAGGAAACCCCCAGGGGGCATGGGGAGAACATGCAAACTCCACACAGAAAGGCCCTTTTGACGACCCCACCTGGGCGGTGGGCACTCGAGGACATGTGGACGGGCACGCACTCCTTCAGCGCTCACAGCGTCCCAGGTGGAAATCGAACCCAGGACCTTCTAGCTGTGAGGCGACAGCTCTACCACTGAGCCGCCATGCCCCCGCCCCAAGTATAGAATGATGAAGAAGTAAGAAAATAAGGTACATGAAGAAAAAAAGAGATGTGATTTAAGAGTAGTTTCTTTCCTCTAGTCATTTGAGCAGAGGGATGGATCTGTTTTAGGGCTGACGGGAGGTCACATGACTCATGACTAGCCCTCGCCTCACCCGCACCGTTGATTTCTGATGGGAAGGGGGCGGGGCTACCTTTCTCTTCAGGAGGATGGCAAAGGTTCCTGACCGAACGTCCATTTTGGACGGGTTGGGTGTGAGAACGGCTTGGCCTCTCCTCTGTTGAGGGGAGTTTTCTCCTTGTTTGTAATATTTCAAAAACATTCCCATGGCTTTTCGGGGGTGATCTTTGAACAAATCTTTCATCTCGAATTGACCTAATGATAATATGAGCTCAGTGCTTTGCTCTGACCTCAAACTGAGGACAGACTGTGTGTCGATGGCCCGCTGACTGATCATCATGAAAACTCATTGACTTGAATGTTTTGCTCTGGAGATCAGGAGACTTCTTTGACACGTTTTCACACGGGCAGACCCCCAAACACACACACACACACACACACATGGGCAGACCCCCAAACTGTTGCTTCACTTCACACAGTCGGGGGAGCAACACTTATTCAGATGGGTGGAGGACTAAGCTGCACATGCAAGCCAGTTTACAAAGACAGAGATGTTGTTTATATGCATATAGGATTACGTGTGTTATTATGTGTGGACACTGACACACACACACATGCGCACGCACGCACGCACACACACAAATAGACACAAAGCACAGACACATGCATTTGCATTTGCTGAAAACATGAATGCAGACACACCCTTACAAAAATGTAAAACATGAAAATGTGTGTGTGTGTGTGTGTGTGTGTGTGTGTGTGTGTGTGTGTGTGTGTGTGTGTGTGTGTGTGTGTGTGTGTGTTTGGGGGGGGTCATAAATTAATTGAAATGTTCACTTTTGGAATAAACACTCTAACATGTGATGATGTTTAAATTTGAAAACCGTGTCTAAAAAGCACATTTGCTTTCAATTCACATGTGACAAATACTCTCTCCTTGTAAGGCTAAATATCTTTGGCCAGTCAGTATTCCCCCATTACTATTGATTCCCAATAGTATCGATAACGATATCGCCGTTCAAAGTCAACAGAACACAGCGCCAGAAAGCTCTATGTACATGTTGTGACATCGGGTACTCACCACGTGATGAAATAATAATCCATAGTTCCGTGAAACATCATTTTCGTAGCAAATCCGAATCGAGTTACTTCCTTGTTTTCCTGAAGACAGCGCTTCCGCTGTAAAGCGCATGCGCGCACCCTTTTCTTTTTTCTTTTTTATTGACACGGGACGTGGCAGACAACCTGCTTAGTCCCAGGGCTGGCCAATGGAGGGCGGTGTGGGATAAATAAACTCGAGAGTCTCCCTATTACAAGTCAATCTACCATGTCCTGTGACTAAAAAGCTCTTATATTACAGTAAAAAATGTCAAAAATCTTACTGATTGGGGCTTTAAGATGTCAGTAAACTCAAAATCAATCAATATCAATAAGAATTGGCATTCTGTTGCAAGTAATATCAAATATCTCTTATCAAATCAATTAAAGGAAGTATCGGCCCATGCTCCAATAATATCTTGAGAATCTGTTTGATATTAAGACAAAAATCTATCAGTTTGGCTGGCAACCTGTAATCGTGGGCTGTTCGATGATCAATTCCAAAAGGTGCTTGGATTCATTTCAAGCTCAACATATGCCTACCCTCCATTACTCACACATACAGTGCAAGCAGCAGCGTCTGGGTCAGAGATTTCAGTATTTATAATAAGCATTATTACCCCTTCATGAGCAATTTCTGACAACAATGACCTGTTTCTGGGAGTCTTGACACTGAGAAATGAAGATGCAAAAAAATCTCTCTTTTTACCAGCTCTGTTTTAGGTTAGGATACACTTACAGATCCTCAAGGGGAAATAGTTCATTGTGCATTGCATGACAGGTCGCTTGTCCAGTGATAGCGCAGCTCGCTGGTCACGGACCAATAGCAGGCGGCGCTGCAGCTCATGTGGGAAAGGCCGTCTCGTGTTACCTACCTCTGGCTCCAAACAACCAAGATGGCGATGCCGATGGTCAAAATGCCAAACTCGAGGCTTCAAAACAGCAGCCCTCAACCAATGGGTGACGTCACATCCATATTTGTATACAGTCTATACCACACATGGGCAAAATGCGGCCCCACCGCCGGACCTGGCCCCTGGACGATCTCAATCCAGCCCCCAAGGTCCTCAAAGAAAAACAAAACAGCCCCCAAAAACTCAATAAAAGGCAGAATTACTGTATGTGAATAAATCTCATCTGCTACAGCCATTGGATTTGTATCACTATTATATAGGGAGATTAACGAGAGATTACCAATCACAACAGGAGAGAGGGTTAAAAATAGGGAGACTCCAAAAATCTGGTGTTGGCAGGTATGATCTCCAATGTGTGGCCCTTCACGTATTTGATGTATGTCAGTATGGCCCTCTGGCAAAAAAATTGTCCACCCCTGGTCTATACAATATTTAGGAATATGACCTTCATTAATTTCTACAGTATTAGTAGGCCTCCAATCTGTGATCTGGCTCACACAATCTAAATTCCATTGTTCTTAAGCTCGCCCTCCGCTCCAGCTGAGTCTGGACTTCTCAAGGATGATAAGGAATGTCTAAACCTGGGGTGGCCAAACTACGGCCCGCGGGCCAACTGCGGCCCGCTGCCCGTTTTTAAGTGGTGATTTTGTTGTTGTTGCTAAAAACGTTTTTCCGTTTTTCTGTTTTAAAGTTTAAAACGGGAAACGAAAACGGGGAAAAAACGGAAAAACAAAGAAAGAAAGAAAAACAAACGGAAAAACAAAAACAAAAAAACTGATTCCCCCCATTTAGTTTTTTCAATTTAAAACCATTGAAAATGGGTTATACTTGAGTACCCTGACCTGGTCTATTTATTTTTAAACATTTTTAATACTGAATGAATGTTTAATACTAATGTTATGTTAAATTATCTGTCTTAACCTGTTGGCACAGGAAAATAAAATTTGAAAACATACAGAAATACCCATTGTAATAGGTGAGCACATCAATAAACTATGTGTCATATATTTATTTAGGTAGAAATTAAATTTTTGATTGCACAAGGGTCTTCTGGTCCAATTTTTTTTGCCGCAAAAACTGCCGTGCTTAATATTGTTTGGCCCGTGACTCCTTATATTTTTCTGTATGCGGCCAACAACCAAAAAAGTTTGGCCACCCCTGGTCTAAACCGACTGTGAATCATATGTGAAAATGCTTGTATCCTGTGTCCAGTGTTTGTAAATTCTTCCTCTCTTCAAGGCATGATAGGTGGTCAGAGGGCTGAAATTACCATTTTTGGCCAGAAGGTGCTGTGTTTATTTGACACTGAAAGCCACATGATATGATAATAGCAGTGATCAAATTCAAACCAGAGAGCCTTTGAAAATCAGCCTTGGCCCACACTGTGCTGTGTGATGAAAAAAATCATCAAAGTTGTTGAAGATGTTTTCTCCTGAGAGAAGATGCATGGAGGATGGGTGAAAAATACGGGGGGATTTTTATTGGATGAAAAGGGGAGGGGGAATATTTTAGGCTTATCATTTTCATAGCTTTCATCATCCAGATCATCATCATCATAATTAAAATTGTCTAGGTGGGCGGGCGATGTCTGTTAGTCACGATTTGCGTACGGCAACCATTTTAGGGCATCCTCCGTCAGAGTATTGGCTATCTATCATTCCTCAGTCTAAGCGTTGTCAATTCTTGTGTCTCATAGTAAACCGCATCGGGTGTGCTCTGAAACGCCTTCAGTCCTCACACGAAAACATCATTCTTCCTGCAATACTGTTTCACTCCTCACGCGTCAGTCATCTCACAAGACGGCGTCACTCGTCAGTCCTCTTTCCAAACTCCATCAGTTATCATAGCTCACACAAAACCTCTGTCAGTCATCAGTCCTCGTTCCTCAGTTATCATAGCTCAAAACAAAACGAGGTAACACTTTACAATAAGGGTACATTAATTAAGGGTTAATTAATGCTTAGTTAATGCTTAATAAGCATGAATTAACATGAATTAACAGGGTTAGTAAAGCTTAGTAAGCCTTAATTAACCCTTAATTAACATTAACTAATGTGCATTAAGTAAGGGTTGGTTAATGCTTAATAAGCATTAATTAACACACCGTAATTAACATGACTAGTAGTGCTTAATAAGCATCCATTAACCCTTAATTAACATTAATTTGAGGTTTGCTGGTTCCGTTTCTTCATGTGGCCCTAATTTATATGCATGTTCTATAAGCATTACTTAACTGTAATTAACCATATATTAATGCTGTTTGCGACCCTTATTGTAAAGTTGCAAACATATATCCCTTAAAGCAGCTACGAGCAACTTTTTCGATTGTTATTAAACAGTATAAATTTAATATCAATGCATCACATCTTACCTCTAATAGTCGACGATACCAACGCAGAGTAGTCTCGCTTGAACCCCGAGTGAATCGGCCAGTGTTAGTGTGTCTGTAGCCAGGGCAGATCAGGAATTGAAATGAAACGGTTTGCAGCAGCCACTTCGGCCATAACCACAAAATAACTTCCAAAAACCTGTTAGAATATAACGAGAGATGTTCCCGCGAGTATGCGTGGCGTTCACATTGTTTATGTTATGTTGCTAGGCAGCGCAAACGGCGTAAAAAGGCAGCTGCGTTTCACTTCCTGGTTTCACTTCCGCGTTTCACTTCCGGGTTACCCGGTCCGGTCGCTCTAGAGAGCCCCCTGTTGGCGCGAGTTTAGACAGACTATAGACTTAATAATCACCTAAGGGAGCAATCTCAGATACACACGGCTTTGGTCTCGTCGACTATTAGAGGTAAGATGTGATGCATTGATATTCAATTTATACTGTTTAATAACAATCGAAAAAGTTGCTCGTAGCTGCTTTAAGTAACACTTAATAAAAGCTTGAGTGTGCCTAATAAGCATTACTTACCTGTAATAAACCATGTATTAATGCTCTTTGTGACCCTTATTGTAAAGTTGAAAACATGTATGCCTTAACTAACACTTCATTAATGCATTAATGTGCTGAATAAACATTACTTATCTGTAATTAACCATTTATTAATGCTCTTTGTGACCCTTATTGTAAAGTTGAAAACATATATGCCTTAACTAACACTTCATTAATGCATTAAAGTGCTGAATAAACATTACTTATCTGTAATTAACCATTTATTAATGCTCTTTGTGACCCTTATTGTAAAGTTGAAAACATATATGCCTTAACTAACAGTTCATAAACTTATTAAAGTGCTGAAAAACATTACTTATCCGTAATTAACCATTTATTAATGCTCTGTGTGACCCTTATTGTAAAGTTGAAAACATCCCTTGAATAACAACAAGCGTAAGAGTGCTGAATAAGCATTACTTAACTGTAATAAACCATTTATTAATGTTCTTTGTGACACTTGTAAAGCTGAAAACATGTATCACTTAAGGAACATTTCATAAAAGCACAAGAGTGCTGAATAAGCATTACTTAACCGTAAATAACCATCTATTAATGCTCTTTAACAATAACAGCGCCCTGGAAGCCGAATCAACAGCCCTCGGAGCAGAGCTTCCGCAATTCCGTTATGATGCGTTGTGATGTGAAAAGCGTCACAGCTGAACGTTTTGCCAGAGGATGAACTGGGAGCTCTCAGTCTTGAAAACATGTAGCAAAGGTAAATATTGCCCATCTGCTTATATCAACAAGCATTATAATGATACAAAGTGAGTTGATAATCGGTAAATGAATGCTCTTTGATGACTGTAGCATATGTACTGTAATTCTGAATAATAATAATAATAATAATAGAATATTAATATAAATGAGCATGGACAAGTACCAGATTTTCAGAATGACCAGAGCCCTTAAAAATGTATGACAGCAATGAAATTAGACAACACAGAGTTTTGGCTTTTAGCAAGATTATCTTAGTAAGAGTTAGATGAATTTAAAGCCTTTTGTTTGTAAACATGAATTCAGTACTTCAGCTTTTCACAGTTGACAATTTATAATTCCCCAAAAATAATAAAGTGCGCCCACAAATAAAATATGTTGTCCCTTCAGTCCAAAAAATAAAATAAAAAATTGTTTGGGGCCAAAAGTCGATGGGTGTCTGTACGCGTCCCGATGAAGTTCATCCGCTGGACTGTGTGTGTAACGACCGCTCCAGTCATACAGCAGGGTAGTCCTTGATGCTACTGCAGTGAATGTGTGGATTGCTCTTCTAGATGCTCAGTGGTGGCTCGCCATCCCAGTCGACTGGGAGATCTGTAGTCTCGCTGTATTCCCCTGGATCCTGGGATTCATCCTGGAAGTCCCCGTCTACAAAAATCTGACAAGGTCACACCATTTCTCTCAATTACTATTCTGTAATCAAATCAATTGGTACAGGCTACAATATTTATAAAATGTGTGTAATATCCCAGTAAACCAATAGTAATTCAATCTACAAGCTACAGTGTAGGGATGTTCATCAATAATCGATAATTGATAGTTGAGGAATGAATTCGATCATGTGGAATTTTTATCGATTTTTGTTTTGTTTTTTGTTTTTTGCGGACTAGGTTTGGGTGGAATTCGTTCCTCCTCGCCCCACTCCATTGCACAGCCGACTAACGTGAGGTGGAGCTTCATATAGCCTCTAGTTTAAAACAAAACTGTTTTAAACATGGGGAATTCACAACGGCATGCGCCGCGGACACAAACAAACGCACCCAGTGGTCTGTGGACCTCAGCGAGGCTGTTATAACTATGACACTTCGCAGACTTCTCTCCTAATTTTCAACAAAGTGTGAGTAGCGGTACACGTGTTTAAGTGAATTCAAGTCATTTTATTTGTTTATAATGTTATGAACTATGAAGTAGCAGCAGTCAGCATGGAGCTAGCCTTTAGCTGCTAACGCCCACCTGAATCAATTCACACACATCTCGGCAAATAATAATATCCACGCGTCGGACTCTGAGAGCAGCTGGATGGAACTCGACCATCAGGACAGATGAGGTTTTTGTCGCAAGTTTATAAGCCTGGAAGCCGCAGCCGGTGAGCTGCCTGAGTTCTACTTTCAAAATGTGAGTACAGTAGCCTAGCTAGCTAGTGTAAGGCTGTGTGACTGTGGTTGTCAACGTTACCGCAGGCGCACTCATGACGTAAGGACGTGCCAAGCTCAGGCCTGTTGATTTGACTCTTGTGCTGTCAGCTAAGCTGGAAGACGCCGATTGCCTTACATCAGGGGTGGCCAAACTTTTTTGGTTGTGGGCCCCATACAGAAAAATATAAGGAGTCGCGGGCCAAACACTATTAAGCGCGTCAGTTTTCGCGGCAAAAAAATTGGACCAGAAAACCCTTCAAAATTTTTATTTCTACCTAAATAAATATATGACACATACCGGTAGTTTATTGATGCGCTCACCTATTACAATGGGTATTTCTGTATGTTATCAAATTTTATTTTCCTGTGCCAACAGGTTAAGACAGAGATAATTTAACATAACATTAGTATTAAACATGAATTCAGTATATATATATTTTTTTAATAAATAGACCAGGTCAGGGTGCCCAAGTATAACCCATTTTCAATGGTTTTAAATTGAAAAAACGAAATGGGGGGAATCAGTTTTTTTGTTTTTGTTTTTCAGTTTCTTTTTCTTAATGTTTTTGTTTTTCCGTTTTTTCCCCCGTTTTCGTTTTCGTTTTCCGTTTTAAACTTTGAAACAGAAAAACGGAAAAAAGTTTTTAGCAAAAAAAATAAAATAAAATAAAAAACGTTTTTTTTTTTTTTCTAAATTCATGGCGGGCCACTTAAAAACGGGCAGCGGGCCGCAGTTGGCCCGCGGGCCGTAGTTTGGCCACCCCTGCCTTACATCATGTAACCCAGGGGCACTCAATTAAAATTCATAGAGGTCCAGTTAGAGAAAATGTCCTGATTGCAGTAGCCTAATGGTACAATGTCTGTATGTAGTCAACAACTATGTTAAATCAAAATAAACATCAACAATGTTTATTTAGTTTTCATATTTAACTGGATTCATTATAAATAACTAGCCTACACTAATAATAAATACATGTTATTTTCTCATTTCAAGTAAAATAATGGCTGCATTTAAAAATAACATACAACAGAGTGCTTTGGGAAAATGTGCATCTTAAAAGTGCTTTAATTTGAGAAAGAAAATCTTTTCTCCCCTCAACTCCACCTTTTCTCTTGAGAGAAGTGAGCTCCCTATCTATCTATCTATCTATCTATCTATCTATCTATCTGTCTGTCTCAATGTCTGTCTCTATGTATCTATTGGTCTGTCTGTCTCTATGTATCTGTCTGTCTGCCTGTCTGTCTATCGATCGTTCGCAATGCAAACGTCACATGCCGTTGGGCAGTGAATGTGTGAGTGTGCCCTCAGTCTGGATTTGAGTGTGTTTGCTCGTGTGACGCTTTCATAGACAGGTTAGGATCGCATCGCACTTCATAATGAGACATACTGCCTGGTTTTGAGCTGCCCGTGAGAACAATGAACATCTAAGAGTCTGCCTGCTCCGGATTAAAACAAAATCTTTGTTTTTGCCGTCTACTCGAGCACGCCATGTGAAATGACTTATATCTCTCGCATATCTCCGAGTCTCTCGTCTCTACTTCGTCCATGTGTCACTGACACTCTCTCACCTGCAGCACTGGAACCGACTGGAACAGGCAATATCGAATCGGATATTTGATTGGCTGAGTAGCATCACGTGTGATGATTTACAGCGCATGCATTGGTCTGTGAGCTTCCTGGCAGATAAACCAGTACCGTAAAGGGTAGAAAAGCATGTGCCGGTTAAAAAAGAAAAGCTCCGTGAAATGTAACAATTCTCAATGATTTATAGGTTAGGCTGGGTTCACACCAGCGACCCAAGCCTTGCCTATGCCTTGCCTTTACCCACGCTTTTAAATAGGCATCCGTTTTTGGCAACGAGGCTGTGTACACGGGGCGCCTCAGCGTGAACCCTGCGTGTACCCACGCCTTGCCTGTGCCTTGCCGATTTTATCGTTTAGGCGTGAGTTCTATTTTCAAGCCGACTAGGCGCGTGCAGGCAGGCTTCTTCTGTCAAGCTTCTTCTGTCAAGCCATGAAAGAAAAACGCGACAATATCCGTGGGAAATGGCAAAGTCAACTGAATTTCAAAATAAAATGGAGTTACTACAACCGTGTTGAGCAGAGAGAGAGAGAGAGAGAGATTGACGGGTGGCTATCACGTGGGGCTTTCTCCCTTTTTTTGCAAACAAATCTTCATGAGAGAGAATAGCGACCGAAGAAGCAAGATGGACAATGTTGTTGTGCCAGCACATATTCTTGCAAGATCACCTCTCTAAAATGTCTGACTATAGTCAGACCTGGTTATACATATCCAGCATCAATAGAACATTAAATATATCAGATTTATTTTACCTAGGCTACCCATGACAATTCTGGACAACACGTGAAAAAATACAGTCGGGAGAGAGGAGAGGCGCTTGAGACTCGGCTCCAGGTTCGGCGTGCAAAAGGCGTGCGGTGTGATCGCAAAAGCGTGTAACAGGTTCACGCCCAGCTCGGCGTAGGCGTGGGTTGAGGCAAGGCGTAGGTTGTCTGTGTGAACTAAGCGTTATAGGGCTCGGTCCGGATAGGACGGCGTCTGGGTCCGGATGCGGACCGGAGTCCGGACTTTGAGGATCGCTGAGTAACCTGACATGTAACATGTTTGTTTACCTGGCCACAGCGCTAGTGTCTGATATTCTTACTACACAGCGGCATCGCCATTATACCTGGCTGAGAACGCGCAAAGTTATTACCAGACCAGAGTTAAAAAAAAAACAAAAAAAAAAACATTATTATTATTATTATTATTATGCTATCGATAATCGATAATTGATCGTTTATTTTCCCGAATTTCGATTATGGAAATTGATTCAATCCCTACATCCCTACTACAGTGACAATAAAAGGAATGTATTATTGCAGTAAACCTACATATAACTTACATTTGAATCTCATTTTAGTTGTACAACAATGTGTGGATCTATACTCTCAGGTATCAAAAGTGCACTTACATTAATTCATAATTTTATAAAACAAAATGTAAATTGTGTAAATGTAATTAAAGTATCAGGAACTGTAGATACAGAGTAACTTCCCAGCTAGCAATCTGCCGCTGCCGCTAGTGGCCCGTTGTCGCATTTTGAGCGGCCGGGCGGCGGTGGCATTCCTTCAGCGGCCATCCGGCGGCCCACTGGAGGATGCCGCTACCTTCACTCTGGCGGAATGCCGCTGGAGGGCTAGCAGCGGCAGGCCGTCGGCAAGCCGCCAAGAATTTGCCCTCTCTAAGTACCACATCAGCGCTGGAGGGGCGCTGGTGTCTGGCTGTCGGCAGATAGGCCAAGATACTCCATCCATTAAACTGCATTCATAAGCATTATGAAACTATAGCTCTAATTTGAAACGATGGGCTAAGTTCTGTTCTCTTTTGTTTGAAAGAGACTATTTAATGGATTTCTGTTTTTATTAGGCTACACAAAGGCAACAATACCTTCACAGCATTCGAAAATGAACTTAGCAAGATTTTCCAAAGCTCTATAGGCCTATGGATGAAAAACACAAATGCCCAAAAATTATACATTGTATTTGAGAAGTTTATTGTAGCCTATTTAATTTCTGTAGTAATTGTTTTGTCCGTGCAGCATTTACTTTTTATTTATGTTGTTCTCTCAAATTTTTGGGTTAGTCTTTGAATTAAAAAACATAGTGGACAAACATTTCTAATCACCTGTGTTGGAATGTTCTTTGAATACCAGAAATCAAAATCAATAGCTTATAAATTCACTTTGTTGAATTGTTCACGCCTGAGTCGTAAACCAGAGCAAATTAAAATACAACCGGATGGATGTTGGACTTTGAATGGTTTTGAATGACCAAGCAAAGTGGTCTATAGCTTATGTGCTTGATAGTGCATCCATGGCCTAGCCACTTGACTTGATGTCTAGTGCAGTGGTTCTCAAACTTTAAACTGACACAAATTAGACAACGGAGCCTCATTTGATAATATTTTGTCCCAACTGATATGATTTTTAGCTTTTGTGACTACCCTCCCATGTGTGGTCGTCACAATGTTTTATAATATAAAGTGTATGAAACCCATGACCAAAATACTCATGCATTCTGTCATTGTGTTACTTATCTTTGGAATTCTTCTGAAAATGAATTACTTTTTTTGCTAGGTATACCCCTGGAAGCCCCTCAAGGACCCCTGGGGGTACCTGGACCCCACTTTGAGAACCTCTGTAGATTTTTTTTAATCAAAAAGCTCATTTCTGGCAGTTTGTAAGTAAATAAATAAAATTACTGTAATTAAAAAAAAAAATCCATTGTTCTCAGGTGGGACAAGGCCCAAAATGATCACTGTAAGCAGAGTATTGATCACTATAAGCAAATTATTCATAACAGCATGGAATAATTCAGGACCAAGGTTTTTGATCAATATAAGCAGTTGATCACTATAAGTAGGCTATGTATATATATATATACACACACAGATCCTTTCCCAAAAATTTGAATATCATGGAAAGTTTTCTTCCATAATTCCTTTCAAAAAGTGAAACTTTCATAGATTATAGATTCATTACACACAAAGTGAAATATTTCTAGCCTTTATTTGTTTCATTTTTCATAATTTTGGCCTACAGCTCCAGAAGACCCCCAATACAGTATTTCAAGAAAGTATTATAGTGTGAAGAAAATCAGCAGTTACTTCTCAGTTATGACTGACTCCAGCCTCAGTCCACTCCCTCTGAATCTCTGCCAAATTTTTTGAATCGTCTTTGCTTGACAATCCGCTGAAGTCCACGGTTATCCATGTTATTTCCATGATATTCAATTTTTTTAAAGGATCTGTATATATGTGTGTGTGTGTGTGTGTGTGTGTGTGTGTGTGTGTGTGTGTGTGTGTGTGTGTGTGTGTGTGTGTGTGTGTGTGTGTGTGTGTGTGTGTGTGTGTGTGTGTACACAAAGGGGAAAAAATCATTTTAGGAGTAGAATGTGAATCTGTATGAATTTTGCAATACAGATGTGGAGACAAAAGATCACTTTTTTCCCCTGCAAAATTACTCATAATTGGCCTAATTTTAATTTATGGATAATCTAGCATTGATGCATTTCTACTTGAACATGTCAAATTTGGAATGTTTATAGAAGATAGCAACATATTTTTGGCAAAATATTGTATAGGCCTACACAAAATTTAAGGCACAACAGGGCTGTGTCTACCCAGTTGTAGCCTAATTTAACCTCTGGAACAATTGTTTTGTCCCTGGAATATAAATAAATAAATAAATAAATAAATAAATAAATAAATAAAGTGCAAATAATAATAGGTAGATGTCCAAGAAGAATAAACGTGGGTCATTTATTCACTGGGTATGCAGTGTTATATTTTTCAGCCAGATGCAGGATGATGGCTCTCTCTCTCTCTCTCTCTCTCTCTCTCTCTCTCTACTTTATTACACTGGTCAGGTCTGCACTGCAGCCTATATATTCCCCCCCCATGTCTCATCTGTATCCATTTGTCTGATGTTGTTTTTGTGTGTGTAATGTTAACAGTTTGAAATAAAGATTATTGGGAGGGAGGGGGGGGGGGGGGGGGGGGGTTGAGAGTGACGATGGGAAGTGAAGAATTTTGGCACTTTTGCGTTGCCGTAGTGTGACGTTGTGTCTGCGTCCAGGCCATTGAGGCTACGTGTGTCCTGGCGCCATTTTATGAATGGGATTTCAGGAAGCAAACATGCGCCGAGTACTGATAGCAACAATCTTTGAAAAAGTCGTTTTAAACCATGACTTGTCTTCACCTATCTACAAAACACAGGACTGATTATAAAAGCGATATACGGACAATAACAGACCGGTTGGTGGCGATCATCCGCTGCCTTCTTGCAACTTCATCACAAGAAAAACAAGACGTGCACGACAACAAAGAACACTGAAAACTTCGGGGCTCTTTGAAAAGCAGATCGGTAAGAATATTTAACGCTATATTTGTAAATCCTATTGTGCTCTGCTGCGATCTTACCATTAGCCATTTCGCTGGTTAGGCAGATAACAACAAGTTAGATGGCTAATAGTTAAATGACGTTGTGTAGACAGCTTTTTGTGTTACACATAGGCCTACAAGTAGCAGAGGCTAGCGTTAGCCACTCTACCCAGTGAAGAAATGCATGGGCCATCTACATCTTGTTAAAAACCTTCCACGTTTCTTGGAGTAAAACGTAAAAAGGCATCGGTTGCAAACATCTATTTTGTGCTCATTCTGGATATATCAATACACCATTTAACGGTGTTATTCGGCCGTTTAACGTTAACGTACATAATTCCGTTTGCTTTCGCGGCTATAAACAGACAATTGATTAAACTAACGTTACAGAGTACAGCCCATTGTTAGTGTGTTGCTGCTCACGTTAATTTACTGCGTGCATATTCTTCTGTTTGCGTGCACGGCCATGTAAGATGAGATCAAAACTAACGTTACAGACCGTTACAGTCTGTGACTGTTAGTCTGTAAATCGTTTGTATTATTTATTTCCTTTTACCCCCACACTGATGCAAGCTCTATTTTGGACCAAACAGGCTTGAGATGAGCCATATGAAGCTGCTAGAGTCCAGCAGCTGCATAAATACAAAAATGTGAAATTATTATCGCTTATCGGACAAGAGAAGCAGATATTTGTCTGTTATAGGTATCAGCTCAAAAATCCCTCCTAGCAGCATCATAAAAGGCATTCAAATAGCTATTTTATTTTTCTAATGTAGCTCCCTTTGTTTGTTTCAGGTTGGGCCAATGGACAGCTTTGTCAGAGACACATTGGCGGAGTGGCAACTTCAAGACCTCGTAGATAGTTTTAAAGGTAAGGTTTCTATTTTATTTTTTATAAATATTCTTATGGAAAATTATTATTTCTTTAGCCATAGCTTGGCCTCGCCTGCCCTATTGGCACGCCCGTGTGTGTGTGTGTTGCTCTCACTAAATATTATTGCATCAGTGATGTCACAATGCCTCCATGTGTATGTGTGTGTGTGCCCCCCGCCCCCCTTTTTGTTTTAATACATATAAAATTGTACTTCAACAAACTGTAATGACTAGTATTCATGTCCTCAATCTTTCTTGTTCACCTCTCGTCCATCTCTCTCCGCTGCATAGCTGGGTTTCGGAGGAGCCGGCCTTGTCCACCACGTGCAACGCCGTCAAAGAGAAAAAGACCTGTGACTCCCTCTGCCTGCAAGTGTTCTCGAGTCCAGGAGTCCAAGTCCAGGACTCGTGACTCGACTCGAGGCACTCGTGACTCGGACTTGGCTATCCGCCTCTTCAATGAGACCCGAAACCCTCCACAAGCCCATGCCCCCCATGGACTTATCCCACAGACACTTGAAGACACTTGACATCTTTCATATGGACATTATTATCCCACGGCCATGGACACAACCATTACACATCACTTAAGGACTTACTGGGCATTTTATGGACTTATTACACGCCACGGACATTTACATGGACTCCACTATGTCACTTTCAAGGTCTGTTACTTTGCACTTTAATGCAAATTAATTTGAAAATTGCCTTTCTGTCTGCCTGATTTGTATTGCTGCGCTGCATACTGCACAAAGACAAATTCCTCATTTGTAACATGTTCATTATGGCTATTAAGTAAGCTTGAATCTTGAGACTATTGTTTATTTATATACTAGACTCCCCCTGCTAGTATTGACTTACAATCATTACAGTCCTTGATAATTACCCACCTATAATAACACACAATTTTATATAAAATTTACTTTTTGGAACACGGTGGAAAAGGAATATCTATGATGTGCTGCTGTGCGTGACTTTATGCCTGTTTTCTATTTGTATCTTTATGACTGTTTTATTTGACTATTGCACTATTTAAGGCAGATTTTGCTTTGCTTTGTTTTTTTTTATACATTATTTTTGGCTTGATGTGTTTTTTTTTAATATATAGCCTACATAATATGCAACATATAGCTACAGAGTTGTCAAGTTTTTTGCTATTTGCAATGCACAGTTGTCAAATCATCATCCTTTGATTGATTTCTTATGTCCATAAATAAAATAACAAAAAGTTCACGGATCTGTTCTCCTTTAAATTATTATTGTTGTATGAATACTCACATGTTATCATTTAAATCATTGTAATTATGTGCATTATTGAAGTGGTTCTCAACCTTTTTTAACCAAGTAGACTACCTCAGAAATTACCACCATATTTAAGTATGAGAGGAAGGGAGCCCTGCCAGTGGAGAAGCACTGCATGCAAGCATTAGCATAACAATGTATATGGGGGCTGGGAGGTGCAATACCAGCGGCATGCCATCAGCGTGCCGTGCAAGGGCCGCTGGCTGTGTACGCTGGTGCCGCCAGCGGACCGGCAGCGAGCCACCCCGGCGGACCGCTGTTTCACCGACTAGCACGACCGCAGCGGAGCCGCTGCGGCTGCCGACGGTGGCCCGCCGAATTGGTCTCCGGCTTGCCGCCGGCGGCCCGCCCATGATCTGCTAGCTGGGTTTATAAACAAAATATAAGCATTAGATAATGTGCTTAGTCACAGAACCATAGTTAGTACTGTAACTAGTAACTCATATAAACAAAACAGAGGCATCAATGTGCTTAATCACTCCTTGTACCACCACACCAAGAGGAAATACACCAAAAATTAGCCTCAAACAATCACCACAAACAGTGACAGCTATACCAACATTAGCATGCTAGCTAGCTAGCACATTAGCACAACACACACATGTATCAGACAGAAACTAACTTAAAACTCTAAACGTACCTGGTAGGCTGCTTGTTACTAAAGGGGATAAAACGTCTTGCTTCTAGGTCCTCCTTCCTCTAGGCTGCAGGTTCGGAGTTTAATCTTTTATTTGCTTTCTTTGGTGAGTTCTTGGCTCCGTGGCGCTCAGTTTGCAATGTGGTGTGTGTGTGCTACCGTTAATCTCGTAGTCTAGAGGCGGAACTAATCTGACGCACCCGTGTTTATCGGACAATTGAGAACGTAACACACACACAGACCACATTGCAAGCTGAGCGCCACGGAGCCAAGAGCTCACCAAAGAAAACAAATTAAAAGATTAAACTCTGAACCTGCAGCCTAGAGGAAGGATGACCTAGAAGCAAGACATTTTATACCCTTTAGTAACAAGCAGCCTACCAGGTACGTTTAGAGTTTTAAATTCGTTTCTGTTTGATACATGTGTTCTGTGTTGTGCTAATGTGCTAGCTAGCATGCTAATGTTGGTATAGCTGTCACTGGTTGTGGTGATTGTTTGAGGCTAATTTTTGGCGTATTTCCTCTTGTTGTGGTGGTACAAGGAGTGATTAAGCACATTGCTAGCTAATGCATCTGTTTTGTTTATATGAGTTACTAGTTACAGTAACTATGGTTCTGTGACTAAGCACATTATCTAATGCGTATATTTTGTTTATAAAGTTACTCTGTATCTGCAGTTCCTGATACTTGAATTACATTTACACAATTTACATTTTGTTTGATTAAATTATGAATGAATGTAACTGCACTTTTGATACCTGAAAGTATAGATCCACACATTGTTGTACAACTAAAATGAGATTCAAATGTAAGTTATATGTAGGTTTACTGCAATAATACATTCCTTTTATTGTCACTGTAGTAGGGATGTTCATTTTGAATCAATTTCCATAATCGAAATTCGGGAAAATAAACGATTGATTATCGATAGCGTAATAATAATAATAATGTTTTTTTTTTGTTTTTTTTTACTCTAGTCTGTTGCGCGTTCTCAGCCAGGTATAATGGCGTTGCCACTGTGTAGTAAGAATATCAGACACTAGCGCTGTGGCCAGGTAAACAAACATGTTACATGATGTAAGGCAATCGGCGTCTTCCAGCTTAGCTGACCGCACAAGAGTCAAATCAACAGGCCTGAGCTCGGCGCGTCCTTACGTCATGAGTGCGCCTGCGGTAACGTTGACAACCACAGTCACACAGCCTTAAGCTTCTGGCATACTCTTAGCGCACGCGCTGGAGGCGGGGCTCCGAGGAGGGCGCGCGCACTCTGCGCGGGCCAAAACAGAACATACTCAGTGCTCAGCTCGCTCCTCCAGGCAGTCTGAATTAAATTGAATGTAACGTTCCCAATTCTATGTATTAAATTCTAAAAAACGACCCTCAACATTTGGGAAGGCTAAGCCACACAACTAGTTCGTTATAATCGAACGGCATGCTTCAAAGGCAACTTTACGACGCTGAGGACTCAATCACAGCAGATATCCGCTTATAGCCTACCACGGAGATCTCACAGGCACAGGCAGCAAAACCCGACGCGCTGATAGAAAAATCTCCATGGACGCGCCGCGCTGCGCTCAGGCCTCGCCCCCCGACACGCCCCGTGCGATGACGTCATAATCGGCGTGTGCCCTATGCGCTTGGCTGGGCGCGAAGAGTATGCCACAAGCTTTAAGCTTCTCGCATACACTTTGCGCCCAGCCAAGCGCATAGGGCGCGCGGCGATTATGACGTCATCGCACGGGGCGTGTCGGGGGGCGAGGCCTGAGCGCAGCGCGGCGCGACCATGGAGATTTTTCTATCAGCGCGTCGGGTTTTGCTGCCTGTGCCTGTGAGATCTACTCCGTGGTAGGCTATCAGCGGATATCTGCTGTGATTGAGTCCTCACCGTCGTACAGTCGCCTTCAAAGCATGATGTTCGATTATAACGAACTAGTTGTGTGGCTAAGCCTTCCCAAATGTTGAGGGTCGTTTTTTAGAATTTAATATATAGAATTGGGAACGCTACATTCAATTTCATTCAGACTGCCTGGCACTGATCGCCGCCATTTCTGGAGCACTCACTATGTTCTGTTTTGGCCTGCGCAGAGTGCGAGCGCCCTCCGTGGAGCCCCGCCTCCAGCGCGTGCGCGAAGAGTATGCCAGAAGCTTTACACTAGCTAGCTAGGCTACTGTACTAACATTTTGAAAGTAGAACTCAGGCAGCTCACCGGCCGCGGCTTCCAGGCGTATAAACTCGTGACAAAAACCTCATCTGTCCTGATGGTCGAGTTCCATCCAGCTGCTCTCAGAGTCCGACGCGTGGATATTATTATTTGCCGAGATGTGTGTGAATTGATTCAGGTGGGCGTTAGCAGCTAAAGGCTAGCTGAGTCCATGCTGACTGCTGCTACTTCATAGTTCATAACATTATAAACAAATAAAATGACTTGAATTCACTTAAACACGTGTACCGCTACTCACACTTTGTTGAAAATTAGGAGAGAAGTGTGCAAAATGTCATAGTTATAACAGCCTCGCTGAGGTCCACAGACCACTGGGTGCGTTTGTTTGTGTCCGCGGCGCATGCCGTTGTGAATTCCCCATGTTTAAAACTGTTTTGTTTTAAACTAAAGGCTATATGAAGCTCCACCTCACGTTAGTCGGCTGTGCAATGGAGTGGGGCGAGGAGCAACAAATTCCACCCAAACCTAGTCCGCAAAAAACAAAAATCGATAAAAATTCCACGTGATCGAATTCATTCCTCAACTATCAATTATCGATTATTGATGAACATCCCTACACTGTAGCTTGTAGATTGAATTACTATTGGTTTACTGGGATATTACACACATTTTATAAATATTGTAGCCTGTACCAATTGATTTGATTACAGAATAGTAATTGAGAGAAATGGTGTGACCTTGTCAGATTTTTGTAGATGGGGACTTCCAGGATGAATCCCAGGATCCAGGGGAATACAGCGAGACTACAGATCTCCCAGTCGACTGGGATGGCGAGCCACCACTGAGCATCTAGAAGAGCAATCCACACATTCACTGCAGTAGCATCAAGGACTACCCTGCTGTATGACTGGAGCAGTCGTTACACACACAGTCCAGCGGATGAACTTCATCGGGACGCGTACAGACACTAGAGCTGTCACGATTCCTCGAGTACCTCGAATAACTCGAATAATTAAATTGATCGAGGCCAAAATGATTCGCCTCGACACGCATCTGAGTAATAGAAGAGAGTGGGTAAAATAGAAATTCCGACGGAACCTTAAGGCAACACGCGAGAGCGCGTTACGTCAGTACTTCACTCTACCTGAAAACATCAACAAACGGGTCCACCCGAAAATGTGGCTACACTTTCCCAAGATAGACTCAGACAACACTGGTTGCAACATTTGTGATGTGAATTGCAAAGCTGGCCAGGGAAACACCTCAAACTTGAGGAAGCATGGTCAAACACAAGATATATTTACAGTAGCTAAATGCTGAAGACTGTAACGTATTACTAGATAGGCTGAGGGTGAATGAAGCAGGCAGCGCACCGCAGGTAACGTTAGCAGCACCCTCCTCAGCTGTAACGTTGAGAGAGGCATCGACTACAACATCAGGTAACGTTATTTAATTAGCTAGCGTTAGCTGGATAAGTTGTTTCACTGCCGTTGTAGTTGTTAGATAACGGGGCTTTTCACTGTCTTCACAACGACTGCAAAACAGAGATCGTTAACGTTAGCGTTAACGCTAACGTTGCTGCAGTAGTTGTCAAGGGTTTAACAGAACGTATTTCCTCAGCCTGTATAGTAGCTATCAACATGAAATAAAAAGCATTTGACAGCTTAAACCCGTGGCTTTTTATTTGGAAGGGTTACATTTGCCGTAATCTTTATTAACATTTCTTAAAATGCATTAGAATCTTTTTATTTTTATTTTTTTGGGTTAAAGATCTTTTTTTTTAAATTAACATTAGAGCAAATATAATACGAAAAGCCAAAGGGTTAAGCTCTCAAATGCTTTTTATTTTATGTTTCTATGTACTACAGAGCCTGAGATATGAAGGCTTTAGTGAATACCGACCGCTCTCTCTGAGAAGTTTGGACCGTTTTCTGTGAGAAATACAAAGCTCAACCTATTAACGTTAGCGGCTAATTTAACAGCGTTTTGTGTGTGTGTGTGTGTGTGTGTGTGTGTGTGTGTGTGTGTGTGTGTGTGTGTGTGTGTGTGATCACACTAGCCTGTTGGTGTGTGAGAGAGAAAGAGAGAGTGAGTGTGTGTGTGTGAGAGAGAAAGAGTGTGTGTGTCATGCAGCTGTAAGGTAAATGAAGGATGTAAACTAGCTAGTAAGCCATTCATTCATATTATTTAACGGTTGCTGTACACTGGAAGAACTCAAACGTCAGGTTGAAAAGATGAATGGTGCCACTGCCAGTTCTATGCAATTTAAAAATAAAAATGTTGTTTTTTCTAAGAAAGAAACTAATGTAGTTGTTTATTTGAAGAGATTTATCTTATTTTTTGGTGTATATTTACGATAAGCCTTTGAAAACACAAAAAAGGGTTCTTATCCGATTACTCGATTAATCGATGGATTATTCGGTAGAATACTCGATTACTAAAAGAATCGATAGTTGCAGCTCTAACAGACACCCATCGACTTTTGGCCCCAAACAATTTTTTATTTTATTTTTTGGACTGAAGGGACAACATATTTTATTTGTGGGCGCACTTTATTATTTTTGGGGAATTATAAATTGTCAACTGTGAAAAGCTGAAGTACTGAATTCATGTTTACAAACAAAAGGCTTTAAATTAATCTAACTCTTAATAAGATAATCTTGCTAAAAGCCAAAACTCTGTGTTGTCTAATTTCATTGCTGTCATACATTTTTAAGGGCTCTGGTCATTCTGAAAATCTGGTACTTGTCCATGCTCATTTATATTAATATTCTATTATTATTATTATTATTATTCAGAATTACAGTACATATGCTACAGTCATCAAAGAGCATTCATTTACCTATTATCAACTCACTTTGTATCATTATAATGCTTGTTGATATAAGCAGATGGGCAATGTTTACCTTTGCTACATGTTTTCAAGACTGAGAGCTCCCAGTTCATCCTCTGGCAAAACGTTCAGCTGTGACGCTTTTCACATCACAACGCATCATAACGGAATTGCGGAAGCTCTGCTCCGAGGCCTGTTGATTCGGCTTCCAGGGCGCTGTTATTGTTAAAGAGCATTAATAGATGGTTATTTACGGTTAAGTAATGCTTATTCAGCACTCTTGTGCTTTTATGAAATGTTCCTTAAGTGATACATGTTTTCAGCTTTACAAGTGTCACAAAGAACATTAATAAATGGTTTATTACAGTTAAGTAATGCTTATTCAGCACTCTAACGCTTGTTGTTATTCAAGGGATGTTTTCAACTTTACAATAAGGGTCACACAGAGCATTAATAAATGGTTAATTACGTAAGGGATAATGTATACTGAGCCGGTGATTACTGTGGAAATAATGACCGACAGGTGAGATTGAGCCCGACGCGCAGCGGAGGGCTTAATCATTCACCTGAAGGTCATTATTTCCAGTAATCACCGGCTCAGTATACATTATCCCGCTTAGAACACGGCCTACAACTAAATCATTCAACAATAAAAAATAAAAAAATTATTCAAATAGATTTTTTAATAGCGTTTTCAACACAAAGTGGTTTCATTCGTAATTGGCACACAAGACACCACAGCTGCAACTGGTTGGCCTAATTAGTAGGCTAGTGGTTGCTGACAAAAGGCTCTTATCAACTGATTAATACCAGGTGTGGCAGAGCAGCGGTCGGTTGTCGAGAAATAATGACCGGTGAATATTGTTGATTGACCAATCAGAATCGAGTATTCGAGAGAGCCGTGTTCTAAGGATAAGTAATGTTTTTCAGCACTTTAATAAGTTTATGAACTGTTAGTTAAGGCATATATGTTTTCAACTTTACAATAAGGGTCACAAAGAACATTAATAAATGCTTAATTACGGATAAGTAATGTTTTTTCAGCACTTTAATCTGTTAATGAAGTGTTAGTTAAAGGACGGCTTTACCGTGGGGAATATGAATATATATCAATCTCACGCCCCTAAGGTTTTAGAATCCGTTGAAATATTTTGAAATTGGAGCTTCACTGCCTGACCTATCAGGCATCTCTCACATTTTTAGGGAAGCCGGATGACGCGTTACGCGTCACCCGGCTTCCCTCCCCGCTTGCGGAACTCGAGCGCCTATGAACTACAAGTCTTGTGAGCATGGTCCCGCCTCTAGAGGTCCTCCACGCCCCTTCAGAGCTCTCGACGAAAAGCAAAAGGCAGCCATCTTGTCCACCCGCATAGCATACTGTAGCTAGGTTAGCTTTCCATAGCTCCTTGCCAAGAGACCATATCTCTGGAACGGAAGCACCAGAAGACACGGGACTGGCGGCATTGGAAAGCTCGTCAAATTTTACATCTAGTAGTAGGTGAGTTGAAGAACGAAATCAACGCTGAGCAATGTACACATTTTTACACATTTTTACAGAAAATAGTTACAACATCAGATGCGCGTAACTCCTACGAAAATGCCTTAAAATGCATGAAAATTTTTTTATGAAGACATCTCCCGACATATATACTACCGTTTACATTTGGTGCAATTTGGAGGCAATTTTATTTTCGATTTATTTCTTCTTCTTTGTATCTTTTATTGTCGAAGCCTTCTTCTTCTTCTTCTTCTTTGAGTTTTATGGCGGTTGGCAAACATATATGTGCATTACCGCCACCTACTGGAGTTTGATATCAGCCAAATGCCTGAGGGGTGGGCATGAAAACGAAGGCCACGCGAGCCCAGTGCATTGTGGGAAATGTAGTATTTCGGGTCCCCGCACCCGCCCCTCCCCTCCACCACCCCCCCCTCCACACAGAGTGGATTTCTGGTGATATCTCTGGCGGGAAACAACCAATTTCAAAAATTTCAACGGATTCGAAAACCTTAGGGGCGTGAGATTTAATATATATTCATATTCCCCACGGTAAAGCCGGCCTTTAAGGCAGACATGTTTTCAACTTTACAATAAGGGTCACAAAGCATTAATAAATGGTTAATTACAGATAAGTAATGTTTATTCAGCACTTTAATGCATTAATGAAGTGTTAGTTAAGGCATATATGTTTTCAACTTTATGCTGCCTACACACTAGAGGATTTTAAAATCTTAACCGATTTTAAAAACATGAGAGACCACAGACATGAGGACAATTTCATCAGATTTTAACATTAAAATCGCCTGAACACACACACTAGACGATTCGGCCAGACTGCGAGACCACACACCAGCCGTTTGAAGTACCGACTCACAGCGATTCCAGCAACTAGACTGTAGGCTGTTTATATCCCACAGAACCGCAATTTTTTCCCACAGACAACGGCGGATGGCTCTCCAAACATGCGCCGAGCGGCGGGTCCGCTACAAGCGGGCGGACACCCTCGCAAAATAAGCTAAAACAACGTCCTGTCTGAGAGCTCATATTGCAGCATGTCCGCTCCCTTGGGGCGGGCCGCTCCGCTCGGCGCATGTTTGGAGAGCCCTCCGCCGCTGTCCACCCTGTTTTAAGCTGCTGTGAGGATGCTGGGGAGAGGAGCTACATGGCTCTGCTGTTGCCATGGCTGTTGCTCGTTTGTTGTGAGCGCTGCATTAACATCCGGGTATGACGCGTCGACGAGTCCCGGTCTGCTTGCTCTCATTGGCTATTGCGGGTTCCGTCGGGAGACAGCCATCGTAAATATCAAACATGTTTGATATGCCCGATTCGAGATCGGGCAGGCTCCGATTCAATCAATAATTTATTGACACCAGACACTTGACAATTATTTTGACAAAAAATCGGTTGAGACTAGCCTCGAATCGGGCCACGCCCCCCCGAGGGGAATCGGGCATTAAATCGGGCATTTTATCCTCTAGTGTGTGGGAGGCATTACAATAAGGGTCACAAAGAGCATTAATAAATGGTTAATTACAGATAAGTAATGTTTATTCAGCACATTAATGCATTAATGAAGTGTTAGTTAAGGCATACATGTTTTCAACTTTACAATAAGGGTCACAAAGAGCATTAATACATGGTTTATTACAGGTAAGTAATGCTTATTAGGCACACTCAAGCTTTTATTAAGTGTTACTTAAGGGATATATGTTTGCAACTTTACAATAAGGGTCGCAAACAGCATTAATATATGGTTAATTACAGTTAAGTAATGCTTATAGAACATGCATATAAATTAGGGCCACATGAAGAAACGGAACCAGCAAACCTCAAATTAATGTTAATTAAGGGTTAATGGATGCTTATTAAAGGATGGGTTTTCCGTGGGGAATATGAATATATATTAAATCTCACGCCCCTAAGGTTTTCGAATCCGTTGAAATTTTTGAAATTGGAGGTTTACTCACAGAGATATCAACCGAAATCCACTCTGTGTGTGGGGGGGGGTGGTGGGGGGGAGGTGCGGGTGCGGGGACTCGAAATACTACATTTCCCACAATGCACTGGGCTCGCGTGGCCTTCGTTTTTATGCCCACCCCTCAGGCATTTGGCTGATATCAAACTCCAGTAGGTGGCGGTAATGCACATATATGTTTGCCAACCGCCATAAAACTCAAAGAAGAAGAAGAAGAAGGCTTCGACAATAATATATGGAGAGAAGAAGAAATAAATCGAAAATAAATCGAAAATAAATTGCCTCCAAATTGCACCACATTTAAACTGAAGTATATATGTCGGGAGATGTCTTCATAAAAAAAAATTCATGCATTTTAAGGCATTTTCGTAGGAGTTACGCGCATCTGATGTTGTAACTATTTTCTGTAAAAATGTGTAAAAACGGGTACATTGCTCAGCGTTGATTTCGTTACTTCAACCCACCTACTACTAGATGTAAAATTTGACGAGCTTTCCAATGCCGCCAGTCCCGTGTCGATTAGTGCTTCCGTTCCCGAGATAATGGTCTCTTTGCAAGGAACTATGGGAAGCTAATATTAGCTACAGCAGGCCAGGCGGTTGGAAAGATGGCTGCCTTTTGGTTTTTGTCAAGGCCTCTGAAGGGGCGTGGAGGACCTCTAGAGGCGGGACCATGGCCAACAACAGTTGTAGTTCATAGGTGCACGACTTCCGCAAGGCGGACTTAGGCCAGATGACGCGAAACGCGTCGGCTGGCCCAAAAAATATGTGAGAGATGCTTGATATCTCTGGGAGTGAAGCTCCAATTTCAAGAATTTCAACGGATTCGAAAACCTTAGGGGCGTGAGATTTAATATATATTCATATTCCCCACGGAAAACCCATCCTTTAAGCACTACTAGTCATGTTAATTACGGTGTGTTAATTAATGCTTATTAAGCATTAACCAACCCTTACTTAATGCACATTAGTTAATGTTAATTAAGGGTTAATTAAGGCTTACTAAGCTTTACTAACCCTGTTAATTCATGTTAATTCATGCTTATTAAGCATTAACTAAGCATTAATTAACCCTTAATTAATGTACCCTTATTGTAAAGTGTTACCCAAAACGACATCACTCCTCACGCCTCCTATCATCACGGTGTCATTTCTCCTCCCTCAGACAAACCTTTAAAAACAAATCTCCTAACGCATAAAAGCTCCTGTTTTGTTTTTGTTCTTTCGTGTTTGACGGGGCAACTACGCCTCCGTGAATTTCACTTCCGGTTGAGTGATTTTGCCTTCAAAATAAAAGTGTGAGGACTGAAGGCGTTTCAGAGCACACCCGATGCGGTTTACTTTGAGACACAAGAGCTGACAACGCTTAGACTGAGGAATGATAGCCAATACTCTGAGGGAGGAGGATGCCCTAAAATAGTTGCCGTATTTGTGGTGTCTGTGGTGTTGTATGGCAGTTGGCATCCTTTATGTTGCATTACCGCCTCCTTCTGAATTTATCCATCCACTGTTTCCCTACATTATGTCCCTCTGATCGACCAACGCCATCAGTGACGTGCCCCATTTGACGTGCGTGCTGTTAATAGCGCACTGCAGGCATCAGATACCAAATACCAACAGCACAGAACCATCCATATTTTGGGGAAAATGTCACTAATTTATATGTAGGCAGGCACAATGACTGATGAATAAAAAGTTGCTATACCGTATAGTTTTGAGGCCCTTTCAGTCAGAGGCTGTAATCGTCTAGCCTAGGTAAACCCAGCCCCCACGTGACCTGCTCTCTCAGTTCCCAGTCACTAGGGTCTAGCGAACGGGCCATTCAAATCGATTGCTGGGGCGATTGAAAGACCCACGCAGACCCGCAGCCAATGAGTGACGGCGTGACTGCCAACATCAGTCCTGCCGTGATCGGCCAATCAGAGAGTGCGTCTTTGTCAATGACGTGTAACAGCTGCAGCGGCTTAGCACTACCTAGCCGTTAGCATTTGGCCTCTCTAAAGCATAGCTCCCGAGCTAGCTACTAGCTATATGGCTAGCTATATGGCTATGCAACTACGTTGAGGAAATTCAAGTGATGATGATGTGATGCTAGGTCTGTTGATCAAAATAACACCTATATCGAAATCGGATTTTAGCGGATCATACAAGCCGGGGCTTCAGAGCTGATCACCTGGACACATTTTACGGCGAAATTATCTGATAAACTTGTCTGTGCAGCTCTGTGGTGATCAGCTAATGTCTTCATAGCATTGTGATTATGATTTAATGCATTATGGAAGATCCTAGTGACTGAGAACAGGTCTGAGAGCAGGTCACGTGGGGGATGGGTTTACCCAGGCTAGTAATCGTCCTACCTGTCTGTCATGCAGAGTGGAGAAAAAAGGCAGTGCTGCCGGAGGATGAGAAAATGAAGCAATCCATTCTGTCCAAACCTTTGCTGATCTAATCTCATCATGACATGCAGGGAAATATATATTTTGTTTAGAACATTCTCACTTTGTTCAGACAGTTTTGCTGTTGCTTGCTATATTTAAACTGCTGTGAGTTTTGGAGCATATGAGAGACAGGCGGGGATGAAAGTGGCTGCGCAGGGAGAGAGAGGGGGGCTCAGAGCACTTTGGTCGCTGCTGGAAGTTCGGAGTCGGGGCGCCCCTCATAACGCCTCTAGTGTGTGTTCGGCTGTTTAAAACAACAGGTGGACTTCAAAACACGAGCATCAGACGCTTCCAGTGCGTTTACCCATTCTGACATCATTTTTCATTGTGACACCATCAGTGATGTCATAAATCAATTGTGACATCATCAGTGATGTCATAGCTCTTTCTCTACTTACCCAGAGTCATAGAGATAAGAGTTGCGTCATCTCCATGCACTCCAATCGTTTTTTTTTGTTTTTTGTTTTTTTTACCTTGCAATAGTTCCCGGAAGTAAGTTTCTGGATTAAGCAAAGTTGCAGCAGAATGGAATGTTTGTGATGTACTTTGAAAGGCTAAGACATAAAGAATCAAATTGAATAGTATCAGCTTTATTTTATCCATTCAAACATACTTCCTGGAACATACTCCCCCACTCCTGAGTCATGTGACTATGCCACTCTCTCTTTGAATCACTCTGTACTTAGCCATTGTGACATCATCAGTGATGTCATAAATAATCCCACAACATGCCTATGGCGCATCGTCTCCATAGTCTCCACCCTAGAAATTTTCTAAATTCTCCTACAATTTCCTTGTGATGTCTTTCTGTTTGGATACAGTGCTGCCTACGCAGTGATTCTCAAACTTTTCCCACACCTAAACAGACACAAATTAGACCATGGACCCCATTTGATAAGATTTTGTCCCACAGACCCCCAGGATCTGATAAGATACATAAAGTGCATGAAACCCTGTCATTGTGTTACTCGTGCATGGAAGTATAGTGAAAATAAATTAGCCGCCTTCTGGGGACCCCCTGGAACCCCTTCCAGGACCCCTGGGCATCCCACGATCCCACTTTGAGAACCCCTGGCCTACACACACAGTACAGTTGAGATCACACCTGGACTGACTGCTTGGCAATTCTGGAAAAATACAGATGGGCCAGTTCACTTTGAGGCTGCAGGACCAGGTGCTTAAAGGGTAATTTGGGTATTTTTCAACCTGCACCTTTTTTTATCACAATCGTTGACACACACCGGCCGCCCACTTAGCCAATTTTAATTCAGATAAGAAGATGGACGAGGTATTTGAATTCGATGGCCGCCTATATTTATTTGAGCTGGACTAACGTTATATAGATTGCATACTGAAGAGTGGGGGGCAATGGGAGCTTCTATCTCATGTGAAGGACAGCAGGCAAAGAGAGGGCAAGATACAGCCTATACATGTTTTGGATGTTAATCCGCATGCCACAACAAAATGCAGACATGCCAAAGGTTCTCATAAACAGCTTACATTTTGAAAAATGGAAAAAAATCAGCTTCATCAGTCACTGCCTATATGCGAATTCTCAATGCCCATGTAGTTTTAGATAGATTGGCCTCATTCTATAGTAATAGAATAAATTGATCATTCATATGAGGAGGAAGTTAGTTCCACTGTAACTTTCTCCAAAAGATTGATGCTTGAACCAAGGATGTGAGAAGGATGAAGCAAAATAACAGAAAAAAAAATCATCATTAAGCTGTGACCCACAAAATCTGTATTAGTTTGATTTTGGCGACAGCTTTGTTGCTACGCACTCATTGCTGTGGTGTTACTACTCTGTACTTCCCAGTGATATGGGATATGGGACTGTCAAACCTTTTTCCTTGGATTTTCATTTGATGCAGTTCGTGCTTCTGTAATCTGTACATATAGGTGGTGCTCTTTTCTTTTCTTTTCTTTTGTTCAACTACAGTGGCTATCGCTTGCTGAGGCAAACTACCCAGTTCTTCTCCTGTTTATTCCAAATAAACCGCTGTAGCTAGCTATACTGGAAAAGAAAAACGTCACTTCCTGTGCGCCAAAGGAGATTTCCTGGGAAAGACCTACAGTACCAGAGACCGGGTGATCAGAAAAACGTTCATGAACTGGGTATAGGCAAAATCTGTATTGAATCAGCGATAAGAGAAGCAAAACAGATGTATTTATCTGAAAATGTCACAGATTATTACGGTAAATTTCACTTATTTCCTAAATAACATGCCTCCTCAGGGGGGTGAAACAGAGTTAACAATAACATCACCAGGTGTGATACGAGCACCACAGAAGTAGCCAAAGTAAACCCCACTGAGGCATGAGCTTGCATGTGAGCACAGATAAGAAGAAGCTCTTGAAAATAGCTGTGTCATCAACTGTGGAAAAGTCACATTCAAGCTGGCAGTTTCAATTGAATTGAAGTTCAAAAGCAGACAAAGATGTTTTTTGGCAGAGAGTATTAGTACAGTAGTACAGGTCTCTGTGAACACTTAGAGCTCACACAATACAATACAAAACACTTCCAAATGAGTGGGGGCAAGACAGCTGTAAACAGACACTGGTGGAGAGTTGGCCTTCTGAGAGTGTGAAAATACAGGACGTAAGAATAGAATAGAACAGAATACTTCCAAATGAAACAGGGGAAAGAGAACTAGTTGTGGGAGTTTAAGTTGGACTTCTGATTCTGAAAATACAAGAGGTGTGGGATAATGTAACTAGACTCAAAATGATTCAAATCTAATCTAATAATCGAGTAGAGCCAAGTGATGGGCTGCTTACCTGTCCAGGGTGTTTCCTTCTGCCCAATGCATGCTGGGATATAGGTTCTTTCCCCCATGACCCTGAATAGGAATAAGCAGGTTCAAACAATGAATGGCTGAATGAGAACAGAAGAGAACGGAACAGAATGGAACAGAACAGATAGAATAGAATAGAATACTAGGTTTAACACCAGCAGAAGAGAAGGAACAATCAATACTGCCCCAAAATAACAATTTTACTAAAATTCCATTACTTTTACTTCCAGGAAAATGGCACAATTTTAGCTTAGCTGACTTCATGCTGTACCAGTATGCAAAACTCCAACCAATAACCAACCAATAATGCCCCCCGTCCCTCCCATCATACGACGCCTTCAGGACTTTCCAAGTGACGAGTGGCGACATACAGCAGTGCAGTTCTGGGTGTTGCATCTCGGTGCGGTGGTGGAGGGAATTTATTAATTTTGAGGAATCTGGAATTTGTAATACTCAGGAATATGCACATGCAAGGATTTTACAGCCGATTGTTTCACCAAATAGCATCTTTTCATTCTTCAGTCACTTTCTATATGTTTCTTATGGTCCAACTTTTGTCCCGTCCCAACATCCTTCAACTGGAAATATTCTGAATTACAGAATCGTCCATTCTTACACCATCAAAATACTGTTTCCTTGGGATTTTCAAGACAGTAAGGCCCAAAGATATTCATAAAACTAGAACGACCGCACCGCGGGTATTATGCCAAACAAGTGAGCAGTTGACATCCATGTCTGTCCAGACTTTGACGTTTAAGCCAAATGTGAAGAAATTCCGTCAAGGCTTTCCTGAGATATCGTGTTCCAACAAGCTAGAAAATGACATTCGTGAGGTCACAGTGACCTTGAACTTTGACCACCAAAATCTAATCAGTTCATCCTTGAGTCCAAGTGGACGTTTGAGCCAAATGTGACCACAATCAGTCAAGGCGTTCCTGAGATATTGCGTTAATGAGCTAGAAAATTGCATTCGTGAGGTCACAGTGACCTTGAACTTTGATCACCAAAATCTAATCAGTTCATCCTTGAGTCCAAGTGGACGTTTGAGCCAAATGTGACGAAATTCCATCCTGAGATATCACGTTAACGAACATCGGATGGACGGACGGACGGACAGACAGACGGACAGACAACCCGAAACCAGCTATTGCGGATGGAGGCATAATAATCTTAGGACAGTGGTTTAGAGACCAACATTATTCAATATGAGCTGAACTGGTATCCTAAATAAATTCTCTCTGACTTTCTATTTGAATACTCTGATTGGCTTGGAGGTGGGGATTTATTCCACATGTGGCCCATAATGCAGAGTTCTGAATCAATGTGCTGATCATTACAGCATACAGGCCCTGCTCAGGCATTAATCATCCATCTCTCTGTAAAATGATGTGATTTTTTAAGGGTCGCTTGGCTGTGAGTTGTAGCATCTGGAAGATCTGTACGTCGCTATCAGCTATCCCATGGCCCGCAGATGTGCTAATAAATTTCCCCCAACATCGCCATTATTGCCCGATGAGGGGGAAATCATCCAGAAGGGGATTTGAGTATGAGTTACGGCCTGGAGAGAGAGAGAGAGAGAGAGAGAGAGAGAGAGAGAGAGATGGAGAGATGAGAAGGAGAGGGAGACAGCAGACGAGGACAGAGAGGAATGAGAGTCAGAGGTGTGAAAAGCAGAAAGGGATAAGAGGGCTAAAGAAAGAGGAAGGGGGAGATCACAAAGGGAGGGGAGGTTCAGGAGTCACAACCATGACCTGATAGAAGGAGGGAGGGATGAAGAGGCGTAGAGGAGGCAAAGAGTTTGAAGAGAGTGGGTGCGAGGGAAGAAATCATAGACTGTATGAAAATATGCACGTAGTGATGTCACCCATTGGTTTGTGGACCCCCGTTTTGAAGCCTTGAATTTGGCCTTCGCCATCTTGGTTGTTTGGAGCCAGAAGTCACCTGCTATTGGTCCAAATTCTCCAAATTCCATTCAATCAGACTTCTTTTTGGAGCCAGTGGAGTCGCCCCCTGCTGGCCATTAGAAAGAATGCCGGTTTAAGGCACTTCAGCATTGGCTTAATTTTTTCAGAACTGGAGGTTACCCCTGGGAAGAAATAAGTGGAAATGAGAGGGGTCATAACATTGGAGTGAGATAGAGGGGAAATATGGAAGGGATTAGAGGAGCGCAAAGGTTTAAAGCAGGGGTGTCAGACTCATATTAGGTAGAGGGCCGGATTTGTTCAACTGAGACCTCATGGGGGCCGGATTTTTTTTTTTACTAAAATCAATTCGACTTATTTACCCATTTACTTCACAAAAGAAATACTGCTCTTTCCATTTCTCTTGAAACTGCCTGCATTCCGTGTCAACCTTTCTCTTTTTCGACAGCATCTTGTTCAGGGGCGGACTGGGATCATAATTCAGGCCGGGCATTAGATACCAAGCAGGCCAGGCCGATACGGGCCGACACGCGTGCCGGCGTCCGAAAAATTTGGGCCGTTTAAAGCTCAATTTGGGCCGTTTGAAGCCCAATTTGGGTCGTTTAAAGCCAGATTTGGGCCGTTTGAAGCCCGATTTGGGCCGTTTGAAGCCCAATTTGGGCCGTTTGAAGCCCAATTTGGGCCAAGTCCAATTTTACAATGAGATGCACCCACTTTAACCCTGAATAAAGTAATAAAACCACTAGTAAACCAGTAGGCGGTGCCTGGCCTGCTGTTCAGTGAGTGGCCTGACTGCGGGCACAATTTTTTTTTTTTTTTTTTTTTGCAGGCCACGCCAGGCCAGGCCACCGGGCATTTGCCCGACGTGCCCGATTATGCAGTCCGCGCCTGATCTTGTTGATTCTTTTGTTTTTTGGTAGGTAGCTGAATGCGCGATTCAATTCCAGCGTGGCATCATGGCGGCTTTGCTTACACCTGATGACCTACTGACATACTTCCTTGTAGTGCAGGTTAATTAACTTATGAATGAACTCTTAGCTTGCTTATTAGCCACACGTAGTTCATGATAATGGGCTGCGAATTTAATAATAATAATAATAATAAAATAAAATAAAAAATCCAAAACATCTCGCGGGCCGGATGAAACCTGCCCGCGGGCCGGATCTCTGACATCCCTGGTTTAAAGGGTGGGAGCAGAGGGGGAGGCCTGGCACTGAGGAGAGAGAGAGAGAGAGAGAGAGGGGGGGAGGCCTGGCACTGAGGAGAGAGAGAGAGAGAGAAATATAAGGTGAAATAAAAGGAAAGGAAGAGGCCAAGGTTTGAGAGGGCAAGGGGAGAGGAAAGAAATGACATCAGGCAGGCTGGAACTGGGGAAAGTGGGAGGAAATAGAAAGGACAGATGGGAAGCAGTCAGGAAAGAGAAAAAGAAGAAAACTGAAAGTGAAGGAAGGAGAAGAGACCAAGACCTGAGTGGGAAGAGGACAGTGGTGTTGTCTACGTGATACGCAGGTATACGCCGTATACACACTGCGAAATGACTCAGATTTGCATATGCGCACTGGGAAATGCGCTATGATACGTATCGTTTTCAATTTCCATTTATAAAATTCACCCTGTGCGCTCTGTGTGTTACCCTACGTTCACACACAGCACCCAAGCCTTGCCTTTACCCACGCTTTTAAATAGGCGTCCTTTTTAGTCAATGAGGCTTACCCACGCCTCGCCTGAGCTGCGCCGATTTTTACGTGAGTTCTATTTTCAAGCCGACTAGGCGCGTGAAGGCAGACTTTTTCTGTCAAGCCAGGAAAGAAAAACGCGACAATATCCGTGGAAAATGTCAGAGTCAGAGTCAGAGTCAGTATACCGTCTGAAAAAAGGTAGACTACACCACTGGAAGAGGATGAGAAAGGGAGAGAAAGGTATGAAGGTAGGTGGAGACTGAGGGAAAAGAGATGGTGAAATGAGTCTCAAGGGAAAGATGTGAAACAAGGAGGCTAGGAGCTGAGTGGGAGTAGGCAGCAGGTAAGAGATGATGAAGTGGCACGAAGAGTACATCTTAGTGGAAGATAGGAAGCTCAGCATGTTGCGGAGTGTTGGGGTTAAAGCAGAGGGCAGTGTTGTACTCAAGTCCAGGACTTGGACTTGACCCGACTCAGGACTCGCGACTCGATTTGGACTTGAGCACTGATGACTCTGATTATTATTTTTTTAAGAGGCCCTGGTAATTTTCCCCCACAAGATAATGATAGCTATAATAATACTGTGATATTATTCAATTTTTTGCAATGGCAGCCACGTGTGTTCCACCTACATGGGGATTCACACTGACTCAGACTTGGACTCGAGGAGATACAGTAGCGACTCGACTACAACACTGGTGTTGGAACACGGGTCATGATGAAGCTTAAAAAGTAAATCTACTGACTGTATTATGTGATCTTTATCAGGGCCGTAACCAGGGTTCCGAAATAGGGGAGGTCCAGCAAGGGGAGGCGGATTCGGTGGCGCCCACAAGGGCGCCGCCGAAAAAAACTTTGAGGGTTTTTTTCCCCCTTTTTTAGCCATATTTAGAGTAATATATCATTTTAAATCAACATTAGGATTATACTGTTGTGATGTCATTATTCAGTATATTCTCTTTCATGTCACCACCTGCTCAGCTCTCCTGTCAACATAATTGTAACTAACAAACACAAACTGTTTTAGCCAAATTCATATCAAAATGACACCTACAAACACAGGTACACAACCCAAGCCGTACACAACACACAAAGTCATCATCGATAATAAAAAAAACATACAGAGGGACATTTATTTATTCCTGATAGGAACGATTGAAAAATAAAATAAAATATATTATGTTGTTTTTAACTTTACACCACCTCTTTTTGTTACTTATTGGGTCATGAAACTGAAACCATGCATATAGCCACCTGCATACCTGACTTCGGGAGCTTGGCAATTGGCATCATGCATGATTAGCCAGTAGCATCCCAACGTGTCACACAGGTAACATTACTTAAGAGACAGACTAGACACTTACTTTCTTGGTTGTTGCTAAAAAATCTGTCAGTGTCACTCACTGTCTGTCGTTCACTTCGCTCACTGTCTCGCAGCTCGCTCACCTTCAATTATCTCGCCAGGCAGACAGACAGTCATCACTCACCACCATGCTGCTGCTCTCTCGGAATCAAGTTACCGCGGAGGCGGCGTCAGATGACTTCCTGCCTGATCTGCCTTTCGTTTCAAAATAAAAGCGATCCCGTGTTTTTCATGCTTTTCCATGCAGATTGTTTTATAATTTTTTTTTTATTTTTATTTTTTTTCTCTGAAATATTAGGGGAGGTCCGGACCTCCCCGTCCTCATAGCTAGTTACGGCCATGATCTTTATATGGCTAAAGAAGTACCAGTATCATTTTCCATGCCCTTGGTCAAACAATGATAAGATGACAAATAAGACAATGACAAATTGTAGGAACAAGATATTCATGATAGGATTGTTCACAGGCATATTTTTTCAGAAGTCCATACTCAGGTATACACACATCGTGCAGACTTCCAGGGATGCATGTGCCACAACTCTGCATAGACTTGCCAAAAATACTCATAAACAGTTTAAATTTAAATGAAACAATCAGCTTCAACAGTCATTGCCTGATGGATGACAAACAGACAGACAGACAGACAGACAGACATACAGACAGATTTATATAGATATAGATTTATAGATATATATATATTATATAGATTTATATATTTTATAGTAGCATTGTATTCAAGGGAATGTAACAGAACTACATGCCAAATCAACTTATTTTTTCATGTCAATAGACAATGACAGTTTTGTGCAACTGTTATTAGTCTGTTTTTTTCACTTGACTTACAGCCAACTATCAACTAAATGCTATAAATATTAATCTAAAATGTATTGGTGACACAATATGAACTTCAACAAGGGACATCAAGGAATTTGAAGAGACAGTTAGTGTTTCTGAATGCATAGCAACAGCTCCCTCTACTGGCTGTGAACACACACACACACACACACACACACACACACACACACACACACACACACACACACACACACACACACACACACACACACAGAGAGAGTATGTACATATTTACAGACAGTCAGACAGTCAGACAGACAGACAGACATCATTCATACCTCATTATGTTGAATGTGTTTCCCAAACAATTTTACTGCCAGAGAGGTCAATGTGGCTGGGACAATTTATTTACTGATGTACAAGTTTATCTAAAAGAGATGCTGATGCTAGTGACTGGGAACTGAGAGAGCAGGTCACGTGGGGGCTGGGTTTACCTAGGCTAACACACACACACACACACACACACACACACACACACACACACACACACACACACACACACACACACACACACACACACACACACACACAGAGTATGTACATATTTACAGACAGACAGACAGACAGACAGACAGACAGACAGACAGACAGACAGACAGACAGACAGAGAGACATCATTCATACCTCATTATGTTGAATGTGTTTCCCAACCAATTTTACTGCCAGAGAGGTCAATGTAGCTGGGACAATTTATTTACTGATGTACAAGTTTATCTAAAAGAGATGCTGATAATTATAATTGGAAAAATAGAGTTTTCGATCTGTTCTGCCAGACAGGTGAATAAGACAATCATATATACAGCAAGAATATGGCTTGTCAATACAGAGCCAAGTCTGTGATAAACTGGTAGATATCTCTGAGCTCAGCTGGATTAAAATCCATGCCATTTCACTTAAGTGCTACCAGCAGCAATCTATGGAACACTCCTGTAAAATGATTAGCCACACCTCTCTTCTAAAATCTACAGCTGTTTCCAACTAACTAGATAGAGGAGAAGGTGATTGGATGTCAAAGCAATTTAAATAGAGACTGGTGTGGTGAGACAGTTCATACTGTGAAGCTAGTGTGGTGAGACAGTTCATACTGTGAAGCTAGAGTTTCCAGGGTTTACCAGCACTTCATCTGAGCACAGCTATGGCAGTGGCCATGGGATTTTTCTTGAGGTGAGTTTGTATAAAGCCGCAAGCGTGTGTTATGTCATGTTTCAACAGTGTGAACCAACTGTCACTGAAGTTATCTAAATTATTGTTCTCTAGGGTGTTGTCTCTCTTACTACTTGGAAAACATCAAGCAAATGGTGAGTCTAGTCTTGATTTAAACAAATGTTTTGATGCCTCAATACCTGTATTAACTCAAACTTGTCAACAGCTGTGGGTCGTAGTGCTGGATCTCTGCCCTCTGTTAAGACGACTGGAGACTCGCAGGGACTGCAGAGTTGGGGAGGCTTGCCTAGCTCCCAGTCCCACGTGCCTGGCTCACAGACCAAGCAGTCTAACAGCCTACTTACTAGCATCAACAACGTAGCTACCATGTTCAACAACCTAGCTACCGGCTGCCGGGATCCTCAGGCAGCCCAGCAGATAAGGGGTTTATTTGAGGATACCCACATGCCTAACAGCCTTAACAGGTTGGGTACCGGCCTCACCGAATTCTGTACCAGCTGCAGGACCAAGCCAGAGCCATCCGTGATGCCCCAGCTGAATTACCAGTCTCAGGTGACCGAGGAGCATAACATCATAGCTACCACCATCAACAGCCTAGGTGCCATGCTCAGCAACCTAGCTACCAGCTGCCAGCAGGGGGACCGTTCCCAGCTGCCTCAACAGTCTAGCGATGTGGCTACCGGCCTCGGCGGCCTAGTTAAAGGCCTCAGCAGTTTTGCTACCAGCTGTTACGGCAGCATCCTTAACCAAGAGCCTCAGGTGGCCCAGCGTCCTAAGGGCCAGTCCCAGGTCTGTATCTGAACGCTTTATTTAGTTTCTTTAATTTGTGCCATTACATGTTCATCGTATCAATTTTATTATATTTGCTTACAGCATGTTGGCGCTTTGCCTAACTGCGGTTGTTTGAAATGTGTTCTATAAATAAACTCTTGTGCCCAGCAGGCTCGCATGCTAGAGAAGCCCAGGAGGCCAGCAAAGCGGCCTCTCTGGCCACCGCGCACTGCACCCTGGTACCAGCGGCGCTCGCACATCCAAGAGCAGCCCAGGTACCAGCCTAATCTGCATCAGCAGAGATTGGACCAGTCGGTGTGGACTTGACTTTACTGAAAGACTCTGCTCAACTGATGGGGCCGGTTTTCATCTTGTATCATTCAAATAAATGCAGTAACAAAATATTGTGCAGTGTCATTGAGACATGGTATGCCAGATCATACAAATTGTGTTCCTCAACTATGCCAGTGTGGCTGTTGTATCTGATGTGTGACTAAAAGGGATTATCAAACTGAAAAATGACTTTAAAATGGCGCCATGGGGGTGTGTTAACCTGACTTTCCAGGTCAGCTTGTCCAGAACCAGCTACAGGGGTTTTCTAGTAAACTGGTACTTACTGCTTGCCTGAGGAGAAGCATTTTCAATGTGAGAGGTTGAGTTAAATGTGGTTGGTTAAATACTTCATGCATAAGAGAATCCATCAAGATGTGTCGCAGGGCAAACTCCAATTTTGTATCTCAATACTGTATATTGTTACCATGGCCTGCCATGTGGCCAGGGGCAAAGCGGGAAATTCGGATCCCTCACTCAGGATGGGTTGCACATAGCCTGCACTTCATCACATAGCATCAGGAGGGTGTGCTGTGTATCTGTTCCTGTATGCATGGATACAAAGCAACAACCAAATGAACATGAAACTATAACCCTGTGGTGGTCATGGTATGTTCCTGAAACGGCCCTTCATTCACAACTTTTTACCTTCTTTATACAGGGAGTCTCCGAGAGCAATGTTTTTCAGTAGTGTTCTGTTCACATTCTCACACACACCTGGAAGCTGACCACTACAACCAGTCTGATCTGCTGGCTATCCTGCAGATTTGATCGTGCAGATAATTGATTAACTCTGTAATGCATGTTGTAATACAGTAATTTGACAATGGGTGGCACTGATGTGCTGTACTGTTCTAGTGTCTGCTTGTAGTTCCGGTTTTGAACTGGCTGAATAAAAGTGAAATGCAATAGGTTATGGGCCCAGAGCGTCACTAAACAAGGCCAGGTCGAAACCTGGCATACGGCCGGTGCAGATTGTCATCCATGTATACCCATACACATTTTAAAGCAGCTACGAGCAACTTTTGATTGTTATTAAACAGTATAAATTTAATATCAATGCATCACATCTTACCTCTAATAGTCGACGAGACCAACGCAGAGTAGTCTCGCTTGAACCCCGAGTGAATCGGCCAGTGTTAGTCTGTCTGTAGCCAGGGCAGATCAGGAAGTGAAATGAAACGGTTTGCAGCAGCCACTTCGGCCATAACCACAAAATAACTTCCAAAAAACCTGTTAGAATATAACGAGAGATGTTCCCGAGAGTATGCGTGGCGTTCACAATGTTTATGCTATGTTGCTAGGCAGCGCGAACGGCGTAGGCAGGCAGCTGCGTTTCACTTCCGGGTTTCACTTCTGGGTTACCCGGTCCGGTCTCTCTAGAGAGCCCCCTGTTGACGCGAGTTTAGACAGACAGAGACTTAATAATCACCTAAGGGAGCAATCTCAGATACACACGGCTTTGGTCTCAGCTACTATTATAGGTAAGATGTGATGCATCAATATTGTAATTATACTGTTTAATAACAATCGAAAAAGTTGCTCGTAGCTGCTTTAACAATCAACATAACACATATAAGCCGTCATCTGATTTTCCACCTTTTTTCCCTGTTTGTGTTTAGGGATGCAGGATAAAGATTTTTATTTTTTTATTTTTATATAAATGCTGCAGCTGCACACTTACTGTTTAAACTTTAATAATAATTGTTGTTTTTCTTTGTTCTTTGATGTGAATTTATGGCTTTTTGGCACCTATAACCTTTTAAGGTTGAGATAATTGTATTATCATTATCTGGTCCAAATATTTCAGTAAAGCACTTGAAACACTTGAAATATTCTTGCTTGGGTGGTATCATTCTACTTGAAATGATGGTAAAATGTATTATTTTTAGTAAAATAACATGTCACGTGTGCAATGCAATATTTGTAATGGAATCATTATGGGAAACGGCTATAGGGCTGTTTACCAAACGATTATTTTCTTATCGATTCGACTAAGGATTATTTTTTCGATTAGTTGATTAATCTAACGATTATTTTTATTTTTATTTTTTATTATATAACAATAAATTTACCCAAAACAAATAAATAACCAAAAACTTCTCAATTTCTGTATTTTATTTAACCATCACATTCTCTTTAACAGTCCAACATAAAATCTCTCAAATAAAATTAAAGCAAGAGCTTGTCCTCAAATAAAATGAATATAGTGCAATTCAAAATAAAATAGTAGAATAAATTAAATTCAAGTCACTTTCAGGAGGAATACCAAAAAAACCTTGTGCAATGTCAACTGAGTTTAGCAGCAGTCCAACATAAAATCATCATCTTACAGTACAATGGTGTGCAATTTTCAGTAACAGTGCTCTTAATTTTGGAGAAAGACAAATGCTCCATGTAAGATGGTCACACATCAATCATCCAGACACAAGGCTGTAGAAGAGTGTGCTGACGTCAAATGACGCTGCGCTGATGGGTAAGCGCTATGTCAGCGGCTAACTGTTACTTGTCGTTACTTTAAATGGCAGTAAAATGCCACTGAATGACCAAATTGATTTAACTTTTAACCATTTCGATTTCCACTTTCCATACGGACCCCAGTATTGGTTAGTTGTTTATGACGTGACTATATTTATAACGTTTATAATGTAGGCTACTCCGGTTTCCAGTTTATAACTCGGGTCTACAGCCAGAGTGCGACTTGTAGCTATTGCGCAACACACAGATTCAGCCCGCAAACCGGAGTACGTTATTAACGTTATAAATATAGTCACGACGTTAACAACGAACCAATGCTGGGGGTCCGTATTGAAAGTGGAAATCGAAATGGTTAAAAGTTAAATCAATTTGGTCATTCAGTGGCATTTTACTGCCATGTAAAGTAACGAAAAGTAACAGTTAGCCGCTAAAATTAGCCACACGTGACGGACAGGAAGTCCAAAACCGGACATTCGTCAAAATAAAACAAATTTCAAAGTAAAAGCCCATCTTGATGAAAGGGTGCCAGAAAGGGTGCCAGGAGTGGTGACTGCAGCGATTGGGACAGACATGCTCCTATAGGCCAGTGCAAGCACCGGCCTAAAAAGGCTGTTTTACACAGGTTGTGTGAGATAAACAGTGTTGAGTTCATAATGGAAGATAAGCTGTTTGACAAGCTGAGCGGACCAGAGAACTGGGCAACATGGAAGTTGCCGTTGGTCAAACCATGATAAGATGACAAATAAGACAATGACAAATTGTAGGAACAAGATATTCATGATGGGATTGTTCACAGGAATATTTTTTCAGAAGTCCATACTCGGGTATACACACATCGTGCAGACTTCCAAAAATTGTAAAATAGAAACGTTTGTGGAGCAACGTTGCTATTTTACAATTTCGGCTCAGAAATTGTAAAATGGTAACGTATGTGTCTACAGCGGTGGGCGTGGTTTGGGCGTGGTTTACGGAGATTTTCTGTTTCTAACCCCTCCCCCTACTCTAACCCTAACCCTAAGATCTCAGATCGTTACCATTTTACAATTTTCGAGCCGAAATTGTAACATAGCAACGTTGCTCCAAAACGTTGCTATTATACAATTTTCTGTGAGACTGTGTTGTCCAGGGATGCATGTGCCACAACTCTGCATAGACTTGCCAAAAATACTCAAACCGTTTAAATTTAAATGAAACAATCAGCTTCAACAGTCATTGCCTGATGGATGACAGACAGACAGACAGACAGACAGACAGACAGACAGATTTATATAGATATAGATTTATAGATAGATATATATTATATAGATTTATATATTTTATAGTAGCATTGTATTCAAGGGAATGTAACAGAACTACATGCCAAATCAACTTATTTTTTCTTGTCAATAGACAATGACAGTTTTGTGCAACTGTTATTAGTCTGTTTTTTTCACTTGACTTACAGCCAACTATCAATTAAATGCTATAAATATTAATCTAAAATGTATTGGTGACACAATATGAACTTCAACAAGGGACATCAAGGAATTCGAAGAGACAGTTGTGTTTCTGAATGCATAGCAACAGCTCCCTCTACTGGCTGTGAACAAACACACACACACACACACACACACACATAGCCTGGGTAAACCCATCCCCCACGTGACCTGCTCTCAGACCTGTTCTCAGTCACTATGCTAGTGACTGGGAACTGAGAGAGCAGGTCACGTGGGGGCTGGGTTTACCTAGGCTAACACACACACACACACACACACACACACACACACACACACACACACACACACACACACACACACACACACACACACACAGAGTATGTACATATTTACAGACAGACAGACAGACAGACAGACAGACAGAGAGACATCATTCATACCTCATTATGTTGAATGTGTTTCCCAACCAATTTTACTGCTAGAGGTCAATGTGGCTGGGACAATTTATTTACTGATGTACAAGTTTATCTAAAAGAGATGCTGATAATTATAATTGGAAAAATAGAGTTTTCGATCTGTTCTGCCAGACAGGTGAATAAGACAATCATATATACAGCAAGAATATGGCTTGTCAATACAGAGCAAAGTCTGTGATAAACTGGTAGATATCTCTGAGCTCAGCTGGATTAAAATCCATGCCATTTCACTTAAGTGCTACCAGCAGCAATCTATGGAACACTCCTGTAAAATGATTAGCCACACCTCTCTTCTAAAATCTACAGCTGTTTCCAACTAACCAGATAGAGGAGAAGGTGATTGGATGTCAAAGCAATTTAAATAGAGCCTGGTGTGGTGAGACAGTTCATACTGTGAAGCTAGTGTGGTGAGACAGTTCATATTGTGAAGCTAGAGTTTCCAGGGTTTACCAGCACTTCATCTGAGCACAGCTATGGCAGTGGCCATGGGATTTTTCTTGAGGTGAGGTTGTATAAAGCTGCAAGCGTGTGTTATGTCATGTTTCAACAGTGTGAACCAACTGTCACTGAAGTTATCTAAATTATTGTTCTCTAGGGTGTTGTCTCTCTTACTACTTGGAAAACATCAAGCAAATGGTGAGTCTAGTCTTGATTTAAACAAATGTTTTCATGCCTCAATACCTGTATTAACTCCAACTTGTCAACAGCTGTGGGTCGTAGTGCTGGATCTCTGCCCTCTGTTAAGACGACTGGAGACTTGCAGGGACTGCAGAGTTGGGGAGGCTTGCCTAGCTACCAGTCCCACGTGCCCCAGCAGCATCATACCTACCAGCAGTCTGAGCTGCCTCAGCAGCCTGGCTCACAGACCAAAATGTCTAACATCCTACTTCCTAGCATCAACAACGTAGCTACCACGTTCAACAACCTAGCTACCGGCTGCCGGGATCCTCAGGCAGTCCAGCAGATAAGGGGTTTATTTGAGGATACTCACATGCCTAACAGCCTTAACAAGTTGAGTACCAGCCTCATCAACTTCTCTACCAGCTGCTGGGGCACGCCAGAGCCACCCGTGATGCCCCAGCTGAATTACCAGTCTCAGGTGACCGAGCAGCATAACATCCTAGTTACCAGCATCAACAGCCTATGTACCACGCTCAGCAACCTAGCTACCAGCTGCCAGCAGGGGGAACGTTCCCAGCTGCCTGAACAGTCTATCCTCGGCGGCCTAGTTGAAGGCCTCAGCAGTTTTGCTACCAGCTGTTACGGCAGCATCCTTAACCAAGAGCCTCACGTGGCCCAGCGTCCTAAGGGCCAGTCCCAGGTCTGTATCTTAACGCTTTATTTAGTTTCTTTAATTTGTGCCAGTACATGTTCATCGTATCGTATCAATTTTATATTTGCTTACAGCATGTTGGTGCTTTGCCCAACTGCGGTTGTTTGAAATGTGGAAATGTGTTCTATAAATAAACTCTTGTGCCCAGCAGGCTCGCATGCTAGAGAAGCCCAGGAGGCCAGCAAAGCAGCCTCACGGGCCACCGCGCACTGCACCCTGGTACCAGCGGCCCTCGCACATCCAAGAGCAGCCCAGGTACCAGCCCAATCTGCATCAGCAGAGATTGGACCAGTCGGTGTGGAATTGAATTTACTGAAAGACTCCGCTCAACTGATGGGGCCGGTTTTCATCTTGTATCATTAAAATAAATGCAGTAACAAAATATTGTGCAGTGTCATTGAGACATGGTATGCCAGATCATACAAATTGTGTTCCTCAACTATGCCAGTGTGGCTGTTGTATCTGATGTGTGACTAAAAGGGATTATCAAACTGAAAAATGATTTTAAAATGGTGCCATGGGGGTGTGTTAACCTGACTTTCCAGGTCAGCTTGTCCAGAACCAGCTACAGGGGTTTTCTAGTAAACTGGTACTTATAGTCCGGGAGCCGTCGGGTTGAACCTCGCTTCGTCAGATAGTTTTTTTTCTCTGCTGATTCTTGTAGTTTGGGGGTACCTATTCAAAATACAGGAGGGTGCCCGGTGAGTACCCTTGAGCATTTTCAGATATTAACCCCTTAATTGCCAAAATTAGGGATTTATGGGATTTCATGCAAAATACTCAAATCAAAAGCATCCCATTTGTTTTCTCCAATGTCTATTCATAAATGAGGTCATGTACAATGTATCTCATTCCACATTAAATAAGATTAACCCTTTTAGGCCGTGCCAGCAAAACCACCTGTTTATGACTATAGGGGTTGTGCTGGATGAGAACATCCATTGAGCCTTTGCTCATCTCAAGTAGAGATTCAGAGTAGATGATACACATTGAGAGGTGTGAAGGGCACATTTTGCTGCTGATGGTAGTTAAGCCTATTTGGATCTTGAGTGTCCTACCCTGAAACATGCACAGAACATTGTGCATGGCAAACCAGGCAGTGCAGGCACTCCACAGTTGCACTTATTGGAGTTAAAAAGCTTTTGCAGCCACACCTGATCATCTCCAAAATGTAGTCTGGGACAAGTTTGCAATCTTCCGGTAGAGTGGTTGGGCTCAGTGACCTGTTGCATGTGTCTTTTTTTCCATCAAAATTCCTCAGTGTTCAATGCTAGTGGCAGATTTACATTGATATTTCAATATATTGCTTGAAAGTGGGCCCTCTTAACATTCTCAATGAATGCTTAATTCGCTGGTGGTAGAGCAGCTAAGTTTGGAGCAGACATGTGTCCTTTCCCTTTCTTTTCCTCCCAGACAAGTAACCTTGTGTGTGACATGTCTGTGCTCTCCTTTATACCAGAACAGGCTGAGATGAAGGCAGTGGCTTGGTCGCGGACCTGCTGGAATGGTGCATCCACATTGCTAATGGCAGATAGTTTGTACAGTTTTGAGGACTTTGATGACAGAGCCTTTTCCCAACCCATAGTAAGACGCTACAGTGTCACATCCCAATATACCATGGGCTGGTAAAAGTTTCTTCACAATTTGTGAATGCTTGGCCAGTGTTGACTTGTCCACTATTGCCCTTTCCTTGTGGGGCGATCCCATGATGTGTGGGACATCCAGTCCTTCCTGATGGTAATGGTGAAGGAGTAGGATGTGGTGGAAAGGATTTTCCTGTGCCTCGCTCAACCTAATTAAAACAGCCCACTCCATTCAGAAGGTGTGACATATGTTAATACCTTTCCAGTGTGTCCAATTATTCCAGATATATGAAAAACCAATACAACAAGCAATTCTGATATTTAGAACATTATTTTATATAGAGAATATTGCATATTAGTACAAAGCAGATCAAGTAATATATTACCCAGAGATCTCCGTGGTGGATTTTCAGTGGTCCTTCCTAACAGCAAATATGTAGCAGGTCAAAAAAGACCCTTGAAAACCGACCAATTCTAATATTTTGCGTGGGCTTTTAAAGTGCATTTCCTTGGGGGCGTTCTCTTCTGGTGTGGGCTGGTCTCTCCCCGAAGGTTCCTCCTCCATCTAGTGACACCCTTCACTGCTGGGCTGGTATTGGTGGTCATACGATCTCTCCTTCTGTCACTCCTACTTGGCAGGCGTGTTTTTCTCCCCCTCTTGGTCCGCATCATATGACATGGCTCTCCCACTGGAGGTCACACACTAACCCTCACTTGAAATAGTTATCTATAAACTTCCCTGTCTACCAAAGCAACTGTCAATATATTTGCTAATATTACCAGTTTGATATATTTAAATTCCTATTTTTAATTCCTATAATTTGGTCAGCTAATTTAGCTATTTTTCTATTAGAAATCCTATAGCACTTTATCTATGGTTTACTTTTAGACTATATAAACTATCTACATCCTAAATAAGATCAAATTCAGCTAATCAGTCTGAAGCTGGAACAAATTTTCATACAGCTCAAACTTCTATCTCTTGGTCTAAAACCATTCCTAAGGAATGTAAAAAGACAAGAGGATAGTTCCTTAAGTTCAATTCAACAAATCAGAGAAAACCTCACCCTGTCCTAAATAGGATGAGGAAACTCTTATCAATTACCAATTATCAACTAATTTGACAGCTACCTGCCAATTCGGTCGGCAGATTCAACTCTAATATAACCACTATTTTGACTATACATTTATTTTCCATTCTATAGTTGCAGTAGTATCAATAGGCTAATATTTATCTAGATATTATATACTGTAGCTCCCTTATTGTATAGCAAGTAATGCAAATTGAAGTGTATTCAACACACCAAAATACAACATCTGACACCATTCCATTACTGTTCTAGACACACTCTATCATAAGATAACCAATATATATTCTACTGAGCATCTAATATTCCCAAAGACCAACGCCGGGCCGTCTGAGATTCGAACCCGGGACCTCTCTCCTCTGCTCTGTGCTGTGTCCTGTGTCAGATCATTGTCTCCTCTGGGGGAAAAGGTCAATGCATAATAAAAACATCACTCATTAATTTAGTGCTGTTTTCCTATCCATTAGTCCCACCGCGGAATGTCCTTATGTCGAGATCTCCGTGACCTCTGCCCCGACCATATCCTAAATGACCGTCTGGAAAAAACCTTTGAGGGAATGCCTTTCCGACCTGCAATAAACAGGACTTAAAAGCTTGTCACACACAGAGCATTTGTTCAACTTCCGCTGGACCCTCTTATCGTTAACCCCCAAGGCCAGCATGTCCCCTGGCAAAGAGGGAGAGACGTTTATCTTTAAGTTTAAAGGTTCCTCAGCAGCTCACCCGATGACCTACAAGTGTACTTCAGGAATCAAAGATATATTTGAATTAACAAATGATAAGATCATCTCTGTAATTGCATATTTTCACATCAGCTGGGCCTCCATGGTGAGATATCCGCCTCTCCTGCTGAATCCAATCTGGATTTAATGAAGAAATGTTTGGTTATAAATTAGGAAAAAATGAGATCTTATCACGTATCCAGGGATTTGAGGAGTAAAATCCTATCAGATGAACACATCTGTGTCATCAGAAACCACTGAGATTTGATGTGCTTCTCCAGCACACCTCAGGACCTTTTGGACAATGATGTGTCAGTTTCTTCCTGTTGATTTTCTATATCATATTGGCTCCTTCTTTCTTCCAACCTGATCTCAATGGGGCATGGCTCCTTCCCTGTCACCTCCCCTGTCACATGGCTCCTCCCCTGTCACCTCCCCTGTCACATGGCTCCTCCCCTGTCACCTCCCCTGTCACATGGCTCCTCCCCTGTCACCTCCCCTGTCACATGGCTCCTCCCCTGTCACCACCAACTTGTGTTTGCTTGTCCTCTGTAGATGGAAAAGCTGATCCTTCCTGGGTCAGTTCCTCACATAAGAGCTAAGAGATGGTGTTTCTAGCTGACCCCCGTCTCTGTGACATCTCAGGTGATGGACTTGATACAGTTCTGTAATCAGAGTAGCTGCCGAAGATGAGGTAGGCGTCACTGTCTGATAGGTATGAATTCAGCCGTGTCTTACCATTTTTTATGAAATCGGCTATGGTGCCATCAGCTGGCCAGTGGATGTCCAAAGAAGGGCTGATCCATCAATGACACTGGCATTCCTCCTGGAGATTTTGACTTGGAATGACTTCTTCAGTGTAGACTTGGATTTACAAATTTGCATTCCGTCCTCATCCTCCCTAGACAACAGTGTGATTACCCTTGAATCGATGGCATTTAGGTCATAAATTGTGGAGTTGTCAACTTGGATTGATTTGGTTGTTGTCATTGTCTTCACTTTGTTTGAGATGGTTTTGTAAAATCCCTCTGGCCAGGTCTTCTCAAAATTCTCTAACATTGCCTCCCCAATCATTACGGCATACTGTCACTGGTGTTGGTGATCTTGATGTTCACGATGCTTTTGCCCCTGGATGTTCGTTGGGATCCAATGGATGGAGGCAGGTTTCCAGTTTCTGACAAAGTCCAGTCCTGTCCTTGACTTTGGCAACTGCTTAACCCATGGCTTTAGCCTCCTCCTTGTGATAGAGATGAACCTTTGTAGTATCTGTCTCATCATCTTCCATCTCCTTCATGTCTGACTCAATCTTGCAGCATATGTGGTGGCTCAGAGCCCAGATCTTCAGTGCCTCTGGCTTCATGGTTATTCCAAAGATCCCTCCATCACTGTGGCCGTACCTCATGAAAGTAGTTATGAACTGGTTGATCCACAGGCCATTCCATATTCCACTAATGTGTCACATCACATGCTGCCCCTGGAGAAAATTCCTTTGTGGAGGAAGCTTCTCCATGGAACGAAGATAGTAGAGGCCATACCAGACATGATTGACATAGCCAGCTGCAAAGTAGTAGGTAAGCATCTTCTGGAATGTGATCAGATGGAGAAGCCACTCACCCTCACGTTCAGCCCAGATGTATGACATCAGCATCAGCATCATTGGTTTCACCAAGACCTAAACCCAAAGTTTGGCTGTTCTGGTCTGACTCACAATCTGATCCATAAGGCTCTCATCAGGTCATCTGCTTTCTGAAAATTTCTTACCGGAACTCCAGTGAACCCACTATCAGCCATCAGGGAACATAAAGCTCCAACAAAACTGATCAATGCGTGCATGCCCCCAAGACACTTTAAGCAGCGCACCCACATCTATAAGTGACATGTGTGTCTGTTTGAGGCGAGATGTGCGTGAGCCGAGATGCAGTGTCCCAGCCATTTTGAGTGGGGTGGCCCAGGTGGGGCACAGACTCAAGCAAGGGTGGCACTGATTGCGGCATTTAGGAAGGATGTAGAAAGGTTTTCCCTCGCCAAAATTTAGCCTAACGTCACTCTAGCTTAAAAATTAGCCCGCTACAGCCTCTGAAAGACAGTATTGTTGGCCAGCACCCTCAGGATTTTGGGGTGGCCAAATTAGATTTAAGGGGTGGGCAGTGCCACCCCTGGCCACTCCTTAGAAACTCCCCTGCCAAGATGTGTGCACAGGACTTCAACAGTGCACCTAGAGCCCTCCCCTCGGCTGTACAAGGAATTGAGAGTGGAGACAGAAAGTGCCGCGGCTCAAAACCGGTGAAACATGCACGCACGCGCACATGCACGCACACACACATGCGCACACGCATGCACACACACAGTGCCAGAGAGAGGGGAGTGTGGGAGAAGGGTCTGACTTGCGCAAACCTGCACCGCTTCAACACCTAGGATTGATTTATCAGACTAAAAGTCCTCTGCTAATTTCATGTTTTTATTGGGGGTGGGGGGGCACATGGCGGGGGAATCAAATAGGCTACATTATACATGACCTCGTTGCTCCTTTATGAATAAACATTGGAGAAAGCAAATTTGATGCATTTGATTTGAGGATTTGCATGGAATCTCATAAATCCCTATTTTTAAGGGGATTTTGGCACTTAAGGGGTTAATATCTAAAAATGCTCAAGGGTGCTCACCAGGCACCCTCCTGTATTTTGAATAGGTACCCCCAAACTACAAGAATCGGCAGAGAAAAAAACTTTATCCGACGAAACAAGGTTCATCAAAAAAACAGCCTTGGCTCCCGGACTATTACTGCTTGCCTGAGGAGAAGCATTTTCAATGTAAGAGGTTGGGTTAAATGTGGTTGGTTAAATACTTCATGCATAAGAGAATCAATCCATCAAGATGTGTCGCAGGTCAAACCCCAATTTTGTATCTGTCAATATATTGTTCCCATGGCCTGCCATGTGGCCAGGGGCAAAGCGGGAAATTCGGATCCCTCGCTCAGGATGGTTTGCACATAGCCTGCACTTAATCACATAGCCTCAGGAGGGTGTGCGGTGTATCTGTTCCTGTATACATGGATACAAAGCAACAACCAAATGAACATGAAACTATAACCCTGTGGTGGTTATGTTATGTTCCTGAAACGGCCCTTCATTCACAACTTTTTACCTTCTTTATACAGGGAGTCTCCGAGAGCAATGTTTTTCAGTAGTGTTCTGTTCACTTCACACACACACCTGGAAGCTGACCACTACAACCAGTCTGATCTGCTGGCTATCCTGCAGATTTGATCGTGCAGATAATTGAATAACTCTGTAATGCATGTTGTAATACAGTAATTTGACAATGGGTGGCACTGATGCACTGTACTGTTCTAGTGTCTGCTTGTAGTTCTGGTTTTGAACTGGCTTAAAAGTGAAATGCAATAGGTTATGGGCCCAGAGCGTCACTAAAAAAGGCTGTTTTACACAGGTTTGTGTGAGATAAAGTTCACAATGGAAGATAAGCTGTTTATTGACAAGCTGAGCGGACCAGAGAACTGGGCAACATGGAAGTTGCCCTTGGTCAAACCATGATAAGATGACAAATAAGACAATGACAAAATTGTAGGAACAAGATATTCATGATGGGATTGTTCACAGGCATATTTTTTCAGAAGTCCATACTCAGGTATACACACATCGTGCAGACTTCCAGGGATGCATGTGCCACAACTCTGCATAGACTTGCCAAAAATACTCAAACCGTTTAAATTTAAATGAAACAATCAGCTTCAACAGTCATTGCCTGATGGATGACAGACAGACAGACAGATTTATATAGATATAGATTTATAGATAGATATATATTATATAGATTTATATATTTTATAGTAGCATTATATTCAAGGGAATGTAACAGAACTACATGCTAAATCAACTTATTTTTTCATGTCAATAGACAATGACAGTTTTGTGCAACTGTTATTAGTCTGTTTTTTTCACTTTACTTACAGCCAACTATCAATTAAATGCTATAAATATTAATCTAAAATGTATTGGTGACACAATATGAACTTCAACAAGGGACATCAAGGAATTCGAAGAGACAGTGTTTCTGAATGCATAGCAACAGCTCCCTCTACTGGCTGTGAACAAACACACACACACACACACACACACACACACACACACACACACACACACACACACACACACACACACAGAGTATGTACATATTTACAGACAGACAGACAGACAGACAGACAGACAGACAGACAGACAGAGAGACATCATTCATACCTCATTATGTTGAATGTGTTTCCCAACCAATTTTACTGCCAGAGAGGTCAATGTGGCTACGACAATTTATTTACTGATGTACAAGTTTATCTAAAAGAGATGCTGATAATTATAATTGGAAAAAATAGTTTTTGATCTGTTCTGCCAGACAGGTGAATAAGACAATCATATATACAGCAAGAATATGGCTTGTCAATACAGAGCAAAGTCTGTGATAAACTGGTAGATATCTCTGAGCTCAGCTGGATTAAAATCCATGCCATTTCACTTAAGTGCTACCAGCAGCAATCTATGGAACACTCCTGTAAAATGATTAGCCACACCTCTCTTCTAAAATCTACAGCTGTTTCCAACTAACCAGATAGAGGAGAAGGTGATTGGATGTCAAAGCAATTTAAATAGAGCCTGGTGTGGTGAGACAGTTCATACTGTGAAGCTAGTGTGGTGAGACAGTTCATACTGTGAAGCTAGAGTTTCCAGGGTTTACCAGCACTTCATCTGAGCACAGCTATGGCAGTGGCCATGGGATTTTTCTTGAGGTGAGTTTGTATAAAGCCGCAAGCGTGTGTTATGTCATGTTTTAACAGTGTGAACCAACTGTCACTGAAGTTATCTAAATTATTGTTCTAGGGTGTTGTCTCTCTTACTACTTGGAAAACATCAAGCAAATGGTGAGTCTAGTCTTGATTTAAACGAATGTTTTGATGCCTCAATACCTGTATTAACTCAAACTTGTCAACAGCTGTGGGTCGTAGTGCTGGATCTCTGCCCTCTGTTAAGACGACTGGAGACTCGCAGGGACTGCAGAGTTGGGGAGGCTTGCCTAGCTCCCAGTCCCACGTGCCTGGCTCACAGACCAAAATGTCTAACATCCTACTTCCTAGCATCAACAACGTAGCTACCACGTTCAACAACCTAGCTACCGGCTGCCGGGATCCTCAAGCAGTCCAGCAGATAAGGGGTTTATTTGAGGATACTCACATGCCTAACAGCCTTAACAAGTTGAGTACCAGCCTCATCAACTTCTCTACCAGCTGCTGGGGCACGCCAGAGCCACCCGTGATGCCCCAGCTGAATTACCAGTCTCAGGTGACCGAGCAGCGTAACATCCTAGTTACCAGCATCGACAGCCTATGTACCACGCTCAGCAACCTAGCTACCAGCTGCCAGCAGGGGGAACGTTCCCAGCTGCCTGAACAGTCTATCCTCGGCGGCCTAGTTGAAGGCCTCAGCAGTTTTGCTACCAGCTGTTACGGCAGCATCCTTAACCAAGAGCCTCAGGTGGCCCAGCGTCCTAAGGGCCAGTCCCAGGTCTGTATCTTAACGCTTTATTTAGTTTCTTTAATTTGTGCCATTACATGTTCATCGTATCAATTTTATATTTGCTTACAGCATGTTTGCGCTTTGCCCAACTGCAGTTGTTTGAAATGTGGAAATGTGTTCTATAAATAAACTCTTGTGCCCAGCAGGCTCGCATGCTAGAGAAGCCCAGGAGGCCAGCAAAGCGGCCTCACGGGCCACCGCGCACTGCACCCTGGTACCAGCGGCCCTCGCACATCCAAGAGCAGCCCAGGTACCAGCCTAATCTGCATCAGCAGAGATTGGACCAGTCGGTGTGGAATTGAATTTACTGAAAGACTCTGCTCAACTGATGGGGCCGGTTTTCATCTTGTATCATTCAAATAAATGCAGTAACAAAATATTGTGCAGTGTCATTGAGACATGGTATGCCAGATCATACAAATTGTGTTCCTCAACTATGCCAGTGTGGCTGTTGTATCTGATGTGTGACTAAAAGGGATTATCAAACTAAAAAATGGACTTTAAAATGGCGCCATGGGGGTGTGTTAACCTGGCTTTCCAGGTCAGCTTGTCCAGAACCAGCTACAGGGGTTTTCTAGTAAACTGGTGGTGTGGTTGGTTAAATACTTCATGCATAAGAGAATCAATCCATGTGTCGCAGGTCAAACCCCAATTTTGTATCTCAATATATTGTTCCCATGGCCTGCCATGTGGCCAGGGGCAAAGCGGGAAATTCGGATCCCTCACTCAGGATGGGTTGCACATAGCCTGCACTTCATCACATAGCCTCAGGAGGGTGTGCTGTGTATCTGTTCCTGTATACATGGATACAAAGATTTTTAACAAATGAACACCAGAATTTCAACAGCTAATTAAGGGGCCAACTAGAATAACCAACACCTCAAACACAAATGGATCTGATATTTAGTAATAAACCTGAACGAGTAATCAAATCATTCAATATGATATTCGGGTTGTCAGACCACAATCTTACACTTATAGCCAGAAAATTAACCAAAAAAAGATTACACCTCCGTAGTCAACCAGGACAATCGGAAAAACTCAGGATCCCTAGAAGTGAATGGCAAAACTTTGAAAATGCAATAAAATATATTAATTGGAACACCCTTTTGAATGCGGGTGACGTGGAAGTCGACAGCAATACGCTGCTAACCACAATTCAGAACACTATTATTGCATTCACAAAGAAAGTAAAGACCAGGAAATGTAAAAAAAAGTAGCTTGCCATGGATGAATGACATCTGCAATTTGAAGACCCGGGATGCTTCACTTAAACAGGCCCTGAAATCAAAATCGGCGCAGGACAAACGTAAGTTTGTCATGCTAAGAAACAATGTATCGAAGGCAATGAGAAAGGCCAAAGCAAACTTTTTTATTGACGACATCAGCGAGGCCAGGGGCAATCCAAAAGTGATATGGAAACAGCTCAAGCAATTAACAGGGACTAATCCTAAATCTGAAAAGCCATTGGAACTGCAATTGGATGGAAAACTGTCAAATGACCTAGGTAAAATATCAGAGGCATTCAACAACTACTTTTTAAACTCAGTTGCGCTGATTGCACAGTTTCCCCAGATAGCCACACTGAGCCCACACCAGTTAATTCTGATTTGCCCACCTTTTGTTTAAAAGAGATATCAGAATCTAAAGTGCTACAATTAATCGACTCACTTAAAATGTCCAGAGCCAAAATTGTCTATGGCATGGATTCCTTCATGCTCAAAGCTCTGAAGGAGTCCATAGCACCCTTCATTTGCCAGGTCATCAACTCCTCAATTTCCAGTGGGGTATTTCCCAGTGCATGGAAGTCGGCCATTGTCTCACCCATTTTCAAAGCTGGCAATCCTCAAGATATTTGTAATTACAGGCCTATATCCATCCTACCGGTAACATCAAAGATAGCAGAAAAATGGGTATCTGAACAACTAGTCTCACATCTCAATAACAGTCCCTTCTCTCTGCACTCTATGCAATTTGGCTTTAGACCTAAACATTCAACAGATACAGCTAACTGCTACTTTATGGAAAGGATTAAAGCGCTCTTGGACAAGGGTGGTGTTGTTGGAGCAGTTTTCCTTGATTTAAGGAAGGCCTTCGATACCGTTAATCATAAAGTTCTCATCTCAACACTATCCAAATTCAACTTCTCCCACACCGCCCTCAGTTGGATAAATTCCTACCTGGCTGATAGAACCCAGTATGTTAAAATAAATAACCAACTCTCTACCGCAGGGCACCCACCTACTGGGGTCCCTCAAGGATTCATATTTGGGCCACTGCTTTTCAGCCTCTACATCAACGAACTACCCTCTGTAACAATGTTGAAATCCAGATGTATGCTGATGATACAGTGATTTACGTATATGGTAAAAACAAAATGGAAGCTGCATCAAAACTCACAATTGCTATGGTCCATGTAGCTAACTGGTTAGAGCGTGCCTGCCTTCAGCTAAATGTTTCTAAAACGGTTGGCATGTACTTTAGTAAAAGGTCAAACAGCACACCTGATCCTGATATACTGATTTCTGGTGAGAAAATGACAATAGTTAATGATTTTAAGTACCTTGGGGTGATGCTTGACTCAACCCTCTCCTTTAAACCTCATGTCAAGAGAACAACAAAAAAAATCAAATTCAACCTCGCAAACTTCAGATACTCCAGAAACTGCTTGTCCAACTGTGCCGCGAAAATGTTTATGAATGCAATGATCCTGTCCCACATAACCTACTGTTTAACTAGCTGGGGACATGCCAGCCCATCCATATTACAACCCATAGCATCACTCTACAAACAAACAATAAAGACATTAGACAGGAAGCCGGTTAGATACCACCACTGCAATATCTTAAGGAAACATAACCTCTTGAGCTGGGATAACATCATCACCTTCGCAAATCTCTGTCTAGTCTTCAAAATCTTACACAACCTATAGCACCTCCTCCACTTAGCACCTTCATCACACCACTGCCACAGTCAAGCCGAACCACCAGAGCCACCAAACGAGGAGACTGCACAATCCCTTTCAGACGTAGCACTTTCAGCCAGCCAACATTCTCAGTTAAGGCATCCCATGACTGGAATTCATTACCACAATACATCCATAACTGCTCCTCCTACAGGTCATTCTCCACCCATTTGAAAACTTGGCTGATTAGCAATCAATTATGTAGCCACTAATTCTGATAACTGCCTGTTTTTTTTGTGTGTGTGTGTGACATGTATGCAATATTTCAGATGATTGTATTTATTCTGTGTATGTGACATGTGTCCCTTTATATTTCTTGTATCTGTGATCCAGGGACTACAGATGAAAACTAGCCTTTTTGGTTAATTCTGGCATGTTTTCTGATATGCATTGTCCCTGTCAAATAAACGAATAAAACTAAAATAAATAAATGAAACTATAACCCTGTGGTGGTCATGGTATGTTCCTGAAACGGCCCTTCATTCACAACTTTTTACCTTCTTTATACAGGGAGTCTCCGAGAGCAATGTTTTTCAGTAGTGTTCTGTTCACATTCACACACACACCTGGAAGCTGACCACTACAACCAGTCTGATCTGCTGGCTATCCTGCAGATTTGATCGTGCAGATAATTGAATAACTCTGTAATGCATGTTGTAATACAGTAATTTGACAATGGGTGGCACTGATGCGCTGTACTTTTCTAGTGTCTGCTTGTAGTTCCGGTTTTGAACTGGCTTAAAAGTGAAATGCAATAGGTTATGGGCCCAGAGCGTCACTAAAAAAGGCTGTTTTACACAGGTTTGTGTGAGATAAACAGTGTTGAGTTCACAATGGAAGATAAGCTGTTTATTGACAAGCTGAGCGGACCAGGGAACTGGGCAACATAGAAGTTGCCCTTGGTCAAACAATGATAAGATGACAAATAAGACAATGACAAATTGTAGGAACAAGATATTCATGATGGGATTGTTCACAGGCATATTTTTTCAGAAGTCCATACTCAGGTATACACACATCGTGCAGACTTCCAGGGATGCATGTGCCACAACTCTGCATAGACTCAGTTTAAATTTAAATGAAACAATCAGCTTCAACAGTCATTGCCTGATGGATGACAGACAGACAGACAGACAGACAGATTTATATAGATATAGATTTATAGATATATATATATTATATAGATTTATATATTTTATAGTAGCATTGTATTCAAGGGAATGTAACAGAACTACATGCCAAATCAACTTATTTTTTCATGTCAATAGACAATGACAGTTTTGTGCAACTGTTATTAGTCTGTTTTTTTCACTTTACTTACAGCCAACTATCAATTAAATGCTATAAATATTAATCTAAAATGTATTGGTGACACAATATGAATTTCAACAAGGGACATCAAGGAATTCGAAGAGACAGTTAGTGTTTCTGAATGCATAGCAACATCTCCCTCTACTGGCTGTGAACAAACAAACACACACACACACACACACACACACACACACACACACACACACACACACACACACACACACACACACACACACACACACACACACACAGAGAGTATGTACATATTTACAGACAGACAGACAGACAGACAGACAGACAGACAGACAGACATCATTCATACCTCATTATGTTGAATGTGTTTCCCAACCAATTTTACTGCCAGAGAGGTCAATGTGGCTGGCACAATTTATTTACTGATGTACAAGTTTATCTAAAAGAGATGCTGATAATTATAATTGGAAAAATAGAGTTTTCGATCTGTTCTGCCGGACAGGTGAATAAGACAATCATATATACAGCAAGAATATGGCTTGTCAATACAGAGCAAAGTCTGTGATAAACTGGTAGATATCTCTGAGCGCAGCTGGATTAAAATCCATGCCATTTCACTTAAGTGCTACCAGCAGCAATCTATGGAACACTCCTGTAAAATGATTAGCCACACCTCTCTTCTAAAATCTACAGCTGTTTCCAACTAACCAGATAGAGGAGAAGGTGATTGGATGTCAAAGCAATTTAAATAGAGCCTGGTGTGGTGAGACAGTTCATACTGTGAAGCTAGTGTGGTGAGACAGTTCATACTGTGAAGCTAGAGTTTCCAGGGTTTACCAGCACTTCATCTGAGCACAGCTATGGCAGTGGCCATGGGATTTTTCTTGAGGTGAGTTTGTATAAAGCCGCAAGCGTGTGTTATGTCATGTTTCAACAGTGTGAACCAACTGTCACTGAAGTTATCTAAATTATTGTTCTCTAGGGTGTTGTCTCTCTTACTACTTGGAAAACATCAAGCAAATGGTGAGTCTAGTCTTGATTTAAACAAATGTTTTGATGCCTCAATACCTGTATTAACTCAAACTTGTCAACAGCTGTGGGTCGTAGTGCTGGATCTCTGCCCTCTGTTAAGACGACTGGAGACTCGGAGGGACTGCAGAGTTTGGGAGGCTTGCCTAGCTACCAGTCCCACGTGCCCCAGCAGCATCATACCTACCAGCAGTCTGAGCTGCCTCAGCAGCCTGGCTCACAGACCAAGCAGTCTAACATCCTACTTACTAGCCTTAACAACGTAGCTACCACGCTCAACAACCTAGCTACCGGCTGCCGGGATCCTCAGGCAGCCCAGCAGATAACGGGTTTATTTGAGGATACCGACATACCTAACAGCCTTAGCAGGTTGATTACTGGCCTCATCAACTTCTCTACCAGCTGCAGGCGGAAGCCAGAGCCATCCTCTGTTAAGACGACTGGAGGCTCGGAGGGACTGCAGAGTTTGGGAGGCTTGCCTAGCTACCAGTCCCACGTGCCCCAGCAGCATCATACCTACCAGCAGTCTGAGCTGCCTCAGCAGCCTGACTCACAGACCAAGCAGTCTAACATCCTACTTACTAGCCTTAACAACGTAGCTACCACGCTCAACAACCTAGCTACCGGCTGCCGGGATCCTCAGGCAGCCCAGCAGATAACGGGTTTATTTGAGGATACTGACATACCTAACAGCCTTAGCAGGTTGATTACTGGCCTCATCAACTTCTCTACCAGCTGCAGGCGGAAGCCAGAGCCATCCTCTGTTAAGACGACTGGAGGCTCGGAGGGACTGCAGAGTTTGGGAGGCTTGCCTAGCTCCCAGTCCCACGTGCCCCAGCAGCATCATACCTACCAGCAGTCTGAGCTGCCTCAGCCGCCTGACTCACAGACCAAGCAGTCTAACATCCTACTTACTAGCCTTAACAACGTAGCTACCACGCTCAACAACCTAGCTACCGGCTGCCAGGATCCTCAGGCAGCCCAGCAGATAACGGGTTTATTTGAGGATACTGACATACCTAACAGCCTTAGCAGGTTGATTACTGGCCTCATCAACTTCTCTACCAGCTGCAGGCGCAAGCCAGAGCCATCCGTGACCCAGCAGCATAACATCCTAGTTACCAGCATCAACAGCCTAGGTACCACGCTCAGCAACCTAGCTACCAGCTGCCAGCAGGGGGACCGTTCCCAGCTGCCTGAACAGTCTAGCAGCGATGTGGCTACCGGCCTCGGCGGCCTAGTTAAACGCCTCAGCAGTTTTGCTACCAGCTGTTACGGCAGCATCCTTATCCAAGAGCCTCAGGTGGCCCAGCGTCCTAAGGACCAGTCCCAGGTCTGTATCTTAACGGTTTATTTAGTTTCTTTAATTTGTGCCATTACATGTTCATTGTATCAATTTTATATTGGCTTACAGCATGTTGTCGCTTTGCCCAACTGCGGTTGTTTGAAATGTGTTCTATAAATAAACTCTTGTGCCCAGCAGGCTCGCATGCTAGAGAAGCCCAGGAGGCCAGCAAAGCGGCCTCTCTGGCCACCGCACACTGCACCCTGGTACCAGCGGCGCTCGCACATCCAAGAGCAGCCCAGGTACCAGCCCAATCGGCAGCAGCAGAGATTGGACCAGTCGGTGTGGACTTGACTTTACTGAAAGACTCTGCTCAACTGATGGGGCCTGTTTTCATCTTGTACATGCATCATTCAAAATAAATGCAGTAACAAAATATTGTGCAGTGTCATTGAGACATGGTATGCCAGATCATACAAATTGTGTTCCTCAACTATGCCAGTGTGGCTGTTGTATCTGATGTGTGACTAAATGGATCTGATGTGTGACTAAAAGGGATTATCAAACTGAAAAATGATTTTAAAATGGTGCCATGGGGGTGTGTTAACCTGACTTTCCAGGTCAGCTTGTCCAGAACCAGCTACAGGGGTTTTCTAGTAAACTGGTACTTACTGCTTGCCTGAGGAGAAGCAGTTATTTTTCAATGTGAGGGGTTGGGTTAAATGTGCTTGGTTAAATACTTCATGCATAAGAGAATCAATCCATCAAGAAGTGTCGCAGGCCAAACTCCCTCACACTTTGGATCCCTCGCTCAGGATGGGTTGCACATAGCCTGCACTTCATCACATAGTCTCAGGAGGGTGTGCTGTGCATCTGTTCCTGTATGCATGGATACAAAGCAACAACCAAATGAACATGAAACTGTCTATAACCCTGTGGTGGTCATGGTATGTTCCTGAAACGGCCCTTCATTCACAACTTTTTACCTTATTTATACAGGGAGTCTCCAAGAGCAATATTTTTCAGGAGTGTCCTGTTAAAATGGTAAATGGACTATTTATATAGCGCTTTTATCAAAAGCACTTTACAATGTGTCTACATTCACACACCGAAGGTGACCAGCTGCCACGCAGGGTGCTGGCACAGCCATTGGGAGCAATTCGGGGTTCAGTGTCTTGCCCAAGGACACTTCGACATGCGAGCTGGGGATCGAACCACCGACCTGATTAGTGGACGACCCGCTCTACCTCCTGTGGGCTTGGAATCAGGGGCATGCCCCCCTCAGCCGTACGGGCGATGGGCGCACAAACATAACAATCAGAGCGGTTCAGGGAAGCTGGAAAATCGTGTATTAACCTCATGTAGAGATTGTCATGGGGAACTCCGTTGGCATCTAGTTGTGAAGGGTTAATATCTAGAGCCGAGCGGCAAAACCTATCTTGTTTCTCCGCCTCTTGGGCAGAGCGTGGGGCCGTGGTGGGTTTAGTGGCCTTGGTAGGTGATGGTTTGGGAGTGGTTAGTTGATGCAGGTCCTCTAGGAAGATAGGGTGGACCAGCCCTGCACATATGAGGGCAGTGATAATGCCATAAGTGCAGGTACTGGATTCCCTGCACCTGGGAGGTGCCCTGTTTCTGGTGCCATGCGACATCGAGTTGCATGTATCCATTCCTTCTTTCCTTCCACTTTCACTGCTGTCCTTGTTGTCAGCAGAACCTGACATGGTTGTGACCACCTGGGAACGAGAGAGACTTTGCAAAGTGATTTGATTAAAACAAAATCCCCGGGCTTAAAGGGGTGGGTTGGCCCTTCGTTTATATTGTTTTTCTATTCCATCAATATCTCTGATGTCAGGTTGTGAGGAGGATCGTGGCCGGGTGCCATAATCCTTGCCTGACCGGTGATGGCGAGAGAGACTGCTCTTACTGAATTCATCTGGGTCTATATCCAGTCTCTTTAAGATGCTATGTTTTGTTTTACTGTCCTTCGGTTTAGCACCTGCTTGACTTGGGCTGTATTTTGGGTGCTGTTCTGCTGCTTCAGTGGAGGAGAGTGATTGGTTGGAGGGTTGGCCGCTCACTCCTCCTTCTTGCTCATGGGCTCTGGCTGCCGCGTTATCATTTAAACGAATTGCTTCTGTGCATGCAATTAGCTCTACCATTTGGTCATTATCATTTTCCTCCTCTGACTCTGAGGAAACACATTGTTTAGAATATAAATGCGCGCCAGTGGGCTCTGTGTGTCTGCAAACCTATCACAATTGATACCGCTCTTTCTCAAATGTCTAATGAAAGACTGGGGAGTCACGTGATTGTTTTTCACACAGTGCAGATGCATGAGGGCAGACGCTTGCTTTGCAGTGTTTTCAGGGAATTTTGCTGAGATCCGGACTATATCTGTTTGTTTCAGTTCCAGGATAGATATGATTATACTGAGTTTGTCGGGTGCCGTTGTTTTGACAATTTTATCAATCATATCTGTCATTTCTGGCATTAGAGCCTTATTCTTTTTAACATCAGAGCAAGGCACTCTCGCTGTGTTGCCTTGGGGAGGCTGGTGCTTTTTAGCTACCCGCTTCCATCCTCTTATGCATTCTGTAACATAAGACTCTGACCAGCCGAGGTTGATTGACTGTCTGGCTGCAGTCTGCATGTACATAATTTTGTCTTTATCAAATGAGCCTCCTATAGGCCAGAGTCCCTGGCTACATTTAATAAGATCATGGGTGAAAGGTATCACATAGTTTTCTCCAAGTTGCAAACGGACTATGTCAGCACATGAACCAGGTGGTACCAGAGGGACCTTTGCTTTTGTGAGCTGTTTGCGAATATCTCTCGCCCTCAAGCGTTCCGCCTTTGGCAGTGGACAAGGTTCCGGTTCCCCACATTTGGACTGATTTTTACCCATTATCTAGATTCTCTGTCACAGAGTCAACACACCATCTAGATTATATTGTATATATCAGTCTCATCATGCTTCTATTTAAGCGCTCAGGGTGTCAAAACTCTTGTCTCAAAGGCGGGTGAGGAGCAGAGAGAATAGCTGCAGCTTTCTTATCTTATGTTTTCTATTTCCCTTCGGGCCTGTGTTTCTGGAACTGGCATCTGTCCTTGTTGTGTGTGCGTTTGGAATGAGCTTACCAGAGGGCCGCAGGGAATTTTTGCTGGATGTAGTATTGGGTCTGCTGTATCTTACTTGACCTCCTTAGTGGGGTAGAAGTGCTTTTTCCAGGGAATTTTGGCATTGGTTGTAGTTTTGGGTCTGCAATTTCTCGCTTGACCTCCTTGTTGGGGCGGAGGTGCCTTGTCCAGGGCTCTGACTGAGCCCGCTTTGTCTGTGAATCAAAAAAACTTGTGACAGATCATTTGTTCTTTTCCCAGATGTTATTTGTTAGTTTGACAAACAGTTAGGGTGCATCCACATTGCTAATGGCAGATAGTTCGTACAGTTTTGAGGACTTTGATGACAGAGCCTTTTCCCAACCCATAGTAAGACGCTACAGTGTCACATCCCAATATACCATGGGCTGGTAAAAGTTTCTTCACAATTTGTGAATGCTTGGCCAGTGTTGACTTGTCCACTATTGCCCTTTCCTTGTGGGGCGATCCCATGATGTGTGGGACATCCAGTCCTTCCTGATGGTAATGGTGAAGGAGTAGGATGAACACATCTGTGTCATCAGAAACCACTGAGATTTGATGTGCTTCTCCAGCACACCTCAGGACCTTTTGGACAATGATGTGTCAGTTTCTTCCTGTTGATTTTCTATATCATATTGGCTCCTTCTTTCTTCCAACCTGATCTCAATGGGGCATGGCTCCTCCCCTGTCACCTCCCCTGTCACATGGCTCCTCCCCTGTCACCTCCCCTGTCACATGGCTCCTCCCCTGTCACCACCAACTTGTGTTTGCTTGTCCTCTGTAGATGGAAAAGCTGATCCTTCCTGGGTCAGTTCCTCACATAAGAGCTAAGAGATGGTGTTTCTAGCTGACCCCCATCTCTGTGACATCTCAGGTGATGGACTTGATACAGTTCTGTAATCAGAGTAGCTGCCGAAGATGAGGTAGGCGTCACTGTCTGATAGGTATGAATTCAGCCGTGTCTTACCATTTTTTATGAAATCGGCTATGGTGCCATCAGCTGGCCAGTGGATGTCCAAAGAAGGGCTGATCCATCAATGACACTGGCATTCCTCCTGGAGATTTTGACTTGGAATGACTTCTTCAGTGTAGACTTGGATTTACAAATTTGCATTCCGTCCTCATCCTCCCTAGACAACAGTGTGATTACCCTTGAATCGATGGCATTTAGGTCATAAATTGTGGAGTTGTCAACTTGGATTGATTTGGTTGTTGTCATTGTCTTCACTTTGTTTGAGATGGTTTTGTAAAATCCCTCTGGCCAGGTCTTCTCAAAATTCTCTAACATTGCCTCCCCAATCATTACGGCATACTGTCACTGGTGTTGGTGATCTTGATGTTCACGATGCTTTTGCCCCTGGATGTTCGTTGAGATCCAATGGATGGAGGCAGGTTTCCAGTTTCTGACAAAGTCCAGTCCTGTCCTTGACTTTGGCAACTGCTTAACCCATGGCTTTAGCCTCCTCCTTGTGATAGAGATGAACCTTTGTAGTATCTGTCTCATCATATTCCATCTCCTTCATGTCTGACTCAATCTTGCAGCATATGTGGTGGCTCAGAGCCCAGATCTTCAGTGCCTCTGGCTTCATGGTTATTCCAAAGATCCCTCCATCACTGTGGCCGTACCTCATGAAAGTAGTTATGAACTGGTTGATCCACAGGCCATTCCATATTCCACTAATGTGTCACATCACATGCTGCCCCTGGAGAAAATTCCTTTGTGGAGGAAGCTTCTCCATGGAACGAAGATAGTAGAGGCCATACCAGACATGATTGACATAGCCAGCTGCAAAGTAGTAGGTAAGCATCTTCTGGAATGTGGTCAGATGGAGAAGCCAGTCACCCTCACGTTCAGCCCAGATGTATGACATCAGCATCAGCATCATTGGTTTCACCAAGACCTAAACCCAAAGTTTGGCTGTTCTGGTCTGACTCACAATCTGATCCATAAGGCTCTCATCAGGTCATCTGCTTTCTGGAAATTTCTTACCGGAACTCCAGAGAACCCACTATCAGCCATCAGGGAACATAAAGCCCCAACAAAACTGATCAATGCGTGCATGCCCCCAAGACACTTTAAGCAGCGCAGCCACATCTATAAGTGACATGTGTGTCTGTTTGAGGCGAGATGTGCGTGAGCCGAGATGCAGTGTCCCAGCCATTTTGAGTGGGGTGGCCCAGGTGGGGCACAGACTCAAGCATTGCGGCATTTAGGAAGGATGTAGAAAGGTTTTCCCTCGCCAAAATTTAGCCTAACATCACTCTAGCTTAAAAATTAGCCCGCTACAGCCTCTGAAAGACAGTATTGTTGGCCAGCACCCTCAGGATTTTGGGGTGGCCAAATTAGATTTAAGGGGTGGGCAGTGCCACCCCTGGCCACTCCTTAGAAACTCCCCTGCCAAGATGTGTGCACAGGACTTCAACAGTGCACCTAGAGCCCTCCCCTCGGCTGTACAAGGAATTGAGAGTGGAAACAGAAAGTGCCGCGGCTCAAAACCGGTGAAACATGCACGCACGCGCACATGCACGCACACACACATGCGCACACGCATGCACACACACAGTGCCAGAGAGAGGGGAGTGTGGGAGAAGGGTCTGACTTGCGCAAACCTGCACCGCTTCAACACCTAGGATTGATTTATCAGACTAAAAGTCCTCTGCTAATTTCATGTTTTTATTGGGGGTGGGGGGGCACATGGCGGGGGAATCAAATAGGCTACATTATACATGACCTCGTTGCTCCTTTATGAATAAACATTGGAGAAAGCAAATTTGATGCATTTGATTTGAGGATTTGCATGGAATCTCATAAATCCCTATTTTTAAGGGGATTTTGGCACTTAAGGGGTTAATATCTAAAAATTCTCAAGGGTGCTCACCAGGCACCCTCCTGTATTTTGAATAGGTACCCCCAAACTACAAGAATCGGCAGAGAAAAAAACTTTATCCGACGAAACAAGGTTCATCAAAAAAACAGCCTTTGGCTCCCGGACTATTACTGCTTGCCTGAGGAGAAGCATTTTCAATGTAAGAGGTTGGGTTAAATGTGGTTGGTTAAATACTTCATGCATAAGAGAATCAATCCATCAAGATGTGTCGCAGGTCAAACCCCAATTTTGTATCTGTCAATATATTGTTCCCATGGCCTGCCATGTGGCCAGGGGCAAAGCGGGAAATTCGGATCCCTCGCTCAGGATGGGTTGCACATAGCCTGCACTTAATCACATAGCCTCAGGAGGGTGTGCGGTGTATCTGTTCCTGTATACATGGATACAAAGCAACAACCAAATGAACATGAAACTATAACCCTGTGGTGGTTATGTTATGTTCCTGAAACGGCCCTTCATTCACAACTTTTTACCTTCTTTATACAGGGAGTCTCCGAGAGCAATGTTTTTCAGTAGTGTTCTGTTCACTTCACACACACACCTGGAAGCTGACCACTACAACCAGTCTGATCTGCTGGCTATCCTGCAGATTTGATCGTGCAGATAATTGAATAACTCTGTAATGCATGTTGTAATACAGTAATTTGACAATGGGTGGCACTGATGCACTGTACTGTTCTAGTGTCTGCTTGTAGTTCTGGTTTTGAACTGGCTTAAAAGTGAAATGCAATAGGTTATGGGCCCAGAGCGTCACTAAAAAAGGCTGTTTTACACAGGTTTGTGTGAGATAAAGTTCACAATGGAAGATAAGCTGTTTATTGACAAGCTGAGCGGACCAGAGAACTGGGCAACATGGAAGTTGCCCTTGGTCAAACCATGATAAGATGACAAATAAGACAATGACAAAATTGTAGGAACAAGATATTCATGATGGGATTGTTCACAGGCATATTTTTTCAGAAGTCCATACTCAGGTATACACACATCGTGCAGACTTCCAGGGATGCATGTGCCACAACTCTGCATAGACTTGCCAAAAATACTCAAACCATTTAAATTTAAATGAAACAATCAGCTTCAACAGTCATTGCCTGATGGATGACAGACAGACAGACAGATTTATATAGATATAGATTTATAGATAGATATATATTATATAGATTTATATATTTTATAGTAGCATTATATTCAAGGGAATGTAACAGAACTACATGCTAAATCAACTTATTTTTTCATGTCAATAGACAATGACAGTTTTGTGCAACTGTTATTAGTCTGTTTTATTCACTTTACTTACAGCCAACTATCAATTAAATGCTATAAATATTAATCTAAAATGTATTGGTGACACAATATGAACTTCAACAAGGGACATCAAGGAATTCGAAGAGACAGTGTTTCTGAATGCATAGCAACAGCTCCCTCTACTGGCTGTGAACAAACACACACACACACACACACACACACACACACACACACACACACACACACACACACACACACACACACACACACACAGAGTATGTACATATTTACAGACAGACAGACAGACAGACAGACAGACAGAGAGACATCATTCATACCTCATTATGTTGAATGTGTTTCCCAACCAATTTTACTGCCAGAGAGGTCAATGTGGCTGGGACAATTTATTTACTGATGTACAAGTTTATCTAAAAGAGATGCTGATAATTATAATTGGAAAAATAGTTTTTGATCTGTTCTGCCAGACAGGTGAATAAGACAATCATATATACAGCAAGAATATGGCTTGTCAATACAGAGCAAAGTCTGTGATAAACTGGTAGATATCTCTGAGCTCAGCTGGATTAAAATCCATGCCATTTCACTTAAGTGCTACCAGCAGCAATCTATGGAACACTCCTGTAAAATGATTAGCCACACCTCTCTTCTAAAATCTACAGCTGTTTCCAACTAACCAGATAGAGGAGAAGGTGATTGGATGTCAAAGCAATTTAAATAGAGCCTGGTGTGGTGAGACAGTTCATACTGTGAAGCTAGTGTGGTGAGACAGTTCATACTGTGAAGCTAGAGTTTCCAGGGTTTACCAGCACTTCATCTGAGCACAGCTATGGCAGTGGCCATGGGATTTTTCTTGAGGTGAGTTTGTATAAAGCCGCAAGCGTGTGTTATGTCATGTTTTAACAGTGTGAACCAACTGTCACTGAAGTTATCTAAATTATTGTTCTCTAGGGTGTTGTCTCTCTTACTACTTGGAAAACATCAAGCAAATGGTGAGTCTAGTCTTGATTTAAACGAATGTTTTGATGCCTCAATACCTGTATTAACTCCAACTTGTCAACAGCTGTGGGTCGTAGTGCTGGATCTCTGCCCTCTGTTAAGACGACTGGAGACTCGCAGGGACTGCAGAGTTGGGGAGGCTTGCCTAGCTCCCAGTCCCACGTGCCTGGCTCACAGACCAAAATGTCTAACATCCTACTTCCTAGCATCAACAACGTAGCTACCACGTTCAACAACCTAGCTACCGGCTGCCGGGATCCTCAAGCAGTCCAGCAGATAAGGGGTTTATTTGAGGATACTCACATGCCTAACAGCCTTAACAAGTTGAGTACCAGCCTCATCAACTTCTCTACCAGCTGCTGGGGCACGCCAGAGCCACCCGTGATGCCCCAGCTGAATTACCAGTCTCAGGTGACCGAGCAGCGTAACATCCTAGTTACCAGCATCGACAGCCTATGTACCACGCTCAGCAACCTAGCTACCAGCTGCCAGCAGGGGGAACGTTCCCAGCTGCCTGAACAGTCTATCCTCGGCGGCCTAGTTGAAGGCCTCAGCAGTTTTGCTACCAGCTGTTACGGCAGCATCCTTAACCAAGAGCCTCAGGTGGCCCAGCGTCATAAGGGCCAGTCCCAGGTCTGTATCTTAACGCTTTATTTAGTTTCTTTAATTTGTGCCATTACATGTTCATCGTATCAATTTTATATTTGCTTACAGCATGTTGGTGCTTTGCCCAACTGCAGTTGTTTGAAATGTGGAAATGTGTTCTATAAATAAACTCTTGTGCCCAGCAGGCTCGCATGCTAGAGAAGCCCAGGAGGCCAGCAAAGCGGCCTCACGGGCCACCGCGCACTGCACCCTGGTACCAGCGGCCCTCGCACATCCAAGAGCAGCCCAGGTACCAGCCTAATCTGCATCAGCAGAGATTGGACCAGTCGGTGTGGAATTGAATTTACTGAAAGACTCTGCTCAACTGATGGGGCCGGTTTTCATCTTGTATCATTCAAATAAATGCAGTAACAAAATATTGTGCAGTGTCATTGAGACATGGTATGCCAGATCATACAAATTGTGTTCCTCAACTATGCCAGTGTGGCTGTTGTATCTGATGTGTGACTAAAAGGGATTATCAAACTAAAAAATGACTTTAAAATGGCGCCATGGGGGTGTGTTAACCTGGCTTTCCAGGTCAGCTTGTCCAGAACCAGCTACAGGGGTTTTCTAGTAAACTGGTACTTACTGCTTGCCTGAGAAGCATTTTCAATGTGAGAGGTTGGGTTAAATGTGGTTGGTTAAATACTTCATGCATAAGAGAATCAATCCATGTGTCGCAGGTTAAACCCCAATTTTGTATCTGTCAATATATTGTTCCCATGGCCTGCCATGTGGCCAGGGGCAAAGCGGGAAATTCGGATCCCTCACTCAGGATGGGTTGCACATAGCCTGCACTTCATCACATAGCCTCAGGAGGGTGTGCTGTGTATCTGTTCCTGTATACATGGATACAAAGATTTTTAACAAATGAACACCAGAATTTCAACAGCTAATTAAGGGGCCAACTAGAATAACCAACACCTCAAACACAAATGGATCTGATATTTAGTAATAAACCTGAACGAGTAATCAAATCATTCAATATGATATCCGGGTTGTCAGACCACAATCTTACACTTATAGCCAGAAAACTAACCAAAAAAAGATTACACCTCCGTAGTCAACCAGGACAATCGGAAAAACTCAGGATCCCTAGAAGTGAATGGCTAAACTTTGAAAATGCAATAAAATATATTAATTGGAACACCCTTTTGAATGCGGGTGACGTGGAAGTCGACAGCAATACGCTGCTAACCACAATTCAGAACACTATTATTGCATTCACAAAGAAAGTAAAGACCAGGAAATGTAAAAAAAAGTAGCTTGCCATGGATGAATGACATCTGGAATTTGAAGACCCGGGATGCTTCACTTAAACAGGCCCTGAAATCAAAATCGGCGCAGGACAAACGTAAGTTTGTCATGCTAAGAAACAATGTATCGAAGGCAATGAGAAAGGCCAAAGCAAACTTTTTTATTGACGACATCAGCGAGGCCAGGGGCAATCCAAAAGTGATATGGAAACAGCTCAAGCAATTAACAGGGACTAATCCTAAATCTGAAAAGCCATTGGAACTGCAATTGGATGGAAAACTGTCAAATGACCTAGGTATATCAGAGGCATTCAACAACTACTTTTTAAACTCAGTTGCGCTGATTGCACAGTTTCCCCAGATAGCCACACTGAGCCCACACCAGTTAATTCTGATTTGCCCACCTTTTGTTTAAAAGAGATATCAGAATCTAAAGTGCTACAATTAATCGACTCACTTAAAATGTCCAGAGCCAAAATTGTCTATGGCATGGATTCCTTCATGCTCAAAGCTCTGAAGGAGTCCATAGCACCCTTCATTTGCCAGGTCATCAACTCCTCAATTTCCAGTGGGGTATTTCCCAGTGCATGGAAGTCGGCCATTGTCTCACCCATTTTCAAAGCTGGCAATCCTCAAGATATTTGTAATTACAGGCCTATATCCATCCTACCGGTAACATCAAAGATAGCAGAAAAATGGGTATCTGAACAACTAGTCTCCCATCTCAATAACAGTCCCTTCTCTCTGCACTCTATGCAATTTGGCTTTAGACCTAAACATTCAACAGATACAGCTAACTGCTACTTTATGGAAAGGATTAAAGCGCTCTTGGACAAGGGTGGTGTTGTTGGAGCAGTTTTCCTTGATTTAAGGAAGGCCTTCGATACCGTTAATCATAAAGTTCTCATCTCAACACTATCCAAATTCAACTTCTCCCACACCGCCCTCAGTTGGATAAATTCCTACCTGGCTGATAGAACCCAGTATGTTAAAATAAATAACCAACTCTCTACCGCAGGGCACCCACCTACTGGGGTCCCTCAAGGATTCATATTTGGGCCACTGCTTTTCAGCCTCTACATCAACGAACTACCCTCTGTAACAATGTTGAAATCCAGATGTATGCTGATCATACAGTGATTTACGTATATGGTAAAAACAAAATGGAAGCTGCATCAAAACTCACAATTGCTATGGTCCATGTAGCTAACTGGTTAGAGCGTGCCTGCCTTCAGCTAAATGTTTCTAAAACGGTTGGCATGTACTTTAGTAAAAGGTCAAACAGCACACCTGATCCTGATATACTGATTTCTGGTGAGAAAATGACAATAGTTAATGATTTTAAGTACCTTGGGGTGATGCTTGACTCAACCCTCTCCTTTAAACCTCATGTCAAGAGAACAACTAAAAAAATCAAATTCAACCTCGCAAACTTCAGATACTCCAGAAACTGCTTGTCCAACTGTGCCGCGAAAATGTTTATGAATGCAATGATCCTGTCCCACATAACCTACTGTTTAACTAGCTGGGGACATGCCAGCCCATCCATATTACAACCCATAGCATCACTCTACAAACAAACAATAAAGACATTAGACAGGAAGCCGGTTAGATACCACCACTGCAATATCTTAAGGAAACATAACCTCTTGAGCTGGGATAACATCATCACCTTCGCAAATCTCTGTCTAGTCTTCAAAATCTTACACAACCTATAGCACCTCCTCCACTTAGCACCTTCATCACACCACTGCCACAGTCAAGCCGAACCACCAGAGCCACCAAACGAGGAGACTGCACAATCCCTTTCAGACGTAGCACTTTCAGCCAGCCAACATTCTCAGTTAAGGCATCCCATGACTGGAATTCATTACCACAATACATCCATAACTGCTCCTCCTACAGGTCATTCTCCACCCATTTGAAAACTTGGCTGATTAGCAATCAATTATGTAGCCACTAATTCTGATAACTGCCTGTTTTTTGTGTGTGTGTGTGTGACATGTATGCAATATTTCAGATGATTGTATTTATTCTGTGTATGTGACATGTGTCCCTTTATATTTCTTGTATCTGTGATCCAGGGACTACAGATGAAAACTAGACTTTTTGGTTAATTCTGGCATGTTTTCTGATATGCATTGTCCCTGTCAAATAAACGAATAAAACAAAAATAAATAAATGAAACTATAACCCTGTGGTGGTCATGGTATGTTCCTGAAACGGCCCTTCATTCACAACTTTTTACCTTCTTTATACAGGGAGTCTCCGAGAGCAATGTTTTTCAGTAGTGTTCTGTTCACATTCACACACACACCTGGAAGCTGACCACTACAACCAGTCTGATCTGCTGGCTATCCTGCAGATTTGATCGTGCAGATAATTGAATAACTCTGTAATGCATGTTGTAATACAGTAATTTGACAATGGGTGGCACTGATGCGCTGTACTTTTCTAGTGTCTGCTTGTAGTTCCGGTTTTGAACTGGCTTAAAAGTGAAATGCAATAGGTTATGGGCCCAGAGCGTCACTAAAAAAGGCTGTTTTACACAGGTTTGTGTGAGATAAACAGTGTTGAGTTCACAATGGAAGATAAGCTGTTTATTGACAAGCTGAGCGGACCAGGGAACTGGGCAACATGGAAGTTGCCCTTGGTCAAACCATGATAAGATGACAAATAAGACAATGACAAATTGTAGGAACAAGATATTCATGATGGGATTGTTCACAGGCATATTTTTTCAGAAGTCCATACTCAGGTATACACACATCGTGCAGACTTCCAGGGATGCATGTGCCACAACTCTGCATAGACTCAGTTTAAATTTAAATTAAACAATCAGCTTCAACAGTCATTGCCTGATGGATGACAGACAGACAGACAGACAGACAGATTTATATAGATATAGATTTATAGATATATATATATTATATAGATTTATATATTTTACAGTAGCATTGTATTCAAGGGAATGTAACAGAACTACATGCCAAATCAACTTATTTTTCATGTCAATAGACAATGACAGTTTTGTGCAACTGTTATTAGTCTGTTTTTTTCACTTTACTTACAGCCAACTATCAATTAAATGCTATAAATATTAATCTAAAATGTATTGGTGACACAATATGAATTTCAACAAGGGACATCAAGGAATTCGAAGAGACAGTTAGTGTTTCTGAATGCATAGCAACATCTCCCTCTACTGGCTGTGAACAAACAAACACACACACACACACACACACACACACACACACACACACACACACACACACACACACACACACACACACACACACACACAGAGAGAGAGTATGTACATATTTACAGACAGACAGACAGACAGACAGACAGACAGACAGACAGACAGACAGACAGACAGACATCATTCATACCTCATTATGTTGAATGTGTTTCCCAACCAATTTTACTGCCAGAGAGGTCAATGTGGCTGGGACAATTTATTTACTGATGTACAAGTTTATCTAAAAGAGATGCTGATAATTATAATTGGAAAAATAGAGTTTTCGATCTGTTCTGCCGGACAGGTGAATAAGACAATCATATATACAGCAAGAATATGGCTTGTCAATACAGAGCAAAGTCTGTGATAAACTGGTAGATATCTCTGAGCGCAGCTGGATTAAAATCCATGCCATTTCACTTAAGTGCTACCAGCAGCAATCTATGGAACACTCCTGTAAAATGATTAGCCACACCGCTCTTCTAAAATCTACAGCTGTTTCCAACTAACTAGATAGAGGAGAAGGTGATTGGATGTCAAAGCAATTTAAATAGAGACTGGTGTGGTGAGACAGTTCATACTGTGAAGCTAGAGTTTCCAGGGTTTACCAGCACTTCATCTGAGCACAGCTATGGCAGTGGCCATGGGATTTTTCTTGAGGTGAGTTTGTATAAAGCCGCAAGCGTGTGTTATGTCATGTTTCAACAGTGTGAACCAACTGTCACTGAAGTTATCTAAATTATTGTTCTCTAGGGTGTTGTCTCTCTTACTACTTGGAAAACATCAAGCAAATGGTGAGTCTAGTCTTGATTTAAACAAATGTTTTGATGCCTCAATACCTGTATTAACTCAAACTTGTCAACAGCTGTGGGTCGTAGTGCTGGATCTCTGCCCTCTGTTAAGACGACTGGAGACTCGGAGGGACTGCAGAGTTTGGGAGGCTTGCCTAGCTCCCAGTCCCACGTGCCCCAGCAGCATCATACCTACCAGCAGTCTGAGCTGCCTCAGCAGCCTGGCTCACAGACCAAGCAGTCTAACATCCTACTTACTAGCCTTAACAACGTAGCTACCACGCTCAACAACCTAGCTACCGGCTGCCGGGATCCTCAGGCAGCCCAGCAGATAACGGGTTTATTTGAGGATACCGACATACCTAACAGCCTTAGCAGGTTGATTACTGGCCTCATCAACTTCTCTACCAGCTGCAGGCGGAAGCCAGAGCCATCCTCTGTTAAGACGACTGGAGGCTCGGAGGGACTGCAGAGTTTGGGAGGCTTGCCTAGCTACCAGTCCCACGTGCCCCAGCAGCATCATACCTACCAGCAGTCTGACCTGCCTCAGCCGCCTGACTCACAGACCAAGCAGTCTAACATCCTACTTACTAGCCTTAACAACGTAGCTACCACGCTCAACAACCTAGCTACCGGCTGCCAGGATCCTCAGGCAGCCCAGCAGATAACGGGTTTATTTGAGGATACTGACATACCTAACAGCCTTAGCAGGTTGATTACTGGCCTCATCAACTTCTCTACCAGCTGCAGGCGCAAACCAGAGCCATCCGTGACCCAGCAGCATAACATCCTAGTTACCAGCATCAACAGCCTAGGTACCACGCTCAGCAACCTAGCTACCAGCTGCCAGCAGGGGGACCGTTCCCAGCTGCCTGAACAGTCTAGCAGCGATGTGGCTACCGGCCTCGGCGGCCTAGTTAAACGCCTCAGCAGTTTTGCTACCAGCTGTTACGGCAGCATCCTTATCCAAGAGCCTCAGGTGGCCCAGCGTCCTAAGGACCAGTCCCAGGTCTGTATCTTAACGGTTTATTTAGTTTCTTTAATTTGTGCCATTACATGTTCATTGTATCAATTTTATATTTGCTTACAGCATGTTGTCGCTTTGCCCAACTGCGTTTGTTTGAAATGTGTTCTATAAATAAACTCTTGTGCCCAGCAGGCTCGCATGCTAGAGAAGCCCAGGAGGCCAGCAAAGCGGCCTCTCTGGCCACCGCACACTGCACCCTGGTACCAGCGGCGCTCGCACATCCAAGAGCAGCCCAGGTACCAGCCCAATCGGCAGCAGCAGAGATTGGACCAGTCGGTGTGGACTTGACTTTACTGAAAGACTCTGCTCAACTGATGGGGCCTGTTTTCATCTTGTACATGCATCATTCAAAATAAATGCAGTAACAAAATATTGTGCAGTGTCATTGAGACATGGTATGCCAGATCATACAAATTGTGTTCCTCAACTATGCCAGTGTGGCTGTTGTATCTGATGTGTGACTAAATGGATCTGATGTGTGACTAAAAGGGATTATCAAACTGAAAAATGATTTTAAAATGGTGCCATGGGGGTGTGTTAACCTGACTTTCCAGGTCAGCTTGTCCAGAACCAGCTACAGGGGTTTTCTAGTAAACTGGTACTTACTGCTTGCCTGAGGAGAAGCAGTTATTTTTCAATGTGAGGGGTTGGGTTAAATGTGCTTGGTTAAATACTTCATGCATAAGAGAATCAATCCATCAAGAAGTGTCGCAGGCCAAACTCCCTCACACTTTGGATCCCTCGCTCAGGATGGGTTGCACATAGCCTGCACTTCATCACATAGTCTCAGGAGGGTGTGCTGTGCATCTGTTCCTGTATACATGGATACAAAGCAACAACCAAATGAACATGAAACTGTCTATAACCCTGTGGTGGTCATGGTATGTTCCTGAAACGGCCCTTCATTCACAACTTTTTACCTTATTTATACAGGGAGTCTCCAAGAGCAATATTTTTCAGGAGTGTCCTGTTAAAATGGTAAATGGACTATTTATATAGCGCTTTTATCAAAAGCACTTTACAATGTGTCTACATTCACACACCGAAGGTGACCAGCTGCCACGCAGGGTGCTGGCACAGCCATTGGGAGCAATTCGGGGTTCAGTGTCTTGCCCAAGGACACTTCGACATGCGGACTGGGGCGAGCTAGGGATCGAACCACCGACCTGATTAGTGGACGACCCGCTCTACCTCCTGAGCCAAAGGTGGGGAACAATAGTCTGTCCAGGGGGGGGGGAGAGAAAAGGAGGGGGAAAGAAGAGAAAACCATTCTGTATTGCCCATTTTCACTCCTGTGGCTTTTTTAACACATTCACTGCCAGCAGTTTTTTTTTTACTGTAGGTAGGTTCTGCCAGAGGGTTTTTTTGAGGAATCTGGCTCATCTTTCAAGACCCGAGGATTCTTTTCTGCTAAGATTTTGTGAACACACAATATCTCAAAAGAACTAATAGAATGTGTGCTTTCTCTGTCTAAAAGAGTTAGTTTGTAGAGTTAGTTATGTAAGCATTAGCAGTTGAATACAGCATGGTTTCAGCGTCAGAAGAATTATTCTGAGATAAACGGCTTTTTGTGAAATTCGATAGAACAGTCACTTTAACCATTCATTTTTGGCATCAGTAAGACGTCAGACATCTAAACAATAGTTTTGAACAGTAATTTCCTCCATAACAGCAGGAAACACCCCTCTACTTCAAACTCCTCCCTCCGTGTGTGTTCTTCTTCGCTGCAGCGGGCATGTCACAAGCTCGTTGCTGCTGCTGCTGTAACCTTGCGTCACCAGGCTCACTGCTTCTGCTGCTGCTGCCTGTCTGCTGGCGGCCGCTGTGCAAGTCTGGATCGGCTCGCTCGTTTCTTGTGGTTTGTGTTGAGAGCTTTGATGAAGCTTTTGCGATTCTGGTCTTATTTATGCTGCGTGTTTCAAAGTGTGTTCCACCCGTAATCTATTATGCAAATTTGCAATCCCGCACCGCCAGCAATCAGCGCGAAAACGAAAGCGTTTTCGCCCAGCCATTTTCAAGAGAATGGCTTCCTCACACTGCTTTTTGCTTGCCTTCCTCTAGTCTGGGAGAGCACTGTCGCCACTTAGTGGGTCGGTGGAATGGGTTGTACATGTTCGGTGGCTTCAATATTGATATAAGAGATGTAAAAGGGTTAGATGCACATCCCACGGTCCAAAAAAAAAAATTCATTTTTTTGACGTAAAAACACGTCATTGGCAGTCAACCGTTGGATTCTGTTTGACGTAAAAACACGTCATTGGCAGTGAACGTGTTAAAGTCTTTAGGTTTTGTATTTTTGTTGAATAAAAAAAGATTTTTTCCCATGTCTGCATTGTTTAGTGGCGGCTGGTGAGCTAGCAAGCAAGGGAGGAAACTCTTCCAAATTGTTGCATAAAATCCACTTTTCTGTCTTTGAAAAACTGAAAATGTAGGTGCAATACCATTCCGGAAGTGTAGGGGGCATTAGTGAGTAAACAGTGAGTCGTTGTTCCGGGTTGCGCCAGTTGAATGATTTTCGGTTTTTCAAAGACAGAAAAGTGGATTTTATGCAACAATTTGGAAGAGGCCACTATATGTATTTAAAGGAAGATGGTGTTTGGCATCGGATAGCATCTTCACTTCACGTGTTTGGCTCAGGTAAGGGTTGGTTTTTATACCTAGACGTGAGAGCGGCACGATTGTTTGATGGGAAATGCTCAGTAGCCTATGAGCGAGAAGCGCCCGGCTAGCGGGGTAACGGGCTATTCAGCATAAAACAATAGAATACGAAAAAGTAGCACTGCTTGGTGGACCATTTGCACTCCGACTTTACTAGAAGACCCGGATAACTCGAACTTAAATGATTTACTTGCACATCCATGCCGTCTGTAGTCTCTTAAAACAGACAGTCTCATCTACATCCGGCGAATGCAGCTATACAGTCTCTACGTTACACCCGCATAACATGCACAAGGAAGTTGGGAAAAAACCTTCAGACTGGAAGGAAGTTCGACAAAATCCGATCAATCACGACACGTGTGTCCACGAAAAAAAATTCTGATTGGACTAATGAGCGGAAGACCCGCCTTAAAAAAAATTCTGATTGGACTAATGAGCGGAAGACCCGCCTTTCTGCTTCCCATTCCGGTACAGACGGTATGGCGGAAGCATTTGAAAATTGCGGAAGCCAACTCGTCTGTTCTAAGAGACTATGCCGTCTGTAACCGGTGCGCGTGCAGCCGATGACGTTGCAGTATCCCAGTGTTTGCTTTGTTGAGATTTCAGCCTCCGTGTACCGCGCTGCCCTCTCTCTAAACTCGTGTAGAAAATTGTGATGGGCCGCTCGCGCAATACAATGCAACGACTGTCTGGCTTGTGAGCTAACTTACTGCTTGATGATAAAAAAAAAATAGGAAAAGAGAAAGGGGAAAGTATAGGTGCTACTGTCTGTAAATCTATCTATTAGCCTACTGTCAGGTGGTCACAGCAAAGTGGAGGTCATTGTCACACTTCCTAGTAGACAATGGAGCTGGATTCCACATGATTTATCCAATCAACAACCAATTTGGTTGAATAAATTAATTGATTGGTATTGATTGGTAAGGGCGGTTTAGGCTTCAGCTACAGATGATTGGTTGAAAAACACATAATTTCACTGTTCCCTGTGAATTGCAAGTGTTTTTCAACCAATCATATTTTTGCATTAGATAAATTACCAAAGAAATAAACACCCTCAGGGGTAATGTTTTTGTACCGTACCCCATATGAGAGGCCAACTATTCAAATGTAGTTCACATGTATTTACAAATGAAGTGAGTATTCAACTTTAGTTCATACAAGAGAAATTGATTAATGGGAAGGCATATCTGCAGTGTGACTTCACCCCCCCCCCCTTTTTCCCCCTCAAAAAATGATAATTTTGACCATCTGGTATGATAATTTGACATTTCCCACTTGGCAACACGGCTGGAGATGAGAGAACCCTGCTAGCTGACTGGACTCAGACCTGGATGCAGAACTGTCAGAAAGCAACAGCACCGGGCGAGGTGATCACTTAACACTGTTATTAGAGACAATTGACTGAAAGGTCTCTGTCTGTGTATAATAACAAATATCTGCCTTAAAGCAGCAAGCTGTAACACAGATATTACAAGTAGTATACAAGTAATGGCATCCTCTCAAACTCCACTATGAAACTCAGTAAGCCCTGCTGGCAGAGTGGTTAAGCTGCGTGCTTCACAATCAGAAGTTCTGTGGTTGGAACGCACCTCAGGGTTTTAGCGATTAAAAGAAATCTTTCTACGACATCAGAAAAACTTTCAAATCAGCCTATCAAATCAACGTTGTAGCAACCTGCCGGGCCCACGTTGATTAGACGTTGAAATGTTTGCTGGGCATGGTACTGTTCAACTGTAGTTCATATGTAGTTACATGGTACTGGACCTGTAAAATGAAGTGAGTCTATTCAACTGTAGTTCATATGTACTTACATGGTACTGGACCTGTAAAATGAAGTGAGTCTATTCAACTGTAGTTCATATGTACTTACATGGTACTGGACCTGTAAAATGAAGTGAGTATATTCAACTGTAGTTCATATGTACTTACATGGTACTGGACCTGTAAAATGAAGTGAGTCTATTCGACTGTAGTTCATATGTACTTACATGGTACTGGACCTGTAAAATGAAGTGAGTCTATTCGACTGTAGTTCATATGTACTTACATGGTACTGGACCTGTAAAATGAAGTGAGTCTATTCGACTGTAGTTCATATGTACTTACATGGTACTGGACCTGTAAAATGAAGTGAGTCTATTCGACTGTAGTTCATATGTACTTACATGGTACTGGACCTGTAAAATGAAGTGAGTCTATTCGACTGTAGTTCATATGTGTGTAGAAGGAATCTCCTGCGCTTCAACCCCTCCACAGAGGGAGGTCGGTGCTCTCAGAACAGGACAAAACAATGTAAACAGGTCAATGGGCCACTTCCAAAAGGACTAACCCAATGAGTGAGCTGGAGCACACAAAGTCACTTAAATAAATTTAATAAAGGTACAAAACTGACGTTTCAACGCGCACTGCGTCTTCTTCAGAGTCAAAAACATGTACCATGTACCATGTAAGTACATATGAACTATGTAGTTCATATGTACTTACATGGTACTGGACCTGTAAAATGAAGTGAGTCTATTCGACTGTAGTTCATATGTACTTACATGGTACTGGACCTGTAAAATGAAGTGAGTCTATTCAACTGTAGTTCATATGTATTTACATGGTACTGGACCTGTAAAATGAAGTGAGTCTATTCAACTGTAGTTCATATGTACTTACATGGTACTGGACCTGTAAAATGGAGTGAGTCTATTCAACTGTAGTTCATATGTACTTACATGGTACTGGACCTGTAAAATGGAGTGAGTCTATTCAACTGTAGTTCATATGTACTTACATGGTACTGGACCCGTAAAATGAACAGTGTTGGGCACTGATTACTAAAAAAGTAATATATTACATATTACTCGTTACTATTTTCAAAAGTAATATTATTACTTTACTTATTACTCCATGCCAAAAGTAATTCGTTAGATACTCGTTATATTACTTTTCCGTTACATTCCACACAAATGGCAATAGGCCTTTTTCACTGCAGCGATTTTGTGTCTAAAAGGCAGGAGGTAACACAGGTGCACCAAGATGTTAATTAGGGCTTCCAACTTCCAGTCCATTTAGGTGTTCCAGTGCTGGAGCCCTAATTAGTTAGTTGGTTGCACCTGTGTATACTCTGTCTTCTAGACACAAATGGCCGTTGTGAAAAAGGCCCATGGCGTTTTTCTCATCAAAATGCAGACTTTGCGTGCGAATGTGTGAACTAGGTCTATTATGTGCCGTTCCATTTAAACTAATCGCTTCGCCAGAGCACAGCTTCCTACAGAGATGCTTGATGAAGAGCACACCTGGCTCAAAGTGACGACTGACAAGATGCAATCTTTTAAACAGCTTCTGTTTTATAGAATGCAGTATGCACTGCCAATGCAAACTCAATATGTATAGGCTACATCTTTGCTTAACAAGTTTGTGTCACAAATAACGTTAGCTCTGCAACATTAACATTAACCTGACAATAATAACAGCAATGTTTGATGTCCACCAGCTTGTGAGTTTTTACGTTATCTCTGTATTTGAACAGTTTTCCGGTTTCTGTTGTGCTGTCCTCTCGTCTCGTAACGTTAACGTTAGGAAGTTTGAGCTCGTGTTTTTCACAGTGGAAAGAGTGTTAGTAGCCTACCTGTCCTGGTCTGGACACCGTTTACATTTGACTTTGATGTTCGTGTCACGTCACCTTTCTTCCCGACAAAAACAAAGTCATGGGAGCCACGGATTTTCCTCCTTGGCTCAGCAAGGCAGAGAGGGTGCTCTGAATGTGCTCTGCGGTGACGTCACCTTGTTTTGGGAGCGTTAAAAGCCATGCTGCTTGTGATCAGTGAATGCATCACAGAATGGACTCAACAAAAGATGTAACGATTAACGAGCTCGTTTATCTTGAAGTAACTGTAATATTATTACTTATATTCTATAGTAATTCGTTACACTACTCGTTACTTGGAAAAAGTAATATTATTACAGTAACGAGTAACTAGTAACTCGTTACTTCCCAACACTGAAAATGAAGTGAGTCTATTCAACTGTAGTTCATATGTAGTTACATGGTACTGGACCTGTAAAATGAAGTGAGTCTATTCAACTGTAGTTCATATGTACTTACATGGTACTGGACCTGTAAAATGAAGAGAGTCTATTCAACTGTAGTTCATATGTACTTCAATCATGAGAGACTCGTAATATAATTTTAACAAACTTTATTGAATCAGAATAGACAGTTTGAGTATGGCGTATGACTCCATGATGTGGCGCATGACTCCATGATGTGACGCTCCTCTTGCTTATGAGAGAGGGGCGTCAGTGCTGTATGAGCCATGATGTGACGCTCCTCTTGCTTATGAGAGAGGGGCGTCAGTGCTGTATGAGATAGGACATCCCCCCTAAGGGGATTTGTTTCCAACAGGAGTCATGACATTGGTGGTGATCTGGGGAGGTGGTGGGATGAAGCTTTTTGCTCTGGAGATGCTGGATGAATGCGTGATGCTGACACAAGGTGAGTGATGACTGCACAAGTGTGATTTAAGCTGTGGTGATGGGGGCTTTATATAGTACCAGGAGAAGGGCATTTATGATGTCATAACTGATGTCATTTATGATGTCATAGCTGATGTCATTTGGGAGAAGGGCATTTATGATGTCATAACTGATGTCATTTATGATGTCATTTATGATGTCATAACTGATGTCATTTGGGACGTCATGGAGAAGGTGACGTCGGAGATGGTGACGTCATTTAGTGACGTCATTTGGGCTGAGGGGTATGACAGCATGGGGTGCTCTATTAATGCCTTATTTGGTCTTCCATGATTGAACTACAGTCTGCGACTACACTTCAATCATGAGAGACTCGTAATATAATTTTAACAAACTTTATTGAATCAGAATAGACAGTTTGAGTATGGCGTATGACTCCATGATGTGACGCTCCTCTTGCTTATGAGAGAGGGGCGTCAGTGCTGTATGAGATAGGACATCCCCCAAAGGAATTTAAAGTTATTTCAGGAACTGGGAGAGTGAAAACGGGGGTCATGGAGCTCGCCTGGGGTATGCTTTAGTCAGGTCGTGGGCTGACGGGGGGAGAATTTAGGCATGTCGGGAGATGAGGGGCTGACCGGGGTTTTTTAAGGCAAAGCGGGGTTGCAAGGGCGTGGATGTGGATAGCTCGGGCATGGGCGCATTGATGAGGAAAAGGAGAGTTTGATCACCACCAACGAAGTGCTTGTTGCCTCTTTAGTCATGGAAGGAGGGATCTTTGGGCTGATAATATGGTGTCTTGCTCTGGTCGAATGAAAGATGCATAGGCGGATGAGGACCAGCGCCCCAGTTGTTGAAGGGAGGCGGAGGACGCCCCCTGCATGGCTGCTGATGTGGCTGCTCCGATCCTGAAGGAGTGACTGGAATAGTTCTCTGCAGGGATGTTGCATTTCTGGAGTGTGGTCTTGAAGTGAAGGATGAACCAGGATCCTGTCATGTGATGATGGGGAGAGATGAGGAAAAGGTGGCCAAGGGCTGATTGAGGTTTATGCAAATGCCGGAATGATGGGTTATGCAGATTGTCGGGACATTGGCTGACTTGTCAGGACGTGGGCTGACTGAAGTTTAAGCAGGATGCAGGGATAATGGGTTGAGCAAGTTGTCAGGATGTGGACTGACTTCTCGGGACGTGGGCTGACAGGTTTAAGCAGAATGCAGAGATAATGGGTTGAGCAAATTGTCAGGACGGGGGCTGACTTGTCAGGACATGGGCTGACTGATGTTTAAGCAGAATGCAGGGATGATGGGTTGTGCAAATTGTCAGGACGTGGGCTGACTGAGGTTAAGCAATGGCAAGGACACTTATGGGGTTATATGCAAATTGCCCGGGCATGGGCACCAAACGGGTATTGGGAGAGAAGACCGCCACCAACGAAATGCATTAATACTTCCTACCAATCATGGAAGGAGGCATCTTTGGGCTGATGATATAGCAGCTTGCTCTGGATGGATGTAGGACGCATGGCTGATGAGGACAGCAGCCCAGTTGTTGAAGGGAGGACCCCCCCGGGAGGGGACCACCCCCCCCAAAAGAAAAAGGTCAGCGATGACCTGCATTTTTTAAGGTCAGTAATGACCAAGGTCGCAACAACCTGCATGAGCATAGCCAGCAATGGCTTAAAGATGCAATATTTAACCTTTAGCATTATATTATTATGGCATGAAAATGTCTAAAAATGAGTAGACATAATGTTATATTCTTTAGTTGTGCACTTACTTTATCCCAAATTGTATGAGGCAAAGATAGGCTTGATATTTTTCTCATAGTTTTCCTATCTATCCGTTCTATTCCTAACAGATGCACGTTCTGATTTGTGCATTTTGACATTTGGAATATTAAAGGTGGGCTGACCATTGTTAATAAGTACGTTTTCCCCTTGGATTTGACTTTAAGTTGCGTGTCTACAGTATGTCTATGGGCCTTTTTCATTTGTTTTGACAGTCGTGTACTGTCACTTCGGGAGAGTTGCACCCGCACCCTCGGCTGAGCTGTTGTACGGTGGACTTAGTTCAGTTGAGGCAGAGACTGGCTGTGGAGACACGCGGTTTTCGTGCCATGACCTTTTTGATTAGTTTTGACGTCCAGCGGGAGGGGGAGCAGTGAATGTGCTGCATCTGTAGAAAGTTTTAAGTCGTCGGCAGACGAGACGATTTCGTCGTAGAAAAATGAGATTCCGTTCCAATTTTCTAAGAGGTGTGCCCAGGGGGTATACTTTTGCTGAAGCCACTGTGCTGTGCCCGGCTATATGCTTTGCTGGAGCCACTGTGCTGTGACCAGGGAGGAGCTCTGCTGAAGCCACTGTGCTGTGACTGGGGATATGCTTTGCTGAAGCCACTGTGCTGTGACCAGGGAGGAGCTCTGCTGAAACCACTGTGCTGTGACCAGGGATATGCTTTGCTGAAGCCACTGTGCTGTGACCAGGGAGGAGCTCTGCTGAAGCCACTGAGCTGTGCCCAGGGATATGCTCTGCTGAGCCACTGCTGTGACCGGGATACAGTGTTGCCAGATGGCAAATGTTGAATTATCGTACCAGAGGGTCAAAATTATCGTTTTTGGAGTGAAATTATCGTACGCCCCCTCCCCAGCGCGCGTGCCTTCGGCGCGCCTATGTCGGGGGGCTGCGCTGATCACCGGCTACTTTTTGGACTTGGCATGATTTTTCAACACTGTGGTCTCAGCCTGCGTTGCAACAACAACAAAACACCCTGCACGTATTAGCTGCAAATATGTTTGTTTGAAGAGATGATTGTATAAACAGATAGAGTGATAGACGTAGGATTCGTCTAAGTGTCACGAAATGATGAGATTCTCGTACGTTTGGGGGATTTGGGGATTATTGATCGTACATCGTACAGAGGTCAAAATTATCGTACAGGTACGAAAATTATCGTACGTCTGGCAACGCTGCCGGGATATGCTCTGCTGTAGCCACTGTGCTGTGACCGGGGATGTGCTCTGCTGAATCTACTGCGCCGTGACCGGGGAATGAGCTCTGCTGACCTGACGAGTTATGCATAACGGAAAGCCGGGTGATGCTGCACTGCACATTAAAGCCGTGGTGGACTGGGAGGAGCACCTTTTGTTTATGATCGAGACTGAAGCTTCGTATGCATTTGCAATACCAGAGTAAATCTCGTAGAGGAAGATCGATTCCCTACTGGGAGAAAGTAGGGAACTCATGGTGCCTCTTTTCTGCAACCATTCACCTCTAGAACTTAATTCAAGCATATGCTGAAGCCAGAACCACCCGCGAGCATTTTTCGGTTGAAAAGACGTTTAAATTTGAAAGTGAAAGTTTTTTTTTTTTTCCCCCCACTATTTGCAGACGTTTATTGAACTTTCAGATTTAGACCATATTTCACCAGGATCTTAAATTAAAATATCAGCGCGCACACGGGATTCGAACCCCGCTTTCCCACATTCAAGCCAGTCCGCTCTAGCGCTGAGCTATACATTTTCTTATATTTTGAAGGACGGCAACAGCAGAACTGATGATTATCGCCATTTTGCCTGAAGCATGCGACGGGAGACGATAGTGTCGCATCTTGCATTTGCAATGCGCATCTTTGGCAACGCTAGACCGCCACGCGCATGCGCAGTATAGCATGGAAGGCCGGTGGCTAGCCAGGTAGCTAGCGCGCTACTCAGCATGGCCGGAAAAGTTTACAAGGGTTATACTTTATCTAAATGACTGGGATTGGATCGATGGATTGGATGCGTAAGAGAGGAACCATGCTGTGAAAAAGAAAAGGTTGACTGGAAACTGGGACTAGAGGCATGTTGTTAAAACCCGAATGGACACGGGAGAGGGAAGCGGCCGTATGCCGTATGCCGTATGCTAAGGGATTGGCACCCGGCCTGAAATGAGTGCAGCAGCAATGCCGCAACGTTGACTGAAACCAGGGACTAAATGCATGTTTGATAATACCCGACCGGACGCGGGAGAGGGAAGCGGCCGTATGCAACAGGGCAGAGTTGCTCGGGGATTGGCACCCGGCCTGCAATGAGTGCGGCCGCCGGAAGAGATGCCGGCTGAAAAGGGGGGATACGACCTGAAACCTGGGGCAGGGCTGTTTGGGCTGCTGCCGTGGGGAGCGTGGGGCTCGCGAGCGTCCTCGGCCGGGCATCGATGTCGATGAGGGACCCGACCAGTGAAGACATCGTTCCGATCAGGGGATCTTGGAGGCCTGGAGGGGCTGGAGCCTTGGCGCGTCCGCCGAGGAGCCGGCGGTCGTGGTGCGCTTCGCTGGGCCTTTCTTGGAGGTGGACTTCTGGGCTCTTTTGCTGCGGCCACGGCCTCCGGAGTGCTGTGCGGACTGAGATCCGGGGGAGGTGGACTTCTGGGCTCTTTTGCCGCGGCCGCGGCCTCCGGAGTGCTGTGCGGACTGAGATCCAGGCGAGACGAGGACCTCCTTGACGTTGGATCTTCTTTTGCGGCCGCGGCCCCTGGTGAGGGGAGCGTCCCATGAGACGCCTGTGACGCCCGGAGATGGAGCCTGGGGATTGGGGATTTGCCCGAGGCTGGCCGGGGCGTTGAATGTGCTCTGGAGGAAAGCGTCCACGGTGGAGCTGAAACTTTGCTGCTCGTTTTCGGACTCGGACATGGTGCTGGACTGAATGAAGCTTTTTGCTCTGGAGATGCTGGATGAATGCGTGATGCTGACACAAGGTGAGTGATGACTGCACAAGTGTGATTTAAGCTGTGGTGATGGGGGCTTTATATAGTACCAGGAGAAGGGCATTTATGATGTCATAACTGATGTCATTTATGATGTCATAGCTGATGTCATTTGGGAGAAGGGCATTTATGATGTCATAACTGATGTCATTTATGATGTCATTTATGATGTCATAACTGATGTCATTTGGGACGTCATGGAGAAGGTGACGTCGGAGATGGTGACGTCATTTAGTGACGTCATTTGGGCTGAGGGGTATGACAGCATGGGGTGCTCTATTAATGCCTTATTTGGTCTTCCATGATTGAACTACAGTCTGCGACTACACTTACATGGTACTGGACCTGTAAAATGGAGTGAGTCTATTCAACTGTAGTTCATATGTAGTTACATGGTACTGGACCTGTAAAATGGAGTGAGTCTATTCAACTGTAGTTCATATGTAGTTACATGGTACTGGACCTGTAAAATGGAGTGAGTCTATTCAACTGTAGTTCATATGTAGTTACATGGTACTGGACCTGTAAAATGAAGTGAATCTATTCAACTGTAGTTCATATGTAGTTACATGGTACCGGACCTGTAAAATGGAGTGTCTATTCAACTGTAGTTCATATGTAGTTACATGGTACCGGACCTGTAAAATGAAGTGAATCTATTCAACTGTAGTTCATATGTACTTACATGGTACCAGACCTGTAAAATGAAGTGAATCTATTCAACTGTAGTTCATACTGTATGTAGTTACATGGTACCGGACCTGTAAAATGAAGTGAGTCTATTCAACTGTAGTTCTTATGTATTAGCATGTAACTACATATGAACTACAGTCTATTCAACTATAGACTCACTTCATTTTACAGACCCGGTACCATGTAACTACATGTGAACACAGAAATGTTATTGTATAACTATCAGTGCAATTACTGTGTAATAGCTTTGGTGTTCATGTCTAATTACAAATACCGGTTGATAGAGAATGAAATTCCACAGCCAAAAGGTAAACAGTGAACCACTTGAAGGAAACCAGTTGAAATGAAATGATGGAGCCAGGAGTCAGAAGAAGTCGTCTGATATGATGTATTGAACATAGATCTTGGCCAAGAGATGCACTCTTGTATATTCACGGATGGATACACAGGCTTACATACATTGAACAGATACTCAAAGATACTTATAGGACACACATCAGATTACATGTCTTGACGCACATCAGATTACATGTCTTGACGCACACTGGAAGGCCATTCTGTAGACTCAACCTATATGTTATTCTGGCCCTGCAAAGAGAGCACCGTGGCAAGGTGACAGGACACAGTACAGGGCACAGTGTGCGATCGAGAGGAGCTGCAAATGTATGGTACAAGTTATCTAAATACATCTGTCTGTGTATGTACACAGGTTATCCAAATATGATGTCTATCTGTGTATGTACACAGGTCATTTAACTATGAAATATGTCTGTGTCATAACTATATGTAACTAAAATGGAAATGTATATGAATATATTAATAACTACTAGTGATTGTCAAAATAAAGGCTAATGTGATGTAAATTTTCTCTATCAGTCCCTCCTATTGTTCCTGTTTCAATTGTAACAACAACATTGAAAATTTAAATACAATTATAGTTATCTAAAATCATGGCCTTCCATAGCAATGTGACTGATTTCTATATAAACATTCTGTGGATAAAACACATTAAAAATGGGGGGTTTGGGAGAGAGAAATGGGGTTTTTTGGGAGAGACAGAGAGGGGAACATATCAAAATCACACAAATCACACAAATCAATGGTAGTAGTCTATATTAAGAGAACTATTTTAAGAGAACAAATCAACTGTAATAGTCTATATTAAGAGAACTATATTAAGAGAACAAATCAACTGTAATAGTCTATATTAAGAGAACTATTAAGAGAACAAATCAACTGTAATATTCTATATTAAGAGAACTATATTAAGAGAACAAATCAACTGTAATATTCTATATTAAGAGAACTATTTTAAGAGAACAAATCAACTGTAATATTCTATATTAAGAGAACTATTTTAGAGAACAAATCAACTGTAATATTCTATATTAAGAGAACTATTTTAGAGAACAAATCAACTGTAATAGTCTATATTAAGAGAACTATATTAAGAGAACAAATCAACTGTAATATTCTATAAGATAACTATTTTAGAGAACAAATCAACTGTAATATTTTATATTAAGAGAACTATTTTAGAGAACAAATCAACTGTAATATTCTATATTAAGAGAACTATTTTTAGAGAACAAATCAACTGTAATATTCTATATTAAGAGAACTATATTAAGAGAACAAATCAACTGTAATATTTGCTGAATGGAAACATCCTGGAGCCCAAGAATGCATGTGGCTGTGCACGCAATCAGATGTCGGTGCTTTGAAGATCCTCCTCGGAGTCGGTGTCTTCCATGAAGAATGGGGACCAGGCCAGGTCATAGGGCGTGGCTGGGGCTGAGTCGGATAGGGGCTGTACATATTGGACCGTGCATTGGCGTACTGGTTTTCGCATTAAATACAGAATAAGAGAGATGGCACAGCGAACGACAACGATCATACTGACGAGAACGACAAAAGTAACCAATACTGGTTGTAAAATAGCCCACAGTTTGGCACCTAACGTGCGTTTGAGCCAATCAAATATGTCCCACCCCTCGGAGGCGGCCGAATCATGTGACCCCATGTCTTTGAGTAGGTTGTTCAAGTGCTGCCCCACGTGCGTAACATTATCGGATGCGTCCGGAATGTAGGTGCAACATTCCTGACCAATAAGATGGCACACGCCACCTGTTGAGGCCAGGACATAATCTAGTGCCACTCTATTCTGTATGGTTACCAAACGGTTTGCTTTATGTTCCTCATTGAGGGCCGCAAATCCGGCCTCTGCCAATGCGGTCAGATTCTCGAGGTCCGCGGCCATGCGATCAATTTCATGTGCATTTTGTACAGTCCCGTACCAAGGCAGAAGGCCTGAAATGAATTTGGTGCTCGCGCTTATTCTTTTGTTGCGTTTCACTCGGTGGGGATAGTAAGCATGCTTGTGGATTAGTGTATCGTTAATATACATGTGGGGGATGAGATGAGCAATGTAACATGAACCGGTCCAATTTGTTGGAAGAAAAGCATAGGCTTTATTGCCACAGATAAATACTGTGGATGTTAGTGTGTTTGCACCGTCGCTGCTAGGAATCCATAACCCACGCGTGACAAAAACTGCGGGTGTCGAGGTGTCCTGTTTTAAGGTTGAGTTTATCAGTACATTTTGCAAAAATGGCTGGGACATTCCAGGACACCATTTTGGTCTGTTTTCATACATACCACCGCTAGACGGAAGGTAGTGCTCGCATGTGCTGTTCCCGAGGAAAAACTGTGATGGTATACCTGGTCTATAACGAATGAAACAGTATTTGCCAATAGGAACGTATGAAGGGTTTATAGTTAACACCGGTCGATGCAATGCAGGGAAACTAGACCTGCGTTTAGCCAATTTGGTGAAGTTAATCTCTTGCACAGTGTTTCTGCAGTAATTAGTTGCGGTTACTAGGGTGAGGTTGTATAAATCAAATGTGCAGTCAACTTTACCACCATAGGAGGCATTGGGAAGCATTTGCATGGCCAGTAGCCATCCTATCATGTCTGGGCCGTGGAATGGGCTTGGAATCAGGGGCATGCCCCCCTCAGCCGTACGGGGGATGGGCGCACAAACATAACAATCAGAGCGGTTCAGGGAAGCTGCAAAATCGTGTATTAACCTCATGTAGAGATTGTCATGGGGAACTCCGTTGGCATCTAGTTGTGAAGGGTTAATATCTAGAGCCGAGCGGCAAAACCTATCTTGTTTCTCCGCCTCTTGGGCAGAGCGTGGGGCCGTGGTGGGTTTAGTGGCCTTGGTAGGTGATGGTTTGGGAGTGGTTAGTTGATGCAGGTCCTCTAGGAAGATAGGGAGGACCAGCCCTGCACATATGAGGGCAGTGATAATGCCATAAGTGCAGGTACTGGATTCCCTGCACCTGGGAGGTGCCCTGTTTCTGGTGCCATGCGACATCGAGTTGCATGTATCCATTCCTTCTTTCCTTCCACTTTCACTGCTGTCCTTGTTGTCAGCAGAAGGCTGGTGCTTTTTAGCTACCCGCTTCCATCCTCTTATGCATTCTGTAACATAAGACTCTGACCAGCCGAGGTTGATTGACTGTCTGGCTGCAGTCTGCATGTACATAATTTTGTCTTTATCAAATGAGCCTCCTATAGGCCAGAGTCCCTGGCTACATTTAGTAAGATCATGGGTGAAAGGTATCACATAGTTTTCTCCAAGTTGCAAACGGACTATGTCGGCACATGAACCAGGTGGTACCAGAGGGACCTTTGCTTTTGTGAGCTGTTTGCGAATATCTCTCGCCCTCAAGCGTTCCGCCTTTGGCAGTGGACAAGGTTCCGGTTCCCCACATTTGGACTGATTTTTACCCATTATCTAGATTCTCTGTCACAGAGTCAACACACCATCTAGATTATATTGTATATATCAGTCTCATCATGCTTCTATTTAAGCGCTCAGGGTGTCAAAACTCTTGTCTCAAAGGCGGGTGAGGAGCAGAGAGAATAGCTGCAGCTTTCTTATCTTATGTTTTCTATTTCCCTTCGGGCCTGTGTTTCTGGAACTGGCATCTGTCCTTGTTGTGTGTGCGTTTGGAATGAGCTTACCAGAGGGCCGCAGGGAATTTTTGCTGGATGTAGTATTGGGTCTGCTGTATCTTACTTGACCTCCTTAGTGGGGTGGAAGTGCTTTTTCCAGGGAATTTTGGCATTGGTTGTAGTTTTGGGTCTGCAATTTCTCGCTTGACCTCCTTGTTGGGGCGGAGGTGCCTTGTCCAGGGCTCTGACTGAGCCCGCTTTGTCTGTGAATCAAAAAAACTTGTGACAGATCATTTGTTCTTTTCCCAGATGTTATTTGTTAGTTTGACAAACAGTTAGGGAATACTTCATTGCGAACTTCCATATTTTACAATTATTGTACTCCTTTAATTTTGGCTCTTGGGAAATGTATGGATTTGGAAATGTATGAATTTGTTCACTTTTGCTGTTTATAATGCTTTTGGTTTCATTAGTATGGTTGTGGGGTTCTTTCAGACTTGTTCCTTATATATTCTTGAACTGGTTTCCCAATAATGTGTGGCCTTTTTCCACCTACTATGTCGACTAAAACATAGTGTGTCGCCTTCTGGCCATCTATAATTATGTCAACCTGTGAAAGAATATTTTGGTTTCCCCTATAATGTGTGGCTTTTTCCGCCTACTACAATTATGTCAACCTGTAAAGAACACTTCTCAGGCTCACTCGGTGCTTGTTTCTCTGGCCGATCCTGGCCAGTGCGCAATAAAAGACAGTGTGTCGGCTATGCCAATCTACACCCCGCCGAGTGAGTTTTTAGTCATTCTGAGGAGATCTATTATTTGCATGGTGTTGGCCTTGCCAATTACCCAGGGCGTTCCCCTTCAGTCTCAAGAAAACCCACAACAACTAACTTAGGTTCTTTTATATCAGACAAACAGTTAGGTAAGGAATTATAAAATTTAATTCAACTTACCGAACTGCTTGTAGATATCCGTTCGATCGTGACGCCAGTTGATAGAGAATGAAATTCCACAGCCAAAAGGTAAACAGTGAACCACTTGAAGGAAACCAGTTGAAATGAAATGATGGAGCCAGGAGTCAGAAGAAGTCGTCTGATATGATGTATTTGACATAGATCTTGGCCAAGAGATGCACTCTTGTATATTCACGGATGGATACACAGGCTTACATACATTGAACAGATACTCAAAGATACTTATAGGACACACATCAGATTACATGTCTTGACACACATCAGATTACATGTCTTGACGCACACTGGAAGGCCATTCTGTAGACTCAACCTATATGTTATTCTGGCCCTGCAAAGAGAGCACCGTGGCAAGGTGACAGGACACAGTACAGGGCACAGTGTGCGATCGAGAGGAGCTGCAAATGTATGGTACAAGTTATCTAAATACATCTGTCTGTGTATGTACACAGGTTATCCAAATATGATGTCTATCTGTGTATGTACACAGGTCATCTAACTATGAAATATGTCTGTGTCATAACTATATGTAACTAAAATGGAAATGTATATGAATATATTAATAACTAGTGATTGTCCAAATAAAGGCTAATGTGATGTAAATTTTCTCTATCACCGGTAGTTCATACGTTGTTTGAGACCTGTAAAATGAAGGGTTACAGAGACTTTTATTTTGGATTCGTTCTGCTGCAGGCGTCTTCACAGCACCGGTGAGAGGAGACTAGCCTACTTCAGATTCATTGCCTTCGGCTACCTCACCCCCAGCACCCGGAATGGAGTGAAGCTCTACGTGAACAACAAGTGGGTGATGCATACCTGGGAGAGCCCCACCAACAGCCACGACACCAACACGTACCTCTCCAACGGTCTGGTCCTGGAGCTGCAGCCGGGAGACGGGGTCTACATGAAACTCATCTCAGGGCACACGATCTACAACGATATAGGCAACCACTCTTCAGCGGCTTCCTGCTCTTCACTTTGTAAATTTTCACTTTGATGTTCTCCCTAATCCTCCAATATAATTTGTGTATAAAAACACAAGATCTTTTCTTTCTTTTAATATGTTCACTGTTTACATAATCCTCTATTCCTCTATAATCCTCTATGAAATTGAGATGGTCACAACATATAAGTATTTAGGTATTATTGTTGATCAAAACTTGTCTTTTAAAGCACACATTGAAAATCTTGTTTCCAAATTGAAACTTAAATTAGGTTTCTTTTTTAGAAATAAAGCCTGTTTCTCGTTCCAGGCAAGGAAGCGCTTGCTCTCAGCAACATTTTTACCCTTATTGGACTATGGTGATCTACTTTTTATGAATGCACCTGAGCAGTACCTGAAGAAATTGGACACTGTTTACCACTGTGCTTTACGTTTTATCACTGGTTGTGGCAATCTCATGCACCACTGTACTCTGTACACTACTGCCCAGTGTTCTTCCTTGTATGCCCGCAGACATACACATTGGTTGGCTTTTATATATAAATCTCTTCTTAGGCTAGTTCCTGCCTATTTGTCTGTTTACATGTGTAGAAAACAAAATCAATACGGTCTACGCTCTCACAATACTCTTCAGATGTTAGTCCCCAGAGCTAGAACCGAATTAGGCAAAAAGGCCTTCAAATATGCCGCCCCTTCGTCCTGGAATAATCTACAGAAGGACCTGAAGTTATCAGAGCTGGTAACTTTGGGGGAATTTAAGGCCATTTTGAAAGATCGAGAGGAAAATACTCTTGATCATTGTAACTGCCCCTAAATTGTTCTCCCATGTATGAATGTATTTCTCTGTTTGTATTGCTTGTGTTTTTGTTGTAACATTGTTTTTTATGCTGCCCTCTTGGCCAGGTCGCTCTTGAAAAAGAGATTTTAATCTCAATGAGACTTTACCTGGTTAAATAAAGGTTATTGATTGATTGATATTATTATTGGGGGTCTTGAAAGATTAGTCAAAATTCTGGTGGCGGGTGGCAACTTAAAGACCCTGACAAGCAAAATGCACCAAAACCTTGAATGTAATTTAGGGTCTTATGTGCCTAATTGTAAGGATTAAAAAGTTGTAGACATTCGTTTTACCCAAATCCTAAAATTTGCCATTTCCCTGTTTTTGCTGTGGCTGGGGTTGGAGTGGACGGGACATTTTATCCCATCATAAAAATGTATCAATCATAAAGAAGCTCTCAGTTGTCAATCAGCATTTGCCAGTCCAGGGACTATGTGACTCGCTCTTGAGCTCCAGGACCCTTCCCCCCGACCTTCGAGTGTGACTAAGCCATTGCCGAGTGTTCGCATTCGGGCTGCAGTTGAGGAAGCGGGTCGGTGAGCAAGCTCGAGCTCCAGGGAGAGACAAATCACAATTTTTTAAATTAGTGTTACAAAAGTCTGATGGCAGCAGTTCTTTGAATGCACATTAAACACATATTATGCTCATGTTTTTTTGTATCTGTTGGTGGCCTATTTTCAATGATTTCTATGACATTTATGCATCTCGGAGAAAGATCAGACTCAATGCGGAAATCACTGTCTCAGCGGCTAACTGTGCTCCATATACGGGTTTGGGCGTGTCAAGAAGCATACTCGACTCTCGTTGGCTATTGGCGAGCATGTTGCAGACTGGCTGCAGCATTAGTGCTGTTTCATCATTTTGATATACGTAGGCTACTTGGCAACATTCAATTCAGTTCAAATTTGACTGGATGGACAATAACAAATGTTTCTGTGGTGTGACAAACTCAAAACACATTATGTTGGGTTTCCAGGGACTTACAAATACTCTGGAGAGGGACAGAGTTATGGTGTGAAAATCGACTGCAATAAAAGTCAAAAAGTGTGTGATTTAAAATGCCTTCAGCGTGACATGTCCTGAGTTCATCTTTACAACAGAGAACATTAGCTGTGATCTTTTCCATGTGGTTCGAGGGAGAGAGAGACAGACAGACAGACAGACAAGAATTCACATGACTGACTGTAAGGGCAGAAATACAGTATGTGTCACAAAACTGATTTTGAATTCTTTATATTTGAATGGCTCAACTTGATGCATTAGAAACTTAATTTGAATCACATGTTTTGAATCTGTGTTGTTTAACTTGAATAATTGCATAAAATTCTGACTCTGAATAGCATAATTTGAAAATGTATTGTGTCTGTGGATCATGGATGAGTCTGCGAGGGACTGGTATGATAATGTGACAATCTTTTGATCTGTGTGTTTCATAACAAACTTTTTTTGTTAAACTGCCAAAGAGATCAATGTGGCTGGGACAATTTATTTACTGATGTATGAGTTTATCTAAAAGAGACACTGAGAATTATATTAGTATTAAGGGTTGGAAAAATACAGTTTTCCATCTGCTGTGCCTGGACAGGTGAGGAAGACAATCACATACTGTACATCAAGAATATGGCTTGTCAATACAGACCAAAGTCTGTGATAAAATGGTAGATATGTCTGAGCTGGATTAAAATCCATGACATTTCACTTCAACTCTACCAGCAGCAATCTATGGAAATGATTAGCTTTCTTCTAAAATCTACAGCTGTTTCCAACTAACCAATCAGATAGAGGAGAAGGTGATTGGATGTCAAATCCATTTAAATAGGGGCTGGTGTGGCGAGACATCTCATGTTGTGTGGGCTGATAAGCTAGAGGTTCCACAGTTTGCCACTTCATCTGACCACAGCTATGGCAGTAGCCATGGGATTTCTCTTGAGGTGAGAGTTTTTATAAAACTTGTCTATTCTGTTCTCTAGAGAGGGTTGTCTCTCTTACTACTTGGAAAACATCAAGCAAATTTGAGTCTAATCTAGATTATACAAATGTTTACTTTCCTCAGTACCTCTTCCAACTTGTCAACAATTTACAGTACCCTATTAGATCTGTGGCCTCTGCTGAGAAGACTGCAGATGCTCAGCAACTCCTCTACAGGTCCAAGCAGCCACAGTTGCCTCAGGAGCAGAGCTATCCCAGAAAAGGGCAACCTCAGTTCTCATGGCCTCCATCAATCGTTTGATGCTCTTCGACTTAAGCAGCAGGTGCCTCAGCAGGCCTGCTGCCTTATGTCTCTGAGCCTTCAGCAGCAGGTTCCTCAGCAGGCCAGCTGCCTCAAGTCTCTATGCCTACTTTCACACAGGTGGAGGGTGTGGTCGGCCACTATACTCAGATGGGTGAGTGATGCCTTCTACATGTCTCTTTGCACAGTAGTGCTGTTGTGAACTGGTGCAACAACCCTTTTTGTATTGGAAAAGCTTAGGCTAATTGTATTGCTTTTTCCACAGGTTTGGCGCAGATCAAGAAGTGGCCTATGGTTATAACAATCAGTGGAGTGCTCATGGCAGAATCAGTTCATGGCAGTTTCAGAACTTTGTGGTGCAACAGTGTAATACGTGCTGCAACAGAAGCACCTTTGATATTTATTGACTGAAACATTTCTTATGCTGTCCGTGATGATGGAATTCCATGACCTGTATTGCCCGTGAAAGAACCTTCCTGCTGTCATTGTGGCCGAGTTGAAGCATTGGGCTTTCCTCCATCATGGCTCGGCTTTTGTGTGGTGCTGAGGTCACAGTCAGCCATCGACTTCAACCCATCTTACTGAAACGGAGATTAGGTTATTTTTATGAACTGACCGAACCGTGCTTGTGGACTTTTAAAAGGAGCAATCTGATTTTCAATGCTGATTTATTTTGCACATAATCTCACACAAAAACATTCATTTAGTTTTGACAGTTGAGTTGTGGACCAGTATAATTCATGAAGAAATTAGATCACTGGTCCACAGCTTAACTCCAATAAATAACTGTCACACTAAATGACAGCAATGAAAGCAAAGCTGTTTAGTTTTTGGTGTGAGATTCTATGCAAAATAAAATCGGCAAGCGTCCATAAAGACTCCGCTCAACTGATGGAGCCTGTTGAATTTCATCTTATGATTGAAAATAAATGAAATTTAATTCTAAGGTCATGTTTTAAGATGTGTATATAAAAAAACTCTTTGAATAATTTGTCTGGTTTTTCCCACAAAGAAAATGTTATATCTTGTAAACATCTTAAAATGACTTCCCCTTGACCCTTCTGCCTAAAATCCAAAGCAACCAATCAGGCATATCTAGAACCTAACTAGCCAATCACAGCATAGGCTACAACACAGGCTTTCAACACATTCTCAGTCCCAACTCGTGAAATAACAAGGGTTCCTGACCGATCTGCATGACGATCAACACATTCTCACTCCCAACTCGTCATAGTTGGGAGTGAGAATGTGTTGGGGTTTTAATTTCTGAATACTGGAAAGTGTTTGGCTCTAGGATTCGTGATGTCACGAATCATGCTGGTAGAAAACCACCCTTTCCCTAAACTCGGAGAAACTTGGAGAGAAACCAGGTGAATGTGAAAGTGGTTTTCTAGTGTCAAACTCTGCAGAGATTCTGCACAGTGAAGCTCAGACATATCTGGGATGTAAATTGGACCAGTGTATGACTATAATTCAGGGACAGTATAATGCTATTGCTTTTCCAATCATGCAATGTGTCAGAACATGTATTTCATTTAATACATAATAAAACCCATACACTTGCATGGCAGCTACAGAGAAATCTCTCTTCAAAGTCACTTGTCTTGCTGTATGATCTGAAGCACAGCAGATTTATTTTCTATTTGTTTCATAATGTTACTAATAATGGTGTATTGTGGTCCGCCACTTAACTCCACTACCATCGAGTGTATCATTGAGTGTAATACCGAATTTCTCCACGTGGTGGAGCAACAAATCCGTGATATGACAAACTTGGATTTGGTGAATGAGATTAAACACTACAGATTACATGTAAATAATGTGAAAGAAATTTCTAGACAAAAAAAAATCGACTTTTGGATATTTTTGGATCATATCTCTAAAACTAGAAAATTATCAATAGTTCTATGTAACTTTTAACCCTGACTTAAACTCACTGTATTAGGCCTAATTGGGAGTGTATAATCATAATGTGTATCTGAATCTATATATTACTATTCCTATACTTAGTGACTTAGTTTTACAGTTTTTGTGTGTGTGTGTGTGTGTGTGTGTGTGTGTGTGTGTGTGTGTGTGTGTGTGTGTGTGTGTGTGTGTGTGTGTGTGTGTGTGTGTGTGTGTGTGTGTGTGTGTGTGTGTGTGTGTGTGTGTGTGTGTGACCCTTTTTGCTGGTTTCCAGTGAGGCATTTGGATGAGCTGGTGTGATAAGAGGTCACCTTCTCAATATCTTTGTAGCTCTGCCATTGGTCAGTGCCTGCCTGCAGTTTGTGCCAGCATACGATTAGCCTTTAGGAATGAGACTGACTTAGTGCCATTGGCATAAGGTGGCTGCAGATTAGTGTTAAGTACTTTGCAAAGACAGTGTTAAGTTGAGGGATTGTGATCCAGTGTTCAAGGAGCAGATTGGAGTATTATTGTGCCGGTTCACGTGCTGGTGGGATGAGCCGACATCCGGGATGTCCCATTCATGTGCTAAAATCAACCCAAGAAGACAAACGATAAACAAACATGGACCTGCTGCAGTTTGACAGGCTGATTTGATTAATTTCATTCAAGTTAGGTTAGTCTGATGGCTAACAACAAAGTGAATGTGCATGTGTTTTCTTACTGTTGTTGTTGACACATTTTATTGTTGCCTAGTCCATACCATCGACATCCATACCCCGGATGTGTGTGCAACAACTTTGTGCACATTTGCAAAGAAAAATGCCCCAAATGCTAACAGCTTAAATTTGGGGAAATGGGAGGGGGGGGGGAAACAGCTCCGTCAGTCCCTTCCTATGTTCGGTTTCAGATTGATTGGCCAACCCATTGGGGAAATAATGCCGTTAGTTTTCCTCATTTTATAGTGGGATTTAGATTGACAGCAGGATAACCTTGTTGATAAGGCTAAAGGTCACTATTGCATCAGAAACTTAGATAGCAAAATGTTGACTTAAAAATGACTTCATCACCGACTTTGGAGGGTGTTCATGTGACATTATCAAGGAGGAAAGTCGTTTTTCAGAGCACATGAAATGTCATGGTCACAAATGAATGAAACAAGCCCTAAGCCATGCTTCAGAGAGGTTCTCAAAGTGGGAGGCGAGCCTCCCTAGGGGGGTCCAGGCAGTTTCAGGGGAAGAGTTCAGAGATATAGTAGTTTTGGGGAATTTTACAGTTTTTCCCACTTTCTCAGAGTCAGAAACAAATCAATGCCTTCCAAATAAGGTCTATCTGAATTTCAGATAGACCTTATTTGGTGTAGTCTCTGAAGTATGTCAAACCGCAATATCAGGCTCAATTGTTGAGTATCCATGGGATCAGATAACATAATCATGATCCCATAGGCATCCAGGAAATTTGTGAAACCTCAGGCGCCCTTTACACGAGGACAGTTTCTGGAAGAAACGACACAATAGCGTTTCCTTCACACATTTTCCTTCACACCTTCTCCCTGTTTACATGAGCGCTGTTGAATTTTTAAAACGCCGTAATGTACATGCCAGGTCGCTAGGTGGCAGTGTGATCACCTTATTCTTTGCCCATACAAGGACGCTTCTGCATGACGTAATTTCGTAATCGTCTTTCCGGTTTTAAATGCGGAAGTAGAGTACGCTTTCCGCAGTCATTTTGACTTGCCAAAAAGCTTTTTTCAAGCTAAAAAAAAACCCAAACTGTTTTAAAGTTTTAATATTTGTCAGGTGAGAATGTAACATATATGTGACCAGTTTATCAGAATAACGCCTATTGGAAATCTTTAACGAGCAGCGAGGACCGGGAGCGCTGAGTGTGCTATCTGTCAAACCCTACTGTAGGCTACTGGCAGTGAGAAAACACTGTCGACGTGCTTTTGTAACTAACGTTAAATGCCGACCGGGTACAGCCATCGGCTCCTCGCAGTAGTAACGTTCTGAACATGTGACTGAAGTTAGCCGCAGTGTAGCTTAATTCTGAATGTTGCCAAACTTCATTCATACTGAAGTTTTATTTGGTTGCCAACTCGCGCACGGCTATGGCGTAATCGCGTGTGTCGCGTGTGCAGGCACGTCAGAGTTTCTGAAATGTGCCGTTCCAAAGCGATTACATGGAGCCCTCAGCGGGAAGCGTATCAAACAATTCCACTCTAGAGGGTGGTTTCAAAATGTGAATGAATTCGCCGTCGCCGTCTAAAAGGGAGGCACTAACGATAAAATAATTCCCCGTTTCCATAGGAAACCGTCCTCGTGTAAAGTGCCCCTAACAAGCCAGTATTCTAAACTCCAAGCTTTGTCTGAGGGGAGGACCACAGTCTCAGACTTTGAAAACCCCTGCTCTAAGTCATTACCATCCAGATTTATTTTTATTTGGACCTGATGGTTCCTTCTTTGTCATCCAAGTTTGTCAACTGAAGAAATGTTGTTCTTTGGCTCCGCCCATTGAGGTTTAACTCAACCAATCAGCTTATTTCTGCCTATGAGAAATATTTAGAACTAAAGCCTGAATCTGCCTTCAGGGATTGTGTTCAGCTGAAAGCTGAGCCGCAAACAAGTCAAGAGTCTGTCATGTTCTGTATTGTGTGCTGGAAGGTGTGTTTCAGACGTGAATTTCATCAATGGGCAATGTTACAGGTTTATTCTTGTGCTAAAGGGGGGTTACACACCTTTCCCATTTACTCTTCTTGGGATCGTCTGTGAGAGGTGTCCTCTTGATAACCAGTCTGTCTTCCATCTTCCATTCATCCCTCCTTACGCTAACTAACAGTCAGGTTTCTATGAAGCTTGATCCCCAAATAGCCCTTCAGCTCTGGGGCGGCTTTGCACCTCTGTGACTGTTTCCATTTAAAATCTCAATTTCCAAGGTGTCTCAAGCCTCACACCAAAACATATTGAGTATGATTAAAACAGCTTTCTCAAATGTAGGATGAGATGATGAAAATCAGTGTATTTCTTTCTTTCTTTTTAATTGTAATTAATTTATCCTCTTGATTTGGTGATGTACTGTAGCCTACATTATTTCAAGACACTGTCCCTGTTACTGTAACTGTCACTGTCTGTTTAAAGCAAATACTTTCCTTTGATCTTCCTTTTCTTTTAATTAAATAAATCAGATTTTAACGCAAAAAAATCTAAACCGGCCATTTAATCTAGTATTGAGTTGTAAAAGCTAATTTGTCTTTATTTATTTTTCACTATTTTATTTTTCAATTTTTCGAACATTAAAAACAAAACAATAAACAAAAAAACATAAAGAAGCAAAACAAACTCAAACACAGAGAAAGAAAAAAAACACAAACAAAAAACATACCAACATTGCGACATGGTGCTACCAGCTACCTAAAAAGCCTATGCGCTTACAAAAGAAATCGACTGGGAAAGTTACTCGTCACTTCTAACCTCGTCCAAGTAGGCCAGAAATGGGTTCCATATAGTTGAGAACTTCCCGAGTGAGTTGGTCCTCAAGAACCTGAGTCTTTCCATACGTACAACCGAAACCATGTCCGCCAGCCACAATTGAAAAGAAGGCAGGGAGGGGGACCTCCAATCTTTCAGAATGAGTCTTTTGGCGACAGTCATCCCCTGCGTCAGAGACTGCTGCACAGCCGTGGGGAGGAGCAGAGAGGATTCCGAGCAGCCGAAGATGGCGAGTTCTGCCTCCAGCTGGAGGGTTATTTTATAGGCCTTAGAGTACCAGTCAAATATCTTGGCCCAGAATCCAGATAGTGAAGGGCAAAACCAAAAAGTATGTGAGAGTGTACCCTCTAACAGCTGACATCTACAGTATCACATAATGGAGAGACAGAAGGGTAGATCTTGTGCAACCTTGACTTGGAATAGTGAAGATGGTGAGTGACTTTAAATTGGATCAGCTGATGTCTGCTGTTAATCGAGCAGAGTTGGACCACAGACAAACTCCTGTCCCATATCATTTCAGATGCTAATTTGTCTTTAAACTAAATATATAATCTGCTAATAGGTGACATCATTTCACCTCTTTCCAATGCAACTTGTTTAAAGAGGTTTCTTGAAACAAGTGGCATTTCAAGTAGCGCCATGCTACTGATGCCAGGTATTGCCACTTCAAAATAAAGTATCTTTTTTTCACTTGTTTTTAAGGAAAACAATATTTCAAGACTCAATATGTTTGGATGTCCAGAAATTAATCTCTTGCCTAACTAAGTCTATTCAACTATTTCTAAAAGCTCAAATATAGCCTTTTCCAGATTTGTACCTATAGCAAAGCACTTCAAAAGTCCTACAGTGAGATGTGGCAGTGCCTTGGTGGCTCACTGTGTATGTCAGCTGCCTTTACAGCTAAGGTCTGTGAGGTCAACCCTGGGATGTGCACAGAGCCTTGGATCTGTTTGTTGAGGCAGCAAATATTTGTATTTGAATAGAAGTGGCATAACAATCATGTTTTAGTTTTCATTACACTTCAAATTAATTGGAGGATATTAAATTGGTAAAATAAAGGATCTTCAATAAACTATACTGCAAAGGAGGGTTTCTACAGTGGGTTCTGACCCCTGGTGTACCAGAACACAGAATAGAGGACTGAATAGATCACTTCACTGACCACTCAGCCACATAGACAGCCCTACAGAACTCAGGCTATTTACACATCCATAACACACAGACAGAGGCAGAGGAAACAAATCCTTTGAAAAATATTTCATATGAAGTAAATAAAATATTAGTAAAAACCCACTATTTGTGCTTTTCTGAATATCGGATTCGGCTCCACCCCTAGACAGGGCTGTACACCAGTCAGCTCCCCTGTACCTGCAATCTATGGTCAGGTTCCAAACCTCTCAGCGCTCCCTTCGCTCCTCCACCAGTGCAGGTCGCCTCGCCCCTCCTTCGCTACGGGGGCTCAAAAGTCGCTCATCCCGATCTCGACTCTTCTCGTCCCTGGCACCTCAATGGTGGAACGAGCTTGCACCTTCGGTCAGGACAGCTGAATCACTGCCGATCTTTCGGAAAAGACTAAAGACACACCTTTTCAGGCTCCATCTGGGCCCTTCTTGATCTAACTTCGTTCTCTCTCTTTCTAAAAAAAATAAAATAAAAAAAATAACCCAAACTTGTACCACTAACCTAAACTTGTACCACTGTTCCTTCAGAAGTTGTAGTTATCATAGACTGTGCTCCATAGTAGATTGCTCTATTGCTGACAAAAATGTGTTATTGTAAGTCGCTTTGGATAAAAGCGTCTGCCAAATGACGTAATGTAATGTAATGTAATGTAGATAAAACCTCTAGCAGGTTATTGAAGGATTGTTTCTGATTGGCTGTTGAATGATTATAATTTCTTTAAAATTAAAGGCAAAAGCGGTCCCCTGGTGGCTCAGTGAGTTGAGTGTGTAATGTTTACCATGTAAACTTAAAAGAGGTGCCCTGGTGGCTCAGTGAGTTGAGTGTGTAGTGTTTACCATGTAAACTTAAAAGAGGTACCCTGGTGACTCAGGCCCTGTTTACACGGCGACGCTCCCCGCATAAAACGGCAAACTTTTGTAGCGTTAGTGCCTTCGTTTTACACGGTTTCAAAAATGAAAACAGGTCCCAGAGTGGAATTCTTGATAATGCTGCGCCTTACTGTTGCCGTGTAAAGTGGAGAAACGCAATTCAAGTGATGACACAGCCCCCCCTTCGCCATGGAAGACAATGGTAGGCAATAAGGCAATTGAACTAGCCCAACAATACTATACAGCAGGGATACTCAACTTGCTTTGCCCGGGGGCCACTTTCGTGAAATGATAGAAGGCCAAGGGCCAGTTAATAAACAATCAATATTTTTCTGTAGCGGATTGTAGGTTTTTGGGGTGTGAGCCGGAGTTTAGTCTGACAATGTTGTGCACACCGGATAGTTAGTTAGGTTAAGTACATACATAAGTGCCTGTGTAGCAAGGATTTTTTACAATTTAGCAGCTAAATAATAGATTATTGAAAGATATTCCATATTCCAGACTGAAATGCTATAACAGAAGTGGAGTATTGGCCAGAATGACATGAACATTTGGACACTTATTCAGCGGGTATCATGCATGTCTTCTACTTTAGAAATAAGTCCTGCTTCTCCTTCAGAGCTAGGAAATAACTTGTGTCTGCAACCTTCTTGCCTCTGCTAGATTATGGTGACTTGTTATATATGAATGCTTCTGCCCAATGTCTGCGGTCGCTAGACACGGTGTATCATTGTGCCTTACGTTTTGTCATTGGTTGTAAACATCTTACACACCATTGTACCTTGTATGCAAAAGCTGACTGGCCGTCTCTTTATGTACGCAGGTGTACCCATTGGTTGAGTTTTATTTATAAAACTCTTCTTGGATTGGTCCCTACTTATTTGTGTACACACCTCCTCAGAAGCCAAGGCCATTATAGCCTGCGCTCACAAGATGTTCTACAGTTGACTGTTCCACGTGTTCGCACTGAGCAAAACAGCTTTTAAATATGCTGCCCCTTTTGGCTGGAACACCTTCCAGAAAGATTTAAAATTGCCAGCACTAATTTCATATGACGCCTTTGGTTCAATTTGAAAGGACTTGGAACGTGGAAGTATTGGAACTTGCTGCTGTACTTAATCTCATTACTTATGTAATTTCAAGTCTCCCTCTTCAAATGTTTATTTGTGTGTCTGTATGGAACCTAAATGTGTTTGTTTTTTATGCTGCCCTCTTGGCCAGGTTCCTCTTGTAAAAGAGATTTGAAATCTCAATGAGTCTTTTACCTGGTTAAATAAAGGTTTAATAAAAATAAAAAGACTCTTACATCGGTTTACTAAATTAAAGTTATAGGCCCCTATCTTTGCATCGGCGTAGTTTCTAGGCCGATCAGCGCCTGGCGCAGTGGGCGTGGACCAGCGCAGGCCCAGGATGACATATATGTTTCACATAGGGTTGTGTTTGGATTTCGCATTTTATTTTGTCCAATATTGAAATGTTCTACAATAGCATGTTGTGGGAACTTGACACATTATTTAGATCTATTTCGATGTACCTTTCTATCTATTTAGAGTAATTTCGATGCGATTTATTATCGAAATGGATTAGCCCAATGCATGCTGGGAGATTTCACATGTCTGGCTGTTGCAGGGAAGCTGCAGTGAATGTTTGCCCAGAATGATCTCGTTCCTTCACTGCACAGGTAAGATGATGCAATAGCCTCTGAATGTCACAGGCTCTAAACTGTCATGTTAGAAAAAACTGTCATGTTGTTAAAATATGTACTGTAGAACAACTTATTTTTTCTGAGAGAGAGAGAGAACCGGCGAACTTTTTTTCAAGCAGTCCATATTGTGCCTGTCAGACTGATGAGTAAGAGAGAGGGAGTGACACAGAGAGAAGGGACAGAGGAGAGGCAGAGGAGCGCTCCGCGCAACCAGCGCACTGAATAGGCCTGGTTTTCAAAAGCGCAAAGCGCTAAATTTACGCCAGGTGGGAAGATATCATTAGGCCGGTATTTAAGGCCGAAATGCCCATTCTCGCCCATTCTGGGACTGCGCTACGCCCAGTTCGCCTAAAGCGCATTTGGGGGCCTAAAGCCATGTTGATATCTTCCCGATGCAGGCGCAAGGCACGTTTTTTTGCGTGTAAGGCCAGTTTTTGCGCCGAAGGCCTGTGGGAGAATAGGGCCCTAGGTGTCTGTGAGCTATGCCAGCTGGCTGAGACCTTCCCATTAACAGTGTGTGTGTGTGTGTGTGTGTGTGCGTGTGCGTGTGCGTGCGTGCGTGCGTGCCTGCGTGCGTGCGTGCCTGCGTGCGTGCGTGCCTGCGTGCGTGCGTGCGTGTGTGTGTGCATGCTTCTGCCTTTTTCATCCATTAGCAGTGGAAACATGACCAGACTTAAAAACACATACTGTATGCATTTGTTCAATTCACATTGTTTTTCATGTAGTTGTAGTTCTAGTAGTACAAGGGTTCCCAAACTTTTCACGCCCCGACCCCCAAAATAACGGTGCCAGAGGCTCGCGACCCCTACTATCCCCGGACAAAATTTCTGAAACAAAACAATTATGGTTCAAATGGGCTCTTTTTCATAGTTTTTAAATGGTATTTCACATATTTTGTAGTTCACATATTCTTTAGGCCAATTTCACCCATTCTGAAAATCATCACGTGACCCAGCCAGTGGTGTCCCGTGACCCCAGAGGGGGTCCCGAGTCCCGACCCCCATTTTGGGAACCACGCACTGTAGTAGCATAGCCTATAGTTATTGGTGTCACAACCAGAAGGCTATATATTTTACCAATATAAATCATATAGGCTACCGGGCCGTGAGCGGTCCAATTTCTTTTTTCTTTTTTATAAACATAGGCTATAATATTATAGGCTGTGTGTGGTAGTTGAAACATAGTTTCAAGTTGACATTTATTTATGTTTGTAGTTAAAACAAAAACATAAATACTGTATAGGCTACATACAGTACAACACAAAAGGCTTTTCTTTACCCTTTGTCGCCACCATTTGAATAAATATATATGTAACTAAAACCATTAAAATTGACAACCGGTCCGTGACTTTTTTTTCATGTATCTACCGGTCCTTGACACAAAAAATGTTGGGAACCCCTGACTTAAAGGATAAGTTCACCCAAAAATGAAAATTCAGTCACTATCTACTCGCCCCAGACCAAAGGAAGGATGGGTGAAGTTTTTTAGTGCACAAAACATTTGTGGAGTTTCACAGCAAAACACTAGAATAGCCTACTCCTAAACAAATGAAGTGGATGGGGACCAACTTTTAAACGTAAAATACGACAACAGGAAAAAATAAATAAGTAAAATGCCTCCATACTGCTCACCATGGCATAATCCAAGTCTCAGAAGTTGACTTAAAATATCTTATTTTCAACCTGTTTTGAGCTTAAATCTTTACTGTAGCAGTCTACAGTAGCAGCCCCCAATGTTCTAAGAGCATGTGGCACCTGGCACCTCTTTTACCTTTCTTTTTTTACCGCTCTCAAAGGGCACAGCATTGTTCATGTTTCCTTTAAGGCAGGAGGTGTTCTGTAAATACTGAACACACACGCACACACACACACACACGCACACACACACACGCACACGCACACAGACAACACACACGTACTGTAACAGTCACTTTGGTTGCAATTACATGTTGGTCCACTGTGTGGCGCTCCTTGTTATTGTATTGTCTTTACGACAACTTACTTTACGTCCTTCCTCTTCTCCAGTCTGCCTCCATGCAAGACGCAAGTCAGACTATTCTCTGTTACAAGACTTGGTGTGTGTGAATTAGCGTTCTCTATGTCTAACTTCTACATGTGTGTAGATAATTAGTGCCGTAGAGACCAGGCTTAATATGGTCAACAAGTCAATGAATAAACAGTCTGTGCGCAAATCCCACAACTGCCGTGGTTTGAGTCTGTCATGTTAGCTGGCTATCCAGGAGGCTAACAAGCTACACAACACCTCCAAACTTGTTACAGTACACACATTTCCCAAAATCAGAATTTTCACTTGAGGTAAAAGCAATTAATGTTACAGTGAAGATAATTCACAGAATGCGAGTTACATGGTTATATACTCTTGAACATTTACACAGTTCCTTATTATCTATGCATCCCAATGACCATGCAAATTGATGTCAGGCCTGATTATGTTCAGCAGCCAGTATCTTAAGACATAGCTTGTCATTGATTTACCGTTGATTGGCAGCACTCGCCCTTGTGGAAAATTACCTTTCAAAAATTATTCCTACCCCCCCCCCCCTCCTCGTCCTCTCAGTGATTTTCAAGGGAAAATGGGGTAGTCAATACTGTAGCCCTAAGTTTTTCTCACCAATGATTTTCCAAATGGAGAGACAAGAGGCAGAAATTGTATTTTATTCCAAAGCTCTATAAAAAAATATATAGATGAAAATTGTTACTACTGGGGAGGTGAAAAGGTTTTAAAATATATGTTGTTTTGCCAAGATTACTTAATCGATTTTCACAAAATCAATTTGCCACAGTACAGTATGTGTCACCTTTTTTCAAATGGTGAGGAATTAAGTGCTTCAAAACATAATTGCAATTGAGAGCAGTTTATAGATGATGGTAGCAGGTGGTAATATATGAATGGTTTGCCTCCAAGTTCAGACTCACTACGGGGGGTGGGAGGGGGCGGGGATGGGGGGGGTACCTGGCAGAATTTGTCCATCTCACCAGTAAAAGACCTTCTTTGTGATTTAACACACACACACACACACACACACGCACGCACGCACACACACACGCACACACACACACACACACACACACACACACACACACACACACACACACACACACACATACACACGCAGGTCCTAAGAGGGGGGTCTGTTTGCTGGGGAGTGAGGGGGCAGTGAGGCGAGGCAGGTGCTGGCGGCTGGAGAACACTGGCCCTGTTGTGGCTCATCTCTCTCTCCACTCGTCCATGTCTCTCACCGTCTCACCCCCTCATTCCACACTGTCTCACTCTCACCGTCATCACACACAGGTGTGTGTGTGTGTGTGTGTGTGTGTGTGCGTGTGCGTGTGCGTGCGTGTGCATGTGCGTGTGTGTGTGTGTGTGTGTGTGCGTGCGTGCGTGCGTGCGTGCGCGCGCACATCACTGCCTGCCAAATCTCCCACTCCTGCTCATCATATTCTCCGTCTGGTTGGTGCAAAATTGGATCCTGAGGCATGCGACTTGTGTTTGAAAGCGCGAATCAAATTTGGGCCATTCACCTGAGACAAATGGCCACAGCAGTTTGACTGAGATGTTAGCAATGGAGGACAAGAAAACACAACAATGGATAGAATGCCAAGTAGCCGAGTTGATAACTCAGTCAAAACTCGAAGGCTCACACTGTGTTTGGAACAAGCTGGAGAATAATCTTCTCACTGAGAGAAATGCTCTCTTTTTCAGGAGCGCCCTGTTTACATTCACGCACACATTCACACCTGGAAGCGGACCAGTACAACAACAGCACTGTCTGATCTGCTGGCCACTGAGCAGCTCCACTGGAGTGGTAAGCTTCTGCCTTTTCACTTTCCCCACCCAGATGTATCTATCCAATCCAGGGGGTGAACCCACAACCTTTAGGGCACCGCTGCCCACACATGTCTTTTGTTATTGTCATTCTGCACACGTCAGTACTCAGTTCATATTCATCTACGGATATGGGTTACATGCTAGAGTGGATGCACAGTCACCCAAAACAAATTATATGAGCAGCAATTTGGAACTGAGAATGAAGGCTTCCAGTCACAGTGTGAACGTAGCTTTCCATCTTCATCATACTCAAGTCTCAAAGGTCTCACACAATATAGGCTTGAATTCAATCAAAGCAAATTTAATTATCTTACTAGTTTCAACAGAATTCATCTTCTATCAAAAGACTCAATGCCTTGAAGCAAAGCAGACCGGCACTATCTTTGTTCTAGATCATGTAACTTGCTTTGAAAAAAATCCTGAGACAAGTTGAACTGCTCTGAGAAAAAATACAACTTCATACTATTTGCTCACTTTTTATTATTTATTAATTTAGCCAGCTGTAGCTTGCAAAACCAAGAATGGAAAAGAACGGACTGTAGCCTACTGTGTGTGTTCAAGAAAAGCAATAACGTAAAAAACAATAGGATTAAATGCCTAATAAGAAAGCATTTCATAATTGATTTTGATTAGTGGTATGGTGCGGATGGTAATACAGTGGTAGAAATCCGTGCCAAGGTTTACTGTGTAGACTATCCCATATTATTTCTATGGCATGAGTCAGAGAGGCTGGAGGTGAACAGTCTTTGCGTAGATGTTCGACACACTTAACATCAAGCAGTTTGTCATGAAGACACACTGGTGGGCCAGCTTTACAAGTAGCACACATGTGCCTTTGTTTATGTAAGTCCATGAACAACAGACAACACTCACCATTCATCTTATGTATAGGATGATGTCGCCTACAAGTTTCGGGCATCTGCCTTCTTCAGCGTGCACTTTGAGTGAGTCTGTTGTTCAAGGATTATTTCTTTTCAGCACCCTACATACAGCAGCATAAGACAGAAAGAGACTGGAATTGATTTCATGGAGTTGAGCACGCTCTACATTTATGTGAAGCTTGAGGGAAAACCCAAGTGAAACCACAGAAAGGCTTCTTCTAGCCAGCATGAACAAAGATAGTGAAGAGACTGCCTGGAAAAAAGGAGCATCTTCCATCATGTGAATGTGGTTATAAAAAAGCGAGACACTGCAGGAAACGATCATCTACAAGCTTTGTCACACAACGGCAACACCTTTGACTTCCTGGAAAACAGAATATCTTTCGTGTTGACCTCATGCTGCACTAGCAGACCTAAAATACATTTCTAACCAAAGAAACCATAACCTTGCGTCAGCAGGCTATCTACAGTACAGACTCTGTGGAGAGTCTGGTTTCGCTTACTCTTCAGTGTGTCTTCTGGTGCTGTTTCCGGGTTATGCTGCAGCCTTATCGCTTGCTTTGAGGTCCAAATGATTTTAGTTCATTTTAATATTTTGGATCTTTAGAACTCACATCACATTTACTTAGCCATGGGTTTATGGGAGGGTTTTCTGAGTGAAATTGTTGTTTTTTTAGCAGACTGGTTCCGCTTCCGCATCCGTTTTCATCAGATACGTTTTCACCCTTCCATCAAATAAAAATGGCTTTCTCTCCCTGCCTCATATTCCATTGGTGTAGAGTAGACGTTTGAATGATATGATCCCTCACTGTGTTATGCCCCGCCCCCAACATCCTGGTTCAGCAGGAAATACATCAAATCAAGGAAGTATGATATGGGGGGGCCTTTAAATTATCTGCACTGCTGAAATCCTATAGGCAAGAAATAGGCATTCCTATTCACCTTAGGTCTACTGTATGTTCCAACACAGGTGTCAGCCAGTTACTTCCTATTGTGTTTACACTTACTGTGACAGTACAGTACTAGTGACCAGGTAAAACAGACGGTGTTTTGAACAGGAAGTCATAACACAAGTGGGTAAAGTGGGCGTGCCTACATAAGGTGAATAGGGCTCAAATTAGCATACAGTATGTACCGTCCGTTACCATCCCAAATGTAAAAAATAGATAAGATTCAGGCCGTATCGCCCACCACCCTTGTCTTAGAGACTACCCTTGTCTTGACCATGTCTAGCATGGCCAACACTTAGATGACTCATATGAAGGTCGTCTGCTATTGAGGAGGATTGCCAATGGCAGGCGTGAAAAACAAGATGACATCAGTGAGCGTTTCTCTTCACGGCCGAGCCCGTGGCCCGATCCTGTCGCACCGCACGACAGCACCTGCATCAAACCATGCCTTCTCATCTCCAGCCACCGACCCCACGCACGCAGGCACGCAATCTCTCTCTCATTCTGTTCCCATTGTTGACACGCTGTCATTGTGGAGGCCTCGCTGCCTAGCAACAAAATCCAGGCAGACGTTTTTCCAATCATCTATCGGGTGGTAGCTCCGCCCCTTTCCATCCCTGGAGGAATGATTGAAAGGTCACTTCGCTCCTCTCCTTGTCTGTCAGCGCAGAGATTGTCCACTCTGAAAACTCTCTGAGATGTGTGTGTGTGTGTGTAGTGTGTGTGTGTGTGTGTGTGTGTGTGTGGGGGGTGATGCCGCCATACTCTCCTCATGACTGGCTGAACAAGACCCCCATCGAATGGCTCCATTGCACACTTCTGATCAGTAGAACGGCCAATCAGGGCCACGAAGGTCAGAACTTCAGCTTCGCTAGCTAGCTTGTATGTTTGCAGAAACATACAATGCTGACATTTTATTCTGGTGAGCAGGCTGCTTGAAATCAGTGCTGTGTCAATGCATTTGCAGTGCGTACTGAGGAGAAAGTGGACATCGTCAGGGTAGACTGGGAAGGAGGAGGTGAAAGGTGGGGGGGAGGTGCTGCAGTAGAGAGCTACATGTTTACCTAACCGACGGAGAGCCGTGATTGGACGATAGCAGAGGCGATGTGACCAATTTTACAATTAAGTCAACACTGCTGTGGGGGAGGCAGGTCCCTCCTCATGAATTCGAATTCTAACACTACCTGGTTGCTACCTTTGTGTCACTCTACCTGTTAGCTACTTGTTTACTTTACCATATAACCATATAACTGAACATTGATTGCTTGCTCTGTAATGAGGCATGCAGATCACACTACCAACCACAGACACACACTGCCACCCACTTAGCCCATTTTCACTATGATTATCTGCTGAATTCTTGACTTATGCCCAAAATGTCTTTGGAAAGGTGACAGTGACCTTGGCCTTTGACCACCACATTTTAATCAGTTCATCCTTGAGTCCAAGTGGACGTTTGTGCTAAATTTGAAGAAATTCCCTCAAGGCGTTCCTGAGACATTGTGTTAATGAGAATGGGACAGACGGACAAGCATAAAACATGCCTCTATCCACGGCGGTTGCCGGCGGAGGCATAAAAGAGATGTACATGAAAGAAACATTGAGGAACGTCAGGTCTTTTTGCCTTGCTTTAATACTTTCACCACTAGTGAAATGAATAGAGAAAGTTGTCAAGGTCAACATGTCTCATTACAGAGTGAGCGTCAATATGTCAATATGAAAGAGAGACGTTTTGGGTGCTTTTGGGGCCAATTTAGACACCAAAATCCCATCATCGTCAAGGCTGCAGCGCTGACCTCCCTGGAGGGGTGAGCGAAAGAAGATTTTTATCTACAGGGATCGATAACGTCTCACATTATTATGAAGGAAAAGAACAACAGACCAGTTTGAAAAGAACAAGACGGACACAGCTACACAGACCATGTTTGAAAGATAAGTCCTCGGCAGGGGACCAAGGGCCTGCCTCTCATTAACATTCCTTACACTCACCTTCACCTTAAAGGTCCCAATTCGTGCAGCTGTAACCTCTTAAAAACGTGTGTCTCTGGTTCATAAAACATGATTCTGGATTAATTTGTCGAAAATATAGCAACCCCGTTTGTTCTGACGGAGTTGTCACTTCCTCATCTCGTTGCGTCCCAAGAATGGTCAGTTTCTATAATATATTCAGAACTAACAGTTCCCATTGGCCGCTGAGGGAGAGCCCGCCCCAGGCTCCCAGCGGCCAATCAGATTAGCGTCTGTGGACCAGCACGCTAGGTTGTGTCCACAACTAACGTTAGCAACGAGCTATTGCTAACTTAACGGTTGCTACGCTAAAGAGGACATCTCAAAATGCCTAGACTTACCGAATGCACCTCCGCAGTTGCTGGATCACGTACAGTTGGCGTCGCTCCAGCTAGAAGTGTTAATTTTGTGGCTATAGACAAAATGGTGCAGGTAGCTTGTGTGAGAGAGACCGCGCGCAGTATGCTTGAGGACCCGACTGACGTCACATTAACCCGTCTGGGGGAACAGAGTGTAAGGGGCGTGGCTTGAAGGAGACTGCAGGGGGAAGCTGGATAGGGACAAATCCAATTCTGGCAGTTCTGAGGTTGTGACCATTCATTACAGGGAGGGATGACAGCAGTATATATGCATTTACAAGTAAAAACAGCTTTTGCACGTGTGGCAAGGTGGTGGTGTAAATAAACCAGAAGATATAAATGACCCGACAACGCCACCTGGGGAATTTCACCCCAGGAACTATAAGATGAAAACCTAGGCTAAATGAAATACAAGTCTCATAGGCTACACAAGTTCAACACCTTAAAGCAAGACAGAGACGTGGTTCCAAAAGTAAATGTAAATTTATTGAATGAATGATGACTGGAAGTGTCTGTGGAGGAAATAGGTTAGTAGAGAAAATCTCAATGTTTATAAATGTTTAGCAATAAGTTTATTACAATAGTTTAGATAACAGTAGATTACTTCTTTTTAGTAACACTTCCAATACTTAAAAACCAAACTACAAAAGGAGGGAGGGGGAATGTGGGCGAAGACCAGCAGTGGGGAGGCAGCCTACATAAGGGTGTGTTCCAGGAGTGCCACCACTTACCCACCACTCGTGTACTCACAGCAAACGGCAATCACTGCAAACAGGTGAAATATATGGTGTCCCAGTGCGCTTAACACTACAATCCAGTGAAGGGGACCACACTAGAGTGCCTAGCCTCCACCGCCGCCAGCCAATGCTCCACTAAGGGGGGGGGGATAATCAATTAAAAGAAGCAATAAAAATCAAAGTACAAAAGTTAAAGCCAGTTGGTTCAATCTAAAACCAATTTCCCAATACAAATGGGACTCAGGTGATGGTAAAACTGAACAAAGCTAAAACAGTAATAATAAGGCAAAACAGCAGCTGATTAAGACCTAAAATACAAAACCACACATTAGCCAGGTCTGCCACGTCACCATTACCTCAGGTATATACATTATACCTCAGTGACCATTACCTGGACACAAAGTGTATCGTCTTAGGACTCAGGTTACAATCCACAACACAAACGGGTAGACAGGAACTAAAAGACAAAATACAAGGGTCAGTTGCAGTGCCAATACACTTCACATGTATGGTGACAGTTGGCAAACATACCTCAAGGAAGATACATCAAGTCAGGCCTAGCAGACACCAGTACGGCCAGGTAGATGAACACAGGGGACTGTGACACAAATAGAGTCAGTCACTGGATAAACAACAAAGGATTGAAAACCTTGGGATTTCATCACCTACCTCAGAGTAAGAGCAGTGAAACCCACACAGCATGGCAACCAGGCAGAGAGAGACGGCCATGATGCCACAGGTTTCTTAAATACTGTCACTAATTAGGGGGGTTGGGCTAGGGAGGAGTCAACCTAAGTCCTGCAGGGGTGCGTTCAAGACTGAGGGAATGTCTCCCAATATGAACACAAGTGTTCTCACTACACACGGAATGGGACCTTTAACATTTGCATTAGACAGTCTATGCAAGTGGAGCCACTCAGTGAAGAGAGGGATTTCTCTCTATTCTCATTGCAGAATGTGTTAACGTGTCATCAAAGTGTGGCAGCTGAATTGTGGCACGGCTAAACACCAAGCCCAGCCAAACTCCAGAAGAGACAACCAAGTCTGTCTGAGGCACAATATTAGCATACGCCGTCACCTGCTTCGTAATGTTCAAGAGTCGTTTCAGACCAGACTTTATTGACAGAGAGGTGGGCTGAATAGTGTGCGATTGTAAGTTTTTGTGCCACTGACATGAAGTCTGATTACAATACGGGAAGTGTGTAGCTGTAGCATGACTGAAAGGCAGTAGGCTGTTTTCTCTCATTCAAACACAGACAGTATGTGGAGGGCTTGGAGCCAAAGGGCAGGTGTGATTTTGGGTGAATATGAGCATACCAATTGAAATGTCGCAGTGAAATCAGTGAGCTGTGAGATCAGTGAGCTGTGAAATCAGTGAGCAGTGAGTGAGCGCTAAAAGGACACAATTGAAATCATGATCGGACCCATAAGTTTTAATTAAACAAACACCTGAAAGCCGTAATAGTAAAAGTAGAGTGTTTGCTGCCAAAAAAGGGGTAACTGCACTTACGCCCTTTTGACACCAAGCAAAGCCTCACCTTTGACACTGAACGGCCTACTGTATGGTGGGTAGAGAGATCAACTCAAAATGCATGCTGAAAAATCCATGCTAGCATGGCAGCATCATCACATCATTATTAGTATCCTATTCATATCCTAATTAATTTAGGTCAATATTACGGTATAGATGAATATGTTAATATTCCCATAAAATCCATAGGCCTATATTCAAAATGTTATTTTATAGCCTAATGTCAGGAGTGTGAAGTGGTCAAGATGAGCTCTGATTGTAAGCTGGTAGTTGAAGTTATGAGTGATGTGTCGTGGCCCTGGGACAGAAAAATGTACCAATCAATTTGATATGTTCCATGTAGCCTAGTTTTTATAGTAATGCTCAATCTGATAACATAAAAAGACTATGTGGTAACGGCAGAGCTCTGATCCAAGTTTGCTCAGTTTAAAATCTGCTACAATGCCTATTTGGCTCCAAGTCCTCGATATGTCTCATAAATCCATTGCCTATACAGTCTTATCATGCATTTATCCCTAGTTGGAGTTTACCAGATATAATAATAACATATTCATATTAACAAGTTACAGCTTCAGTATCATTCACTTCTTAAAACCTTTTATGTAAAAGCATTCTCCTAGAGTTTATTTTTTAACTTATTTCATTTTTAATTTATTTATTCTTTATTGTAGTGCATTTCATTGCAATCCTTCTTTTAGATGGTATTCTTTACTTCATATGATCTTTTATAATGACATTTTAACTCCATTGTTGTTGCTGCAAAGCACGTTGTGAATCAGTTTTGAAAAGAGCTACATCAATAAAGTTTGTTTATTGGTAGCAGTAGTACTAGAAGTAGACGTAGTAGTAGAAGTAGTATATAACACATTTCAATCTGCAAATGGGAACTGCAAAGTGCAAACTCAAGAGAACTAAACAATGATTCAGTGAAAAGGTTGTCTCAAACCACAGAAGCAAGGTTAATACCAATGAAGGAAGAGGACTTCCTTTGTCATGTCTCTTACCGCCTCATGCCTCGCACGTCACTGTCCCCGAGCCCCACTCATTTCCTGCACAGAAGGTGTGAGGCACTCCTCGGCCGCATACTTCAAATAGAAAAAAGTATAGTCACTGACCTTCAATGCCACTGCTCTTATAAGATAAATTACTGGCACAACTGAGAATTCAATTCAAACTCTGGTGTCCTGTAAGGGGAACGTGCAGTAGCAGGACACGAAAGCACACAATAAAAGGCAGTAAGACAAAAGAGAGTAAAACATGTTGGTCTTCGGTTCAACTCTGCTCAATTAACAGCAGACACCAGCTGATCCAATTTAAGGTCACTCATCGTCTTCATTATTCCAAGTCCAGGTTGCACAAGATCTACCCTTCTGTTTCACCACTATGTGTGATAGGTGTCAGGTGTCAGAGGGTACACTATCTCATGCTTTTTGGTTTTGCCCTTCACTGTCTGGATTTTGGGCCAAAATATTTGATTGGTACTCTAAGGCAGGGGTGGCCAAACTTTTTTGGTTGTGGGCCGCATACAGAAAAATATAAGGAGTCGCGGGCCAAACAATATTAAGCGCGGCAGTTTTCGCGGCAAACAAATTGGACCAGAAAACCCTTGTGCCATCAAAAATTGAATTTCTACCTAAATAAATATATGACATAGTTTATTGATGCGCTCATCTATTACAATGGGTATTTCTGTATGTTATCAAATTTTCTTTTCCTGTGCCAACAGGTTAAGACAGAGATAATTTAACATAACATTAGTATTAAACATTAATTCAGTATATATATATATTTTTTAATAAATAGACCATGTCCAAGTATAACCCATTTTCAATGGTTTTAAATTGAAAAAACGAAATGGGGGAATCCGTTTTGTTTTTTGTAGTTTCTTTTTCTTAATGTTTTTGTTTTTCCGTTTTTTCCCCCGTTTTCGTTTTCGTTTTCCGTTTTAAACTTTGAAACAGAAAAACGGAAAAACGTTTTTAGCAACAATTTTTTTTTTTTTTTTTTTTTCATGGCGGGCCACTTAAAAACGGGCAGCGGGCCGCAATTGGCCCGCGGGCCGTAGTTTGGCCACCCCTGCTCTAAGGCCTATAGAATAACCCTTCGACCGGTGGCAGAACTCGCCATCTTCGGCTGCTCTGAGTCCTCTCTGCTCCTCAGAGCAGGTGTGCAGCAGTCTCTGACACAGGGGATGACTGTCGCCAAGAGACTCATTCTGAAGGAGTGGAAGTCTTCCTCTCCACCTTCTTTTAAGCTCTGGCTGACGGACATGTTTTCGGTTATACGTATGGAGAGACTCCGGTTCCTGAGGACCAATGAAATTCTCTGCTATTTGGGACCCATTTCTGGCCTACCTAGATGAGGTTGAAGGCAACAAGTAACTTTCCCAGCTGACTTTTCATGGACCCCTTGCATGGGATCCCATGCACATCTCTTGCAAGCACAATAAGCACTTGATGTGGCTGATAGCACAACACTGTAACATTGAAATGTTGATATATATATATTTTTTGTCTTGTTTTGTTCTGTTTTGTCTGAGCCTGTTTTTGTTCTGAAAATTGTAAAAAAACGAAAAAAAAACATGTTGGTCTTCACACATCACACAGTCCTCTGCCCCTCTGGGCAAATCATTAACAAATATGTCACCTTGTTTTGACCTGTTATTGTACTGCCCCACCGCCATTGCATCAATCAGATGTTGACAACCGTTCGTCTGATCGACTTCACACTTGGCAGGTGTGTTGCTGAGGATCCGAGGAAGAGCAATGTCAGATTTGGTGCAATTTGAACACGAGACATGTTCAATATTTAATACTTTGAATAAAGAAGCAAACTGCGCTTCAGTCATGAGACCAGTGGGTAAAATTTAACAAGCACGCTTTATTCAGCAAATGGCATGGCAACTAAGTTTGGTGTATGACTCCATAATAAGATGTTGCTCCTCATGTGGTGAGAGAGGAGGGCATCGGCGCAGACTAGGATAGAGAATCCCCCGGGGGGGGGGACTCTATCCTAGTCAGCACCGATGCCCTCCTCTCTCATCACCACAAGGAGCGTCATCTCACTGAAGTAAGCCCGGTGAATTTGTAAGTCGCTGAAGTAAGCCGAATGTGAAGCCAGCGTAGCCAGAGGCTGATGCCAAGCTTGGTGAATTTGTAAGTCGTTGAAGTAAGCCAAATGTGAAGCCAGCGCAGCCGGTTGGTCGAATTGTTTCCAGCGCCAGCAGTAAGTCGCTGAAGCCCGGTGAATTCGTAAGCCGCTGAAGTAGAAATAAGTTCTTCCTTTTTGGGGATTCTCTATCCTAGTCTGCGCCAATGACCTCCTCTCTCACCACAAGAGGAGCTGCATCTTATCATGGACTCTATCTTAGTCTGCGCCGATGCCCTCCTCTCTCATCACCACAAGAGGAGCGTCATCTCGTTGAAGTAAGCCAAGCCCAGTGAATTTGTAAGTCGCTGAAGTAGGAATAAGTTCTTCCTTTTGGGGCATTCTCTATCCTAGTCTAGAGATAGAGAATCCCCCCCAAAGGGAATTCTTCAGGAGTCATGACATTGGTGGTGGAGGTGGGCCGAAACAACTGCTTCAGCGATGAAGATCAGCAACTGCAGGTGACAGCCATAAGAGAGCATAGGAGAGTAACACATAGTAGCACAGGGCCTCTAATATGCTGAAAGGCTTAGGTGGTTGGAGGGAAATGAATGGCTTGAGACCGAGGAGTGCCAGAAAGAGCGATAGACTGAAACATCTCTTTTTTATACTTTGGCATGTATGACATCACAGATGACATCACAGCAGCAAGTATGACATCACCGATGACATCAGCAAGTATGACATCACCGATGACGTGGAGGAAGTGGGGCGAGGACGCATATATCGTAGGGTGACATAGTAGGCTCGTAGGCTTGAACCTCGGTCAGTGAGACACTTTGTGCAGCAGCGGGGCGAACGGGCAGTGCACTAGTTAGCCCCATTACCTTCCCTCGCCCATCGTCTCTGGTTCCAGGACTCGGTCAGATTAGGTGAGGTGCAGAGGGTATACCCTTTTCCCACATCGTATCGCAAATGTGAAGGTATTCACATGCTCTTATGGGTGTCAGTATTTTAATCGGGGGTGTTAAGATATTCCGCTGTGAAACAACCATTTAAATCCAGTATTTTGACAGCCAGGTGCCGAATTTAGAGCAGAGTGTAAGTGATATTACTATCAAGGTGCTGCACCGCTTGCACTCAGCGAGCAAACAACATTGCAGTCACACGGATACGGCGGCACAGTGAACAATACTCAAAATCCCAAGGTTCCTGTCGGTACTGGGCCACCTCTCTTCTCCTTATTCGGCACAGGCTGTCAAAAGACTGTTTAAGTGGTTGTTTCACAGCGCAATATCATGTAACACCCCCGATTAAAATACTGACACCCCTAAGAGCATGTGAATATCTTCAAATTTGCAATACGATTTCAAAAAACAGGTAAGAAGCAGATTTATACCCTCGGCACCTCACACCACAGATAGTAGTAACCTTATGTGACTGAGTCCCAGAGCCAGAGGCGATGGCTGAGGGAACGTAATGGGGCACTGCACTAGTCTGAGATAACGGGGGTGACACATGGACAAACAAACAAATGACAGCGTCGTTTTGGAAAAAAAGTTGTGAGTTGCAGCATTCTCCCATCAAAATCTGATCAGCGGTGTTTGAGATATTCTGTGACGGATGAATGAATTATTTTTATTTTATTACAATACAGAGAGCAGTTGGGGCCCTGACAGCGATGTCTGCAGCCAACCTGTTTCCTGTCAGTGTTTTCTCTGCGTGTCCACTTGAGCGTACACTTGGTGCCACCCAGATGGAACAGCTTTTACAATTGAGTGATGCAATTTTCTCTCAAGGTTTGCACAAGCTCATTCCGGCGGCTTTCGGCTATAGCGCGCCGCTGTTGATGGCAGACAGCTCCTGAAAAGAAGGCCTCTGAAGGAATGAAAAAGTGCTGTGCCCTGGCCTGCCGAAGATTTGCCTTCACATTTTTAGACATTTCGTTGACATTCTTACTCGCGATGAATGAAAGAGGAGGTCGGAGTCATTGACTGTTTCAAGGATCGAACGTTTCCCATGAATCACTGTGCGAGTGTGCGGCCCTGAAGTCCCCCAGGCAGCAGGGAGGAGTGTGGTACTTTTCAATGAAATGTTCATGTCCAGCAGAGCCTAAAATCAAATCCTCTTTCACTCAGCCCAATCGGCAGAATAAAATGTGTACGTTTCTGGAATCCACGGAAATGTAATATAGGCTATGAACATTTCTGATATAAAATATTTTGCATAGCATGTACCTAGATAGGCCTACGTGAATATTAACATTATACACGTCATAGAGTCTAACGAGTGTCTCATGTTGGTAGTACGTTGCCGGCGCCTAAAGCATACCTTCACATGATAAGCGATATTATCGTCTCTCACCACGAGGTAGAGCAGAGAAAGGTCAACTGTCAAGTCGGTTAGTAGGTCAAAGTTTAATAATTTGAACTTTGAGCACGGTGGCAAATTGGAGCGGTGCGTGGCGCCATGGGTAGTGCTGCCGCATAGTTTGGAGGCACCGCTCTCCCCAAAGGAAAACAAGGGCACAGCGGTTGCAGAGCTGTTTTACCGTGTGGGTCATGTGTGGGAGCATTAAGGGTGAAGGGGTTTGCCTGGTATGCAGCCCATATGAATCACAGTTGTCAGCACTGAAGGATTCATTACAGCTGGTTACCAGGCTATGAAGGGGTGTCAAAACCGCCAAACGCCACCAAGACAAATTGCTGTAAATTTCTTGTTCTTGAAAAGAACGTGATTCCTATTCTCATATTCTCTTCATTGACTCATGAGAAGGAGTCGCCTTCAGGTCGCCTTACAACGCCGCAGACTGTCAGTCACCAGCCTCTGATCCTCCGCCGCCTCTGGCCCAGCACCTGTTGTCTGAGAGAGAGAGAGAGAGAGAGAGAAGAGAGAGAGGCTGATAGGCTTGGCTGCTCGCCCCTCCAATCACCAGCCTGATGAGGACATCTGATCCAGTGGTGGCCAACAGCTGCATCTTGTTTTGGACTCTGCCATGTCAGTCATGCTTTCAGATACCACCCCCATCCCACCCCCGATATATATGAACGTTCAACGCCTTGATCTCCCCCCCAAATTCACAAACCTTCAAAGGATTTCAAGGACCCATGGGAACCCTGGTTGAAGATGAGAGGAGGAAGAGGAAGCGGAGAGCGCTCACCAAAGACCGTCTGTGTACTACTGTTCATTTACTTCCAAGTTTACTGTCACAGTTTGTATTTGGTTCATTGAGGTTCACACTGCTCAACTCAAAGCAAACCAGGACATGGAAACAAAAGTCACAGACTCACAAGCTTGTTTATTGGACAGAGCTTTGGTGATCTGTCATCCTGCTAAGAGATTTGGGAGATTTTAAAACAAAATCCAATTTCAGTCCCTGTAACTTTAAGCACGATGGACTTGTCTGCGCTGTCTGTCATAATTTACCTTCTCTGGTGTTCATACCATTTGAATTAAGAAATTCATTGAATTCATTCATGAAAACATGAATAAATAGATGAATATGCCCATTTCTTGTATGTTACGCCTTCCAAGCACGAGTGCCGTTATCAGATGTCAGATTCACATGCCTGTACTGGTAATGCATGCGGGTAACACCCACTTATGCAGCTCGAAAGGTGGGCCAGTTGCTTTAGTGATTAATCTTCTGCAACATAAACAATGTTTGGTTGAACATGCTGGCTTTGTTCTATATTTATCCGGTCGTTGGTTCTAGCAGGGATGAATGAAAAAGCTTGGAGTAATTGTTGCCCCTGACAAGACCGCCAGCACTTTCTAGACAGCTAAATTGCCATGGGGGAATGTGTCCCTGGAAGCTGCGTGTGTGTTTTTGAGCTCATGTAAGACTGATGTAATGAGTGATGTTCAACAGCCTGTGAAGTGTCTGAGGCATGCTAATTGAGTCCACCACACAACCCCCCCCCCCCTGCAGGCAAACCAATGTGACCTCCACTTTCAGCAGTCTCAAGTATTAGCTCATCCATCCCCAGGCTCGGCATGTGAGCTACTCACATGAAAAACTAACAAAGACAAGATTCTTTGTGTGGCTCAAACAGATATTTGAAGTATCGTGAATGTGATCTATTGAATATTTTACGTTAATTGTATGCTGTCCAAGATCGTTCTAACATAGCCTACTATACTTGAGACACACACACGCACGCACAATAAAGTAAAAAACAATTCACATTTAATGCCCTGGGCTTTATTGTCATATTTTAGTGAGAGTTCTGTCACATTTTCTTATTGTTTTTTTTTTTAGTCTTTTCAGCCTCCAGGTGGGACAAGTAAACCTCAAGGATATATCCTGCCATTGGACTGGGCATTCAGATTCTGACAAAGACGAGAAGCACTACTAAGTAACGCTGTCTTTGTGCCTAACTCTTCACAGAAGAGAGTACATATCATTCCCCAAAGGAAGGCACCCAATACTTGTGGTTTTTGGCCTTGCAGCCGTCTGGAGATTCTTTTTTCAAAGAAAAATAAAGTAAAATAAAAAGTGGGGAGAGAGGGGAGAAAACAGCAGTCCTCCATGGCCCCTCCTACCCTTGTTAGCATTTTTGTTGTCAAAAACTGGAATGATGAAACATGTACAGCAATTCCTGCCATTCACCTCCCTTATCAGCTATGCATGAACAAGTAACAAAAGAATGAAGTCTTTCAATAAACAAGAAGCTTACAATCAAGTTTACCACAAGAACAGGAGAAAATACAAAAATAACGCCATTTTTGTTTTACAAAAAAGTGGGGTTAAAAAGAAAAGAAAAAGAAAAGGGGGACTCCTGTTGCATGAAAATGAAGGACAACCCCTAAAAATAAAAACAAAAAAATACAAAAGCAGCATTGGTATTATCAAAACCATGAACAAAAACATCACAAAAAAATAGTGCTTTGAATCAGAAGCAGCAGAGGCTTCTGGGAAGAGACTTCATCCCTGTTTTGTTACTTGTGTTGGGACAATGGAAATGGAAGATCCCAGGAAGAGAGGTGCACCCCTCCTCTCACGTCCAGCCAGGAACCCTTGTCGGTATTTTCCCCCCGCCCATTCTCGTTCTTTTTTTCAACAAGCAGGGTAGTGGGGTTGGGGTTAGGCAATGGTCCCCCTGGTGGTTGGTTAGAGTTAGGCACTGGTAGCCACTTGGTCAAGGTTTGGGAAGGAAGCTCTACATCGGGGATGGACGCCTTGCAGCAAGGCATAGTCATCCTCCCCTCTGCCCCGTTCCCAAGTTCTAGGTCACATGACTAGTGTCACTGTGCCCGCCCCCCTTGGATTTGAGCGACAGGGGGCTGCCTCTCTCTTGGGAAGGTAACGACAAGGTTTCCTGAGCCAACGTTCGTTTTTGACCACTTGGGAGTGAGAATGGGTTGGCCAACACTGCCACCTCCTCTTCATCCTCCTCCTCCCCGGCTCTCCTGTATGTATGTATGTATGTCACCACTGATTTCCACATGATCCACAGAGAAGCACAGGGACCCAAAAAGGGGGAGGGGGGACCTGCTTTGTGTTCACAATATATAAAAATACCCAGGAGTCCGTAGCTACCTAACATTTACTACAGCACAGGAACCAACAAAGGTACAGTGTACAAATAAAAAACAAAACAAACCAAAAAGAAAAGGAAAATCTGTAAACACAGCACAATAAATAGATAAAAACAGCAGGCTCCGCACCATGCACATGATCCGATGTGATAAAACTCATCTCTATACAACTCACACATCTCTCACACTCGCCACAAGTTATTTTTTTCCTTTCTTTTAAGTCTGACTCCCAAGTGCAAAACATCACAAATGGACAGTTCTGTATTCAAGTATATACAAGGGGGATATTACAAATATGTAGTTACTGTACAGATATCAATTTTTGCCATATTCATATTTTACAGATGTCAATCTTTACTTTAAACAGTAAAAAAAAAAAGGAGTTTAAAAAGCATGAGAGATGAGAATTGCGTCGTTCGTTCTGTCCGTCTGCGTCAGTCCTGCTGTCCCTTTTGCATTCCCGATGCTACGATGCACAGCACCTAAAGAGCGGACTCTCGAACGCACCGCTACTACGTCACCTCCATGGCCACTGTGTTGTCAGCTATACTGTTCAGAGCCGGTTTGTCTTGGTCGTGATTATCCCTGCAGAGGAGAGGAGAGGGAATATTACATAGCTGTTAAAGAGTATGCACACAGGTTTATACACATTTAGACTACTGGATAATGCTTGGCACCAGTCAGTCTCTTGTCTCAGGGCCAAGTAATGTGCTGACTCAGTAGCCGCTTTCACACACAGATCGCGCAATATTGCCGTTCAGAAGGCGCGCAACGCCAGCAGCCTTACCACAGAAATTGCTTTCACACAGGACCAAGCAGGCGGGCCATATTTCCGCCTCGGAGTGCGTTTTCAGATAGCATCCACCCCTCCCGGATTGAAACGAGGGTGAACGATGGGCGCTGAGTTTCATTATTATAACTAGTGCAGTGCCCGTTCCCCCATGCACCACCCAGTGGGCGCTTCCCCCCCGCACACACACTGCACTCTGCCAGGTCCCACTAAGCGCAAGTTTGAAGTCGAGCCGACAAACAGACAGTCCTGGAATAAGTCCAAATTGCATGAAATGCGGCACCGCACTCCATCGGGGTCCGAGCACCGCACTCCCCAAGTCTGAAGTCAATCGGACAAATGTTTCTCGAAATAAACTGCTTTTTGTGTTTCCAGTAGGTGGCGCTATGTCAAATTGCAAGAAATTCAGCGCTACACTACTTCGAGTTCCCAGGAGCACACTCAATTCGGCACTGTTCTATGTCAGGTTCCCAGCAGCGCACTCCCCAGTTTGAAGTCGATCAGATGAATGGTTATCGAGATAAACTGCTTTTTGTGTTGCCAGTAGGTGGGGCTAGGCCCAATTGCATGAAAATAGGGCACTGCACTGCACAATAGGGCACACTCCTAAAGTTTGAAGTCGATCCGACCAACGCTTCTCGATGGCAAGCAGCAGATGATGCTCATCCATAATAAACTGCTTTTTGTGTTGCCAGTAGGTGGCGCTATGCCAGATTGCACGGAATTCAGCTCCCTGCACTCCGTTGAGTCCCCCTAAGCGCACTCCCTGAGTTTGAAGTTTGAAGTCGATCATATGAATGGTTATCAAGATAAATCGCTATTTGTGTTGACAGTAGGTGGCGCTATGCGCACTTGCACGAAAATAGGGCACTGCACTGCACAATAGGGCACACTCCCAAAGTTTGAAGTGGATCCGACCAACGCTTCTCGATGGCATGCAGCAGATGATGCTCATCCATAAGCAGTGGTGGAAATGGCCAGGTTTTACTCTGGGAACCCTACTTACACAGGATGGGGGTTCCCGGAAGTGGCGTGGCCCTAGAGGATATTATTTCTGAATGCGTGACTCATTATAGGCAAGTAAAAATCTCACTTAACTAAGATCACTGAGCTCTACTGATTATTTCCCCTTGATTTTATCCATGACAAACTTAAATATTAATGCTGCTTATTCAGCTTACAAATACATGTTCTCCTACTATTCTCTGCTGCTTTCAGGCTGCCCTCTCTCTCATGTTTACTTAACCACCCCCCTGCCATTCACTCTCAAGGACTCGATGTTGACTTTGTTAACGACCCTGCGTTGACTGTTCTCACCTCCTCAACGACCCTACGGCCAGATCAGTTGGAGCTTGAAGGAGCGCAGAACTGAAGACAAATATTCAAATATCGAACGTGTTTCGCTTCCGAATCGCACGGAAACAGGGTACTGCACTCCATCGGGTCGCCATCAGCGCACTCCCCGAGTTTGAAGTCGATCCGGCCAACGGTTCTCGAGATACGCGCGGCTTTATGTAGCTTAACAAAGGCATTTTTGGCACATTGCCACCCCTCGTTGTCAATGGACTCCGTTAAAACATGTTTTTTGAAGTCTCCAGATTTGTCAGGCAGGCATGTTGTGTGACTGTGCATCCACACTGTGGAGAGGATAGGAGCTGACTGACTGATATCAAACTTTTGTGGGGAGAAATAAATTTAAAACTAGTCAGATATGACTTGATTTGTTTTTGTTTGGTTACAAATTCGCTAAAGCTGTTTCCTATCACATTTCTTGTTTTTGATAGATGCTCTACCGCCCCCCCCCCCCCCCCCCCCCGCCGCCCACTGGCAGAAAAAACGGCTCATATCCAGTTGTTTCTTAACAAAGACCCCTCATGTTTAAAAAGGCAAAACCTGAAAATATCCTGTTCTCTCTAGCAGGACATGATCCAGATAACATGTTTAAAAGGCACTTTTGTGGGACTGTCAGTTTGTGAGACTCTTTGTGGAACTGTCAGTCTGCGAGACTCTTTGTGGGACTGTCAGTTTGTGAGACTCTTTGTGGGACTGTCAGTTTGTGAGACTCTTTGTGGGACTGTCAGTTTGTGAGACTCTTTGTGGGACTGTCAGTTTGTGAGACTCTTTGTGGGACTGTCAACTGTATAATGTCTGGTTGAAGGGGACTTCATTGGCACTACTAATTTATCCACATAGTTTCCCCCATGGCATCATTAAGGTTTCATCTCATCTGTCCAAATTTAAAACATCTGCTAAATCACATTAAAGGTCCCAATTCGTGCAGCTGTAACCTCTTAAAAACGTGTGTCTCTGGTCCATAAAACAGGATTCTGGATTAATCTGTCGAAAATATAGCAAACCCGTTTGTTGTGACGGAGTTCTCACTCCCTCTTCTGGTCGCTTTCCAAGAATGGCCTGTTTCTATAATATATTCAGAACTAACAGTTCCCATTGGCCGCTGAGGGAGAGCCCGCCCCAGGCTCCCAGCGGCCAATCAGATTAGCGTCTGTGGACCAGCACGCTAGGTTGCGAGTTATCGTTAACTAAACGGTACTACGCTAAAGAGGACATCTCAAAATGCCTAGACTTACCGAATGCACCTCTGCAGTTGCTGGATCACGTACAGTTGGCGTCGCTCCAGCTAGAAGTGTTAATTTTGTGGCTATAGACTAAATGGTGCAGGTAGCTTGTGTGAGAGAGACCCGCGCAGTATGCAGAAGGAAGCTAGTGACGTCCCGATTCCCCCAGATTCCCCTCTGGGCAAACGAAGCGTTTGGGGGTGTGGCTTGGAGGAGACTGCAGAGGGACGCTGGATAGGGACAAATCCAACTGTGGCAGTTCTGAGCGTGTGACCACTCATTACAGGGAGGGCTGACAGCAGTATATATGCATTTACAAGTAAAAACAGCTTTTGCACGGAATGGGACCTTTAAATGCTGCTATGCATATCCTATGTTATTGCAAAGGCTTTATTCTTGCTTATGGCAATACAGAAGCATTAAGTCTTACAAATGACCACAAGTGGCCTTTCGGCACCAAAACTTTAGAAATCCGTAAGACACATGGAAAAGGACAAGTGTAAAATGGGTTAAATATAGACTTAAATTGCACTTCTGACTTCTTGTTACAGCTAACCAAAGATTGATTGGTTTCCAAAACCTGCGTGAAGCAGACCCTCACCTTGAGCCCATGTCCATGGAAGATGCTCCAGTGACCTTGGGCATCTGAAGGTTGGTGGTGGCGGCCAGCTTTAAGGCAGAGGGCAGCACGTTGCCGTGGGTCCGGGGGATGTGGCGTCCGGCCAGGCTAGCGGCCGACGGCACGCTCAGACGGATGTTGTTCCCGATCAGGACCTGAGTGGTGGCGGGGGTGGGGGCGTTGGCAGCGCTGCATCCCAGGAGCCCCAGCGCGGCCGCTGCGTGGGTGCTGGGGGCGGAGGAGAGCGAGGTGGGGCCGGAGGAAGGAGTGGTGGAGTTGGAGGAGGGCTGGAGGAAGGTGGGGCCCGTGGTGGCGGGTGCAGACTGGTTGGTCTGGTGAAGGGCCGAGGTGGAGCTGGAGAGGTGCAAGCCCTTGAACACGGCTGTGGATGGGAGCAAACAGATCAGGAATGTAAAAAGAGGACTAGCATCACGACTTGTTACGATCACCCAAGTCGCCCTGAGTGACCTCCTCCTCCCCCATCGCCCTTCCTGAACCCTCTGATCCTCATCCACTGCCCTCACTATTCCTCCATTCAAACTTCACAGCTTTGGAGATCCTCCACAGCAGCACCCCCGACTTTGGAACTCCCTCACCCTCACTCTCCACTTTCAAATCCTGACTAAAAACCTACCTGTTGTCCCAAGCGTGCAACCTCCCCTACCCATAACCACCTCTTCCACTCATGCCCCCCTCTCCCCTCTGCCTGGCCCCTGTCCCTCCCACACGCTCCTTCCCTCCCCCGATTTTTTATCCCATTTTTTATCCCCCATTAGTGCTAATTTTAATTTATTTATCCTGGTTGCTGCTCCACCCTCTGCCGATCTGGGGAGAGCCGAAACTGGCTCCATGCTTCCGCCGAGACATGGGCAGTAGCCAGCCGCTTCTTTTACCTGACAGGGGAAGCTTCACCGGTAGGACATAGCACGTGGGAGGATCACGCTATTCCAATGAGCTCCCCTCCATCCGAACAGGCGCCCCGAACGACCAGAGGAGGCACCACTTCAGCGACCAGGATATTGCATGTTTTTGGCAAGGTGTTCCTATATGAAGGATATGGGGCGGCTTTAGCTCAGGAGGTAGAGCGGGTCGGCCAATGACGCAAGGGTTGGCGGTTCGATCCCCGCTCCCTCCCAGCTGCTGTCGCTGTGTCCCTGGGCAAGACACTTAGCCCTCCTTGCTCCCGATGGTGTGTAGGCACCCTGCGTGGCAGCCTGCCGCCATCGGTGTATGAATGGGTGAATGTAGACTACCTACTGATTGTAAAGCGCTTTGGATAAAAGCGCTATATAAATGCAGGCCATTTACCAGGCCATATGAAGGAAACCCCCAGGGGGCACGGGGAGAACATGCAAACTCCACACAGAAAGGCCCTTTTGATGACCCCACCCAGGCGGTGGGCACTCGCGGACGGGCGCGCACTCCTTCAGCGCTCACAGCGTCCCAGGTGGGAATCGAACCCAGGACCCTCTACCGTGCCCGCCCCAAAAAAAGTATTGTCTCTCTACGGGCGTCGGGGTAGTATAGTGGTAGATTCCCTGCCTACCAACACTAGGGTCACAGGTTCACACCACCATTCATATTTTTTTAAGACCTTGGCACGCATGCTGAAGCAGGAAGTAATGCTGACTTTGGCTCTCTATTGTAGGGGTGCACCGATCGATCTGCACGCAATCTGTATCGGCCGATTTGGACCTCAAATATGTGATCTGCTGTTTCCGATATTCCTTTAATTTTGCCGATCGCATAGCCGATCATGCTGCACGTGAGAAACATGAGGCAGCCCATTTTCATGTCTTCAATGTCTATCGTTTAACTTTCATATTGTGCTCTAACGTTCATATCATTGTGTTGCAAAGCACACGCTTTGCTTTCGTCAGTGTACTCACCTCCATGCACACACCGCACCAGACTGTCAACACACCTCTTGCGTCTTTGAATCACACAAATCAGCTGGTGATTAGAGCAGACTCAGCAGAGAGAAATTACCTCCAGTCCTCCCGCCTACCGAGGCATTTGCATGCTGTTAAATCCGTGTGTATTAAAGTCCCAGATTAACGTGGTAGTCGGGGTAGTGCACGCGCACACAGACAATTTCCACGCAAGCATTGATGTTCCCGCGGGCACTTTGAAGGAAGCGAAAGTGTGCTGCTATGTGGATGTGCGCTCCATTCAGACGGATGCGCTAATTAATGCCACTACTCAGATGGAGTTTAGCTCGTGTGTAGCTTGTGATTCTGTTGTTTCTCCCGTCATGTAACCCTGTCACCATTATGTAGATCGCACTCATAGTGCTGCTAATTATAACACTGTAACTCGGCCTCGATGGGCGGGTCGTTTTGATGTTCGTTCGATGCGGATCCCAATGTATGACGGTTATTGTGCATAACCCCGGTTCTATGAGTGGGAGCTCTTTGGCTTTAGTCATGGTTCAAGACTGGTGTTTAAGAGTAACTGACTTACAGTTTACCTAATTATCATTTATATATTATTAGTTGTTAATTATCACTATAATTGGCCTATATAACAGCAAGCTTGGTTACTGACCTGTTTGTATATTTTATTGCCTCCTTTTTCCAGACCACACACAATCCTACTATTCCTGTCATAATGCTGTAAAAAGCCTATACTGCTGTACTGTACTGAAGAGAACTGACAACTAAACGGTTGAACTCCCATCTGTCTCATGTTGGCAGTTTCCTTTAGCCTACAAAATATAAAATAAATATATATATATATATCGGTGATCGGTAATCGGTAATCGGTGATCGGTCGATGATCGGTTGGGCAGATATTTCTCATAGGTGATCGGCAATCGGTGATCGGTGGCAAAAAACGTGATCGGTGCACCCCTACTCTATTGTCAGCGTCTTTGGGTCATTAAAAAGCGATATACAAAATGAATGAATTATTATTATTATGTAGTGATGTGTGCACTGAGAAAAAGAAACAACATTTTTCTGTACTTGAGTAATTCCCCAACTGTAAGATCTACAAATTATATAGTTGATTTGTTTATCTTCCAAGTCTATGTAGGCATTATTATCATATGAAAATGGACAGATGGTAGATTGCATTTCCCCAGAATAAGGGTAGAATCAATCCAAACTAAATCATCTTCAATTTCTGAGGTGCATGGCCGCAGCTGGTCGTGGTCCAATGATTTCATTGGTAAAATAAGTGCCGGTCAGGAGGCTCACCTGTCCCCGCCAGGACCCCGTTGACTCCACTGGCCAGCACCAGCTCTTCCTTGGACTTGAAGGCCAGCAGCTGGTCCGTGGTGACCAGGGCTGAAGCAGCAAACTGGGCGCTGGCCTGGTCCAACGTCTTGGACACCAGACTCTGGATGAAAAACGGACAAATAAAAGTGGCAAATAAAGTGGCACTGAGCTAAAGTGCTGAGGTCACCATTGGAGTTCTGTGAAACTACTGAGCTCAGCCATTTGGACGCCTAATAGGAGTGGAGGCTGTGGCGGTTAATGCCGCTAGTGGGAATGAGGATGGATCCCATTTCTAAAGGATGGGCGAACCGACCTTCAACTGTACATGATTTCCATATTGGGCCGTTAAAGTTTAATACAGTTTCCATTTGCCTCTCTGAGTTCAGAACTGTACTTTTGTAAAGAGATGGAGGCGGTGTACACAAAATTAAATGCACAGTCTGCAAGAAACAGCCAAAATAGCTCAATGGGAGCAGGGCCCTCTACCCACACACAGCTGGTTCCCTGAAACTTTTTAAAGTGTGAACTGAGATACAACGCCAGCAGATACATTGTCAATCACAATTATTAAATATATATTTCCAAGAGCAAGTTGTTTGCCAGCCAATGAGCGGCTTAAAACCAAAAACAAGGCGTGACAGTGAAATGGGAATAGGATGCCACAACTGGCAACACTCCATCTTAAAAATAACAGTTGAATGTATTAGTCTTAATATTTTGTTTGTTTATCCATTTAAATTAAAACAGGGTTCCCACACATCCTCTTAAACATCAAATTCAAGGACTTTTCAAGGGCTTTCCAGGCCCAATTCCCTCAAATTCAAAGACCCAACACGGCATAGTTTGAGACACGGGTCAAGACACGGGTTAATTACTGTTACAACACTGACCATTTTTGATGAGAACTAGCAGGCTTTACAGAATACACAAAATAACTTGTCTATTCATCTCTAAAAAACTTTCAAGGCCTATTTCTTTTCAAAGTCACAAACTTTGGATGTCAAGACCCGTGGGAACCTTGTTTAAAGGTAGTTCTAGACTATTTTCTAATGCTTGCATAGAAACATCTGCTAATCATAAAATGACAATGGGAACTTGTTTATTCTGACTAGACTGAGTCCATCCCAGCTGACCTGTGCGTTGGTTGTGGATGCAGAGTGGTTGGTCTGTAGCTGCTGTTGGATCTGCTCCAGCTGCTGTTTCTGCATGAGGGCCAGCTGCTCCTGGTGCTGCTGGTACTGCTCCGCCGTGAACACTGAGGACAGCAAGACACACACAGAGGTCAGAACCACCACTGTGGTGTCATTCACTTGGTAGCACATTTACAGTTGAGGTATGTGGTATGGGGCGGCTTTAGCTCAGGAGGTAGAGCGGGTCGGCCAATGGCGCAAGGGTTGGCGGTTCGATCCCCGCTCCCTCCCAGCTGCTGTCGCTGTGTCCTTGGGCAAGACACTTAACCCTCCTTGCTCCCGATGGTGTGTAGGCACCCTGCGTGGCAGCCTGCCGCCATTGGTGTATGAATGGGTGAATGTAGACTATCTACTGATTGTAAAGCGCTTTGGATAAAAGCGCTATATAAATGCAGGCCATTTACCATTTACCATTTATGTAGTTGAGGATCTTGTCAAGAACCAAAGTGCCTGACAACAGATATAACAAACAGGCCTGGATCTAACGCCACTGCCTTTGTTCACACTCTTTTCCTCTCTGCGCGCCTTGAACCTGCCCACAACTTCCATTGACTTCATGCCTGGCAGTTTCAAGCTAAACACGTCACATTTGGAAAATAGGACTAAATCCTGAACAATCACTTGAGCAAGGCGTGAGCGTGGCTTCAGCGGGTGGTGTGAACGGCCTCGCCTGTTAACATGAAACTTGTGGGTTCAGCGTAGGTTGAGCGTTGCTTCAGCGTATGGTGTGAACGGCCACTAAGTTGGTCACCCTCCGCTGCTATTGTCCGGAGTCGGTCACATCCGGACACTTTCTGGTCTTTTTGTGAGGATCTTCATTTCAGCAAACACCAGCTAGTGTTGTGGAATTACTTTAGACATGTCTAACAACCTACATGTCAAACAACCTACATGTCAAATTTCATATGGATACACAGCCATTTAAATGTCCACATAGTTTAGGAAAGTGACTTTGATGAGAGAAAACAGATGCGCTTGGGCGACGTTAACAATTGATTTTAATGCCCTGCATTGTTTACGTTAGAATGACGCGAGGTGACCGACCCAGGGCCAGCCTAGCGAGATGCTAATGACCAGTGATAGCGTCCTTTTTCCAACTCTGGTAAAGACAAATCTAAAGTGAATGGTTAAAATGATATATCGCTAGAAAGATAACAAGTTATACATAACTTTTAAACCAATAAACTAGTTGGAAACATTACATGGTCATTTTTAACAGTACAGTAACAGACTTTGGAAGATAGCAGTAGGGGTGCTTCGATCCGGCTAAGCCACGATCCGATCCGATTCCTGGGGTCACGATCCGATTCCAGAATCGATTCTCGATTCCAACGATTCTCGATTCCAGAATCTAGAATAGATCGATTCTCAATTATGTAGTTTTATATTGCAATAACACACAAAGGTAAATCTAAGACAAAAAATGACAAATTTATTAATGCTGAACTTCAAATTCAACTTCTGATGTTTTACAGGGCCTAAATTCATTTTGCAAACTAGGGGGGAATTCCCCCCTTATGTTCTTCAGATAAGATGGATTTATAGGCTGGGGGGGATCTGTAGACTTTGGGAAGGATTTATAGATTTTGGGGGGAAGACATTAACCAGAGTTCTTATGTGCTGCTCACACTGGCATTATTAGTACCATGCTTTACCCACACAGGAGAGCCAGGAGAGGTGAAGGAAGATAAATGAGTTCTCTCATCTCTCATGTGTGATTTTACCTTTCCTTTTTAATTCTTCTGTGCTTGTTTATAATTGTTTTGCATTATTATACATTTGGTCTTTGGTGTGCTTATTCTAGTGTACAAACACTTTGTAACCTTGTTAAGAAAGGTGCTATACAAATAGTTTATTTTATTATATTATCATATTGATGTGGTGGACATATCCCACAGTGTAACATTGTAAGACAGGTTGATGACAGTGGGCAGACACTGACAGTGTTCTGAATAAACACCTGCATCAGGTTAGACAAAAGTGCCCTGCATCCAGTGAAAATCACTGACCAGACTACTAAACGTTAGACACACTGGGTGTTGTTGAGTATACCCAGCTAACGTTAGCTGCGATTAGTTTGATAAATGAAGCAAAGATTGTTGAAACCATAGCCGCATATTCAGATGGCTGCTAACTTATAAATGGTCTACCAGACAGCATGCATAACGATAGCCAGATAGTCAACAGTCTTTATGAAGATTGCGAGCGGCTAGCCGCTTTCACGACTGTGTTGTTGTCGGCATAATACAGTGACGTTGGCGTTGCTAATGCTAACATCGCTAGCTCTAGCCATTGACAGTAAAATACTAACAAGCGATCTCATTCATGCCAGCCAGCTAACGCTAGCTAGCACTGTCTGCTGCAACTGTAGCTTCGTCTCCCGTGTACAAAACCATCGTCTGAGACATTTTAATTCCATCTGTTTATGTGACTCTTCATAACAGCTAGTTGGTTGGCTTGTGGCGTGTTTACAGAACGGGAGAGGGAGAGCCCTTCCGCTCTTCCTATGACGAGTGGATCACATGCTTTTTTTCAACGGACACAATTGGTTCCGCAGTGCAGTGCTGCCTTCATGTGCAACTCGAAAAGACAACCACAGCATTAAAAATTAGACATTGCCGCCCTCCAATACAATACGAAGAAGAATCGATTCTTGGGAGTTTGGAATCGATCCAGGAATCGTGGCATTAAGAATCGCGATCCTTTCAAGAATCGATTTTTTTTGGAGCACCCCTAGATAGCAGCAAAACTAACCAACTCAGTACACAGTTCTGCTATATGGGCTTTACTGAAAAACACGTGAACAGTGAACACTGTGAATTTGAAAAAATAATGGATTTCTTCACTTACAAAACAGTTGGAAAAGCCCATAAACCATAGATTTACAGCATCAATATGAAAATGTTGGCCAATACCAATAACCGATATTAACATTGCAACATAGGACCAATGCCGATATCAAAGTGCACACACAGACACACTGTTATTTCAAAATTGGATGCTTCTCAAAGCCGTGATTTTGTGACAGTAAGCATTTAATGCAGGCTGACGTTAGCTCAGCAATATCCACTAAGTCATATTGCTCCATATCTGAAGGTAATTCTTCATGACAGTTAAAGCAACTACGAGCAAGATTTTCGATTGTTATTAAACAGTCTAAATTTAATAGTACGATGGAGTATTAGGGCCATTTTGAGAAGAAAAAAATTACAGGAGGATTCAATGATGGGAGGAAAAAAAATTAGTTTCCATTTTGAGAGAAAAAAGTCAATTTCGTGAAAAGTCTAAATTGAATGAAAAAAGTCAAAATTTAAGCACCAGGCAGAAGAAAAAATAAATCAGAGCAGCAAGTGTTTATTTATTTATTTCAAGAATAAAGTCAAAATGTTGAGATTAAAGTTGAAATTTTGTGAATAAGGTTGAAATACTGTAACGAGAATAAAGACAAAATGTTCAGAATAAAGTCGAAATGTAAAAAAAGAAAAATCAACTCCATCAAAACAAGTTAGGAGAGCACCGCCTTACTGTACAGTGTGTAGCCTACATACTGTACATAGCTCAGTCTCCGACTCAGTCAGTGTGGTAGCCTATATCCTTGAAATGTGATTGAACGTGAGTTTCTGAAGTGTTGCAACTGTATTGATGGCAATGCCATATGACAGTTTATCGTACCCACCCATCCATATGCCAGAGCGCATTGGGACCTTTGCAGTGACAATGCCTGTGTCTCAGATGCGGCGCCCGCCTGTCCTCACCTCAACACCCTCAGGATCAATCAACTTGATCAATTACTTGCTGTATCTTGTGATACAATTAACATAGCCTCTCTGTATTGCACGGCACACAGGTGTAAACATCAGTTTGTCAGTTTGCAAGAATGCGGCCACCTCCAAGTTTCTACTTATGAACAGCCGCAATTTTCGGCACAATCTTTTCAAAGTCCAAGTTGATTGATGGTGAGGGTGTGGAGGACAGGCGGGCACAGCGTCTGAGACACAGGCATTGTCACTGCAAAGATGCATCGAGATGCGGACGTGGACGATTATGAATCGATTCACAAATGTCAATAACCATTTTTTTTAAACGTTAGTTGTAACATGATGTTAGGTATAGAGCTGTCACGATTCCTCGAGTACCTCGAATAACTCGAATAATTAAAATGATCGAGGCCAAAATGATTCGCCTCGACACGGCATTTAGAGATTAGAGACTGTTTCTCATGGACGCTTACTGGTGTGGCACAGCGCTCTTCCGGTGTAAACACGCGAGGACACATGATCGCAGACAGACCAGAGAGCAGAGCTATAGCGAGCGGACCCCGCAAAATGGAACGAGGCGGCGGAGAAAGCAGACAGGAGGAGCCGGGAAGGGAAGAACCAGGGCCGAAAAAGCGACCGAAACTGTCTAAAGTGTGGGATCATTTCACGCTGAAAAAGGACACGAACTCAGTGGTGTGCAAGTACTGTAACGATACTTGCATATCACAACAGTACCTCGTCAATGCTTCAGCACCTGAACCGTAAACATCCAGTCTACGCATCCACCAGCGCATTAGAGCTGGGCTCGGGCTGAATTTTCCTTACCGAACCCGACCGAGCCCGTCACATTATTAGCCGAGCCCGGCCCGGCCCGACAGGTGTCAATTGATAATCTGTCCGAGCCCGGCCCGAACCCCCTCCCTGATTTTTTTTCCCCCTCTGAGCGCAGAGAGCGCATAGTTCAATGAGTCTGTCCAGCCTATAAACAGCCCTATATAATCCCAAACCAAAATCAGTCCTCGTAATTCAAAGCAGTCAATGATTAATACGTAATGTACAAAGCAAAGCACCAAACAGCCTAATTCGTGCGTGCCGTGCACTGCCCACACAGTCCCACATCGCTGAAAGAAGTACTGCACAGTGTCTCGGCGGTGAGCCGACACGCAGCTGACTCCGGGCAGAGCAGCAGAGTGCATGTCTGGGCGTGTTTCATTCGATGCCTTCAAGTGCTTTCATTAACGTAGTAAATTAGCTCAGGAGCTGATGATAGATATATTTGAAGGCAAAAACAAGTGACTCATTACGTGACCGAGCCCGGCCCGAGCCCGAACGCGACTTCAATGTTTCTGTCCGAACCCAGCTCTACAGCGCATCTACGTCGAGCGGAGCAAGGTAACGTAACGTTAACTATACGCAACGCTAATGTAAATGTATGCTAATGATTGCTACTTGATATTAAGACTAGTAGTAGTTGTGCTGCTGGCTTGCCACGTTGCCAATATGACTATTAGTAACTGCATTCACGCTGCATTTTTTTGATGTGGCTTGCCGTTTTCTGAAATACAAATACAAAGCTCAACCTAACGTTAACCTAACGTTAGCGGCTAATTTAACAGCGTTGTGTGTGTGTGTGTGTGTGTGTGTGTGATCACACTAGCCTGTTAGGTGTGTGAGAGAGAAAGAGAGAGTGAGTGTGTGTGAGAGAAAGAGTGTGTGTGTGGAGAATGTACATTTACACACCCTAGACCGGTCGACTCTTCTCATGATGATTGCAAACAACTACCGTAAATTCCGGACTATAAGCCGCGGCTTTTTTCCCGTTTTTTGGCCTTTTTTGCCCCCTGCGGCTTATATAACGGTGCGGCTTATCTATGGATTTTTCCAGCAAACGGCCACTCGGGAACCTCCAAAATCTATGGATGTTGGTATGAGGCAGAACGAGAGCAAGACAGACATTATGAGAGCGAGACCCTGATTGGATGATGTTGCAAAAAATGTGCCTCGCGACCTGATTGGAGCACTGTGCCACTACTCTCTCTCAGCCACTACGGTAAAACACCCTCCCTCCTCCCTCGCTCCGGGGGGAAAAAGGCAGCGATTGAGCCTGAAAGACAGTCTGAATGAAATTGAATGTAACATTCCCAATTCTATGTATTACATTCTAAAAAACTAACAGCAACATTTTGGAAGGCTAAGCCACACAACTAGCTCGTTGTAATCTAACATCATGCTTCAAAAGATGGAGAACTGGCTGTGTTACGACGATGGCGGCGATTGAGCCTGAAAGCCATGTCTGAGACAGTAGCGAGACAGGAACAACAACAGCAGCAGCAGCAAAGGATCATGCACAAACCCGAGACGAAAGGGACTGTCCGTCAGGGCGCGGACGACTGTGTCAGCAACTCCCTCCCGACTACCAGGAGAAAATTACAAACTTCGGCGAATTCACACAAAGAAAGATCAAGGAATATTCCATCGGACCGGAGCAGATCATAAATATGGATGAAGTGCCTTTGACGTTCGACCTGCCTCTCACTAGGACTGTTAACAAGAAAGGTGAATCGTCCATCACGTTGAGAACCACAGGTCACGAGAGAACGAATTTCACTTGTGTTCTTGGCTGCACAGCATCTGGAGTAAAGCTCCCGCCGATGGTGATTTTTAAGCATCTCACAATGTGTGATTTTGTCTGGGGATTAGTGACCTGACTTTTGTTTTGTTGAAATGTTAATAAATGGGAGCTTCCCCAAACAGCCATCTCTTTCCCGACAATCCCCTCTGTGCACGAAGCCTTACATATGGTAATTAAACATCAAAACACCCGCGGCTTATAGACCGGTGCGGCTTATATATGTAAAAAACAGTCAACTCTGCAGGTGCGGCTTATACACCGGTGCGCCTTATAGTCCGGAATTTACGGTATTTAATTGGTGCATTTTAGGCTCCAATTATTACACCACCTGACCTGTTATCTTGCTATTCTGATATTTGTGTCAATAATAGGCAACAGGTCTAGGGTGTGTAAATGCGCATTCTCCAGTTTTGTTATGAACTTACCTAATAAATATCAATATTAATTATTATTTCACCTCTTTTTCAGCGGATCACAGCGTACTATGGACAGCTTTGTAAGGACGGGTCCATCATGTTCAAGTGAAAAGATGAATGGTGCCACTGCCAGTTCTATGCAATTTAAAAATAAAAATGTTGTTTTTTCTAAGAAAGAAACTACCATAAATTCCGGACTATAAGACGCACCGGTCTATAAGCCGCACCTTCAAAGGTGACTATTTTTTTCTTCTATAAGCCGCACCGGTCTATAAGCCGCGGGTGTTTTGATGTTTAATTACCATATGAAAGGGTTCGTGCACAGAGAGGAATGTCGGGAAAGAGATCGCTGTTTGGGGAAGCTCCCATTTATTAACATTTCAACAAAACAAAAGTCAGGTCACTAATCCCCAGACAAAATCACACATTGTGGTATTTTTTGTTTTTTTTACAGTGCACACAGTGTCCGCGGTGTGGTGAAAAGAGGGCAAGAGAGGAAATTAAAACAGAAGTGGATTTATAGTTAGAAAGAGTGCTAAAGAAGAGAGAATTCCGTTTTTTATTTTTTTATTTTAGTTACTCACAGTACTATTGACCAGTCCAACTCAAAAGATATTCGGCAGTTTCACTTTGAGCTCTTGTTCCGCCGCTGGGCACACAGTGTCCGCGGTGTGGTGAAAAGAGGGCAAGAGAGGAAATTAAAACAGAAGTGGATTTATAGTTAGAAAGAGTGCTAAAGATAGTCCGGTCTGGTTATGACGAGTCTTGCTGGGTACAGTACGCCAAAGCGATATCCATTGACTCGATGATGCTGTTGTATGTTGCGCGTTTCTGTTGCACCAACGCGGAGAGGTCCTGCCCGGACGAAAAAGCGCGTACCCTCCCAGGTGAGGGGCTTCTTCCCCGCAGCCTGGAGGATGAGTTGACGGTCGGGCCAGCGGAGTAGGCAGATGAAGATGGCCCTCGGTGGCAGGCCGGGGTCTGGACGTGGCCGAGGCGCCCGGTGTGCCCTGTCCACCTCTGGTGGTTTCTCGCCTTCCTTCAGGTCCAGGATGTAACACAGGATTTTGCCACGAAAGCGTCCATGTCACCGATCTCAGCTCCTCTTTTACATTGATCAGGCGAATGTTATTTCTTTTACTCCTGCTGATTAAGTCATCAACCTGCGTGTGCAGGGTTTCGATTTTGCATTTTATCCATTTTCGGACTCACTGTGTTGTTTTTGTCCTCCAGTGCGCGGATGCGCTTGTCCGCATTATAAACTCTGTTCACGGTTGCCTTAGTTTCTTTAGTGAGTGAGTGGATGGACTTCTGCACGTTTTCAAACTTGTTTTCAAGCTGCTCAAAACCTCTGAGCGATGTCGGACTTAATCGATAGTGTTTCACGGAGTAAAAGTTTAGCCCAAGCGTGTATCTCCAGCCTCCAGCAGGTGAGTAATTTCCTCATTCATGGCGTGATTGCTTCGTCTTTTTCTTTCTGCTTACCTGTGTTGTGTTATGTTATGTTATGTTATGTTGTTAAAAGAGGGCAAGAGAGGAAATTAAAACAGAAGTGGATTTATAGTTAGAAAGAGTGCTAAAAAAAGAGAGATTTTTTTTTTTTTTGGAAAAAATCCATAGATAAGACGCACCGTTATATAAGCCGCAGGGGGCAAAAAAGGCCAAAAAACGGGAAAAAAGCCGCGGCTTATAGTCCGGAATTTACGGTAATGTAGTTGTTTATTTGAAGAGATTTATCTTATTTTTTGGTGTATATTTACGATAAGCCTTTGAAAACACAAAAAAGGGTTCTTATCCGATTACTCGATTAATCGATGGATTATTCGGTAGAATACTCGATTACTAAAATAATCGATAGTTGCAGCGCTACCGAGGTACAATGTCCCATCTCGCCGTTTTTCTACCGACAGTGATCCTCCGAGGCCAGACTGTACAATGAGACCAAAGCCCAGGTTATTAGGGGTGGGGGAAAAAATCGATACACCACAGTATCGCGATATTTTGCCTGACGATATTGTATCGATATTTGGACGCCAAGTATCGATATTGCAAAAAAAAAAAAAAAATTTTTTTTTTGCAGGCCATGCCAGGCCACCGGGCTACTATAAACTTTAGTTCCAAGGCCAGCAGTAAACAAATGGTAGCATATTTTCATTTTGTTTTAACAGTAACAGTTTTGTCATAACAGTAATTTACAAATTCCCCAGTTACTGAATGGGCTGCACAAGATGTTTTGTGTAAGTGAAGTTGCAAAAACTACATAAGTACAGTAGTCCACACACACATCCAGTTAAGGTGGACTGTAAGTAGTAGTGATGCGCGGGTCACCCAGAACCCGCCGGGTCCCGCGGGCTGGGCCGCCCCGCAGGCGGGCTGGGTTGGCAAATTATGAAAATATCGCGGGTGCGGGCGGGGCAGGCTCAGAACGTGACAAAGCAACATTATTAAATAATTTAGAGCAATGAAACACGCAGAGTAATTAACCTTAAAGACGTTAACTCTCTCTCACACGTAGGTACACACAATCAGACAGACTCCTGCTGCACTCTCTATAGCCTACATGGAGTAAAGAAACGCTTCAATGAGGTAGCCTATGTGCTCTCAAAACAAACATTTTGGAAGGATTATTCGCTGTAATTATTATTTGAAGTGTCCATATAATGCCACCGCAGATTTTCTGTTGTGGACTCGACTGTGATCTATTTGTCAACTTTACTGCAACGTGAGTAGGCTGTGAACAATTGAGTGCGCATGAGGTAATTAAAAGAAATCAGACAGCGAGTCTAGCCGTATCTGCAAGCCGTGTGCGCACCTGCTGCTGCACTATTATGTTTAGCCTACTACTGCAACATGGCCAATTGAGAGCGCATGAGGTAATTAAAATAAATGGGGAAGAATAAGAACTGTTTCTGTAGCCTGCCTAGTGCCTACCTCTACCTGCTACCTCCATTTGAAACACTGCGGTCACGCCATCTGCACTTTGGGGAAGCGTAGTCGGTCGCGCTATCTGAAGACCATGGATTAATTGAAGAAAGACCCACATGAAAGCAGCCGCGCAACTCATCCAGAGCAGACTAGGCTACAACTGTTGTCGCGCAGGGCAGCATGAGTGTCTGTGTGTGTGTGTGTGTGTGTGTGTGTGTGAGAGAGAGAGAGGGGGGAGAGAGACAGAGTTATTAGCTACTTTGCACACCTTGGAAGCTCTGCTGTGCTCCTCCTGCGTCCGGAGACATATTACATTAAATTGGCCGTTGCGGGCTGCTGGGTTGGGCTGGGTTCGGAATTTTCTGATATTTTAACGGGGCGGGCGGGGCGGGCTGGCTCCAATGACGGGTTGGGTTGGGGCGGGCCTTAAAAAAACCTGACCCGCGCATCACTAGTAAGTAGACTGTAACAAACAGTTCAGTTTGTCAGGTGCATGCAACTATGACATGACTTTATGAAAGTTGTTGGTCTGTCTACTTGACAATGTTGCTGCAATAAAATGGTTGAAGTCAGATGTACAGACTGAAAAATTGTTCTTATATAAACCAGATGTTGACAAAGTTTTCCTTTGGGGACATCATTTGCAGTTGAAAAAGTAAGAAATCGCAATATATCGAGATATCGCAATATTCAATATATCGAAAATATCGCAGTATCGCAATACTATCGTATTGTGACTCAAGTATCGTTTCAGTATCGTATCGTGGGCATCTGGTGATTCCCACCCCTACAAGTTATGGACTCACTGAAGAAAGCGGGTAGGATAGCTCTAACGCACATCATCACTGAACACTGACAGTGGCAGCTAGCGTCTCATGTACTCTAAACAAGAGTGATGAGTGACTAGTGCAAATGTGGCAGAGCTGTTACAACATGTAGAAGAAGTGATTCAGATGCTGAAGTGGAGTTAATTTACTATAGGATGACACAACTGGCACACTTGTTTCTTTTCCTGTTGGTTCTTGGTGGAAAGGGTGGACAGCTTCAAGTACCTGGGAGTCAACATCCACCAGGACCTGACTTGGGCCGGCCACACCGCCACTGTCGTCAAAAAGGCTCAACAGCGAATACACGCACTCAAGCGCCTGAAGAAATTTGGGCTAAGGAAAGAAATCCTCAGGGACTTCTACAGAGGCACCATTGAAAGCCTGCTGACTGGCGGCTTCACCACCTGGTACGGGAACTGTACCACCATGGACCGCAGGGCGCTACGGAGAGTGAGACGCGCGGCACAGCACGTAACAGAATGTGAGTTGCCAGATCTGCATGAACTGTATAAACAGCGGTGCCTCAGGAGGTCCCTGAAGATCATCAAAGACACAAACCATCCCCACAACAGCCTGTTCTCCCTGCTACCCTCAGGGAGAAGATACAGGGTTCCGAAAGCACGCACAAATCGCTTGAGGAACAGTTTCTTCCCGCAGGCCACGAGACTCCTTAACATACACAATTAGTGTAGTAGCCGCACTGTACCGTACTGTAGCTGCTACCATTACGTATGTCTAACGTTTAATTGTATGTTTAATAAGGAATATGCTATTTGCACCTGTATGTCAAATACGCCGAATTTAAAATGCCGAGTTTAATTGTATGTTTAATAAGGAATATGTTATTTGCACCTGTATGTCAAATACGCAGAATTTAAAATGTTTAAGCACGTCTAAAGTATGCACCCGACACGTGCACCTATGTGCAGTGAATATGCCACTGTCTCTGACTTGTCTTATCACTATACTGCCTTATGCTTGTTGTGTCTCTTGTTGTTTTTGCACCCATATGCCCTGTTATATTTGTACTATTTGCACTATGTTGTAAACGGAGTCCACAGCACAAGAATTTCACACGTGATACTTGTACCATGGAGTGACAATAAAAATCTTGAATCTTGAATCTTCTTTGCAATACTGGGAAATATGTTGGCAAATGTAACCTTCCAGTTGACACATCTCTTCCATTTGCTTTGTTAATAAAAGATAATGGAAGTAAATTAATCTGTTTATTTTAATTATGGATCATTACAATGCAATTTAAATTCACTTTATTTTAAAAGTAGCGACATAGTGAGAAAAAGAAAGCATGTATTGAAAAAAAAGATGCATCGATAATCGTTTTATAATTGAATTGTAGCCCTCTGAATCTAAATGGAATCGTGAAGGGCCTAGAGATTCCCACCCCTAGTTGCTAGGCAAAGCGAAACGGTTTATGGCGTAGCAACAGACCCAAAACAGCTTTCCTCGCTACTTCAAGGGGCTTTCTGCTCTCGCGAACATTTCTCGTTATATTCTATCAGTTTGTTTAGAAGTAATTTTGTGGTTATGGTCGAAGTGGCTGCCGTAAATCGTTTGGTTTCACTTCCGGATCTGCCCGGCCCGCACAGAGACTCTATAATCATCAAGACAGCACTCGCCGATTCACTTGGCTTTCGTCTTATCTACTAATAGAGGTAAGATGTGAGGCATCAATATTACATTTAGACGGTTTAATAACAATCAAAAATCTTGCTCGTAGTTGCTTTAATGTGAAAAGACAACAGCATAAAATGCACTGACTGTTGTGTATCGGGGCTGAAGAACGGTTTCTTACCATCATCTTCCATAACTATTACACAAATCCCAAATTTTTCAAGGTGTGGCATGTCAGCCAAACACATTTCCGGACTTTCCAGACCTGCATAGGAAACTTGAGACCACTTCCACACAGACCGCTGAAACCACAACTAAATCATCTCGAGTCCCACTTTGAGCTTGTCCAAGTAGAGGCTAGTATCTAACTTCTTAACAGATTCAGAGCCTATGTCATGTGTTTCGACATTGTACTTTTCTGACCCAGTCCAGTACGGTATTAATATTCAGCAAGTTCCCTGCAGCCACCGACCCCAACTCAATTCTCCACCTCTCATGAATCTATTTAAACAGGACCATTTCTAATTGACTCCCCCAAGCCGGGAGAGCAGGAATTCCTAATGTATTCTAATAAGGAAAGTGGGTCTGAATGCAGAGGGTTCATTTGATTTACAAGCAGCATGGGGGCCCGGTCTGAAGCAGAGCAATCTACCTTTCAAATGTGTTAGACAGCAGCCCGCCGAAAAAACACTGAGCTGGCTTTTAAGTCACATTTTTTCTCACCTTCATTGAACAGACACAGGCATATATGCACAAAATCAATTAAACAATGGCACCTCACATCATTTCATGCATGGAGACATTTTCCAATTACACCCCTCCCCCGTACACACCACACTCTCTATAAAGCCAATTCTCTATTCACACCAAGAGCGAAAAAGCTGAATTCTGAGAGAGAAAAAGCTCTGACAGGGTCAAAGCAAGCAGACTTCTCCACCAGACCGCCTGTCATCAGGCTGAGCTCCGAAGAAACTATCTGGAGAACTTTCTAAGCCTGTCATGCTGAAGAAACTATCTGGAGAACTTTCTAAGCCTGTCATGCAAGGAGACCTAGAGGTTAATAAAGACCATCTCTTCTTCTTCTGTGGCGTTTTATGGCAGTTGGCATCCTTTATGTTGCATTACCGACTCCTTCTGGATTTATCCATCCACAGTTTCCCTACATTCCAAAATCCTTCTTCCTCGTGTACCAAAGGCCATCTCTTTAAGTAAAAGCTCCCAGTAAGTAACTGCGGGTCTCACTTCCCATCCAAGTGAACTCCAGTGCGATTCATTAGGACTGAGTCCAAACCAACGCCAGGAAACAACCCCAAAACGCACGATTTTACTCCTGTAAGGAGATAGATGTCAACAGTATACGTGCTTGGTTTGGAAAGCCTAGCATAAGAAAATGAACCGCGGTTAAATACTGTCAACACCTGAGATGATAAATTACAGCCAAGAATGCAGACTTCCATCTTGCTTTGCTAAAATTACTCTTGCTGCCAAAATCTCTAACCGTGCAGGATGACAGATTCCCAAAACTCCTCTGATAGGGTCGGGCCACTGCAGATGGCCGGCAGGCATCAACCACTGAGCGCTCTACATCCCAACATCCTGATGGTCGTCCAACTCAGTATTCCAATGCATGGTTTCCTCTCTCCATGGACAGGCCATGTATGGGTCATGCAAAGTCAAGTAATGTGAGTGTTGTGTCGCAAGATGCCCTCTAAAAGTACCCCCCCGCCCACGACTATGTCATCCTCGACATCGCCATATGCCGATTTAGTAAACATATTACAAACCTATCTTCTAATAAACAAACTAGTGAGCCAAAGTAACTTTTGTTTACAAGCCTGGGTTTACCTTTGGACAATTTGCTCCTTTAACAAAACAAATACACAAAAAACAGCAAAGTTAAAGTATGCACCGTGATTGGGACCAAAGATGCATCATCATGCAGCATGGCGGAGGAGACCACTGACTCACCATGTACAGGGGCCGGTGCGGGGCCGGTGCGGTTCTGGGAGCTGGCTCCTCCAGGCAGGGTCCGGGCTAGTCCCGACGCAGTCCGGTTAAATCCCCTAAATCCTCTGCGGGACAAATCTCCTCCACCCAACGGGTGATGGGATAGCGTCCGTGGTCTGAAGTGCCTCCAGCGGCAAGATTTAATGTTCAACAGAATCTGACTGAGGTCCACAGATGGCGGTGACGACGACAAGGGCGATGAAGAGGAGGGAAGGCGGGAGGAGCTGGTTGGGTCCGAGGTATTGGTTTCTGAGGTACTGGCGTTGGAGTTGCGGAGCGGAGAGCTTGGAGGTGGTGACGTGAGTGGTTCGGGCTCCGGGTCCGAGTCCAGGCTCTGAAAGACGCTGTCCAGGTCTGTGTGCGCTCTGTCCAGCAAGACCCTGCAACACAAACAAGAGAGCCGTTAAAAATACATCCACGACACAGAGCCGCTCAAAAACCAGCGTGGAGTCATTTGGGATTTACTGTCGATAACAGATCCGGCTTCTTCAACGAGTGAATGTTTTCTCAATATAAGACGCAGAGTGGCAGCCATACTAGACCCATTATGTGTACGGTACAGTATTAGCACCCTTTGGCTTATCACTGAAATACTGTGCAGACGTTTCAACTTTACAACAAACTTTCTAAATTGCCCCTAGCTAACTTCCTGTTGCAGTGCATGCTAATACAATAGCGGACAGGAAATAAGCAACAGAATTCCAGTGAAACATAACATGTATTTATAATGTGCACACCAGCACCCTTTTAAAGGGGCCAATACCAGATGTAGTTGGGTGTCTAACCAGTACCCGTAGTCTGGGACAGTACACATGTACAGAAACCCGACTGAGCTGCACCTTTTCTAACATGATATACGTAGTTGTGGAGTGATAAAGTGTTGGGAGTCATAATTACACATCATCCTGTGGAGATGGCATTGTACCGTAATACTAGGCTATACCATTTACAAATGTCCCTCAGGGCAGCTGATAGATTGATTCCAAACAGAAAAAGAACATTTCTAATCTCATGTGTGCATGACCCGGCTAATCTTCTTGACTACACCTGGCACTGAGGCAGCCGCTGGCCAACTCCTCCAGTCAGAGAGCGCTTTATTCCATCTTCACTGTAATTACTGTTCATATATCAGACAAAGGCGCAGTGCACATTGCTGTTCTAATCTCAGTGGAAACTAAATTTTCCAACTTGTCTTCAGGCCACAGTGGCGGGCAAACCCCAAAATAACTTTCACCATTTTACCAGCCAACTTCATTTTTTATAATACAACAGTCAACATTTATTAGGATTTGGCTGGGTTTCCCCTGGTCAGTGGATATGAGCAGTTCCTCCTACATACATTTCATATCAACTTCCTACATTTTCTCAGACTTTAGTCTTCCTATTTGTAGATTTTTGGTCAGTGTTTAATATGATATAGAGATAGCAGCTGGGCAATATGACTCCCATATCATGCTATAGGACACAATGTGAAATGAAAGAAGGTCCAGCAGCTACATAAAGTGCAAAGTTATGCGTCTACAATTTTGACATTCTTAAACCTTTTTGGCCCAACTTTTTAAGACCTGGAAATCATCCAGTTAAATTGTTTCCCCCCAGACTTGCATAGGAATCCTGACATCACCAGTCAAGATGGAGGGAACGAATAACAAGAGCTGGCGTGAACTCACCTGCCCCCTCTGCCCACGCGGCGCCGAGCCAAGCCGACGCAGCGCCGCGGCATGTTCAGCGAGGTCAGACAGTAACGGAAGAGCGGGTCGCCCGGCCCGCCCTCTGACGGGCTCACCCAGGGCCAGTTGCCACTCTGGTCCGGGCGAGACTGAGGGGATGGAAGGACGAATTGCAAAAGAGATGGAGGAGAGATGAGTGAAAGGCAAAAAAAAAAAAAAAAAAAAGGAAGAAAAAAGGAGGAGCAGGATAAAATGAGGAAGATGCCAGAAATGGAAATTGAGAGTGAGGGAGGAAGTGAGGAGAGAGAAGGGGAGTCTCCGTTATTGCATTGATCTGACCAGCAGAGTGTGGAAGAGTTATTGCATTGATCTGACCAGCAGAGTGTGGAAGAGTAACGCTAGGGCAGCCAGACCGGCCTTTGGCTCTATAAATAGATGCATGGGAGAGTCACAGGAGGGCACTCACAGCGTAGTACTGACAGCCAGCCTTCCTCCTGAACGCATAGCAGCCGTCTGGGTCATTCTCCTCCTCCGCCTCCGAGGAACCTGAATGGATCTGCACAATCAAAACAAAAACAAACGACAGAGGTAAAGAAACAGAACTGGACAAGAAACTGTACCCTTTTTCCACCTGCCACAGTCTGTGATGGATTCCAAGAGTCTCCAGCCACTCAACTACTTTACTAGCCAAATGTCATTCTTAGAATAGAACCTCTGCACAACAGCTGGGTGGCTAGAACAGACGAAATAGCAAAAAACAGTCGCATACATTTTTTTCCAGCATTTATCTGGTGGCTTTTTCAGTTTTAATTTCCCACCATCATGAATGTGATAAACACTGGTCAGTTGCAGCAATCGCTACAATGACAAAACGCATGAGAAAAAATTGGGCTAATTGATTGTAGCTTTAAACCTTAGTGCTTTGCTTATGCATTTTTCATATTAGTAATAACCACCTCACAAAAACATAGCAAAAGGTAAACTCATTGTCATTGGGTGAGGGTGAAACCATGTCCTGTTTACCTGAGAGAAGGGCTCGTCATCTGAGCTGGGGAAGTCGTACTGGTTGAGGTCCTTGGGATTGAACACCGAGGGCCCTGAATGCTGAGGCGCTGACAGAGGGGGGATCTTCGGCTTCTTTTCATATTTCCTTTTGGTTCGGACCACCTCGGTCTTCTCCGGCTGGGAGGAGGGGGGAGGGAAGAAGAACGGTGAGAAAGACATACACAAATAGCGTAGTAGCTGTACTGTACCGTACTGTAGCTGCTACCATTATGTATGTCTTATGTTTAATTGTATGTTTAATTAGGTATATGCTATTTGCACCTGTACGTCAAATACGTCGAATTTAAAATGTTTAAGCACGTCTAAAGTATGCACATGACATGTGCACCTATGTGCAGTGAATATGCCACTGTCTCTGACTTGTCTTATCACTACACTGCCTTATTGCTTGTTGTGTCTCTTGTTGTTTTTGCACTCATATGCCCTGTTATATTTGTACTATGTTGTAAACGGAGTCCACAGCACAAGAATTTCACACGTGATACCACGGAGTGACAATAAAAATCTTGAATCTTGAAGTGTTTATACTGCAGTCTGCACCATCAAAAAGGTGATTACCACCGCCAAGGAGGTTATGTTTTATGTGCCGTTTGTCTGTCTGTTAGCAGGATTACAGAAAACCTAGGTGAGTAAATATTAGGGGTGGGAGAAAAAATCGATTCACCTAAGTATCGCGATTTTTAATGTCACGATTTTTTGGATCGATCTTTTATTCCAGAATCGATAATCGCAAATTAAAAAAAAAAAAATTTTTTTTTTTTTTTTTTTTTGGTGCTTGCAGTCAGGCCACTCACTGAACAGCAGGCTAGGCGCCGCCTACTGGTTTACTAGTGGTTTTATTACTTTATTAGTTAGTCTGAAGTAATAATTACACTTCAGGGTTAAAGTGGGTGCATCTCATTGTAAAATTGGACTTCAAACGGCCCAAATCTGGCTTCAAACGGCCCAAATTTCACGCGCGTTGGCCCATATCGGCCTGGCCTGCTTGGTATCTAATGCCCGGCCTGAATTATGATCCCAGTCCGCCCCTGTTTTTAACTATATCGCCCAGCCCTACTCATGATATATAATATACAGTCTCTAGTGTATGATTCAACTTTTCCCATGTTCTAATCTAGTGTAAAAAAGCAAACAAACTGAAAAAATAAAATAAAAAAATAAACAAAAATCGCAATAAATCGTAATATCGAATCGCAATAATCGTAGAATCGCAATAATCGTGAATCGCAATATATATCGAATCGGCACCAAAGTATCGTGATAGTATCGAATCCGGAGATAAGTGAATCGGCACAGCCCTAGTAAATATATATGTAACTAAAACCATTAAAATTGACAACCGGTCCGTGACTTTTTTCCCCCATGTATCTACCGGTCCTTGGCACAAAAAAGGTTGGGAACCCCTGTCATAGCAGACTGGATTATTGGCCTTGGTAGAGGTCTGTGCTCTCCAGGTGCCCTTCTAGTTTGAAGATGGAAAGCGTGTGTATTAGTCTGGTGTTTGGGTCCATGCACGGGTCAGGGCGTGTGTGGAAACAACAGTGAGTCAAGCGTCATTGATATGCAGATGGCAGCACGTGCCAGATGCTGCTGCTGAGCCAGATGGCCGTCCACACCCCCTGCAACCCACCACTACCCCCCCATCCCCACCTCCCCAGTGGGTCGACCCCTCTGACTGAACACACTCCAACTCTGCTGGGATTAGTCAACTCCTATTCAGTGCTTTAGCCCAGGGGGGAGGGACACCACAGTGAAGGAGCGGTATGTCAAATCAATGGAGGGGATGAGAGCTATATAGTGGAGGAGGGGGTGGAGTTACACCAACAATGAGGGTCTATAAACAATAGGGAAGAGTCAAGCAGCTGGTAGAGAGCAAGAGGGAGAGGAAATAAAAGTGGGTGAATAGTTTCCTTGCTGCGGGATGGGTGCAGGGATGCAGGGATGCAGGGCAGTGGAGCTAATGAAGGTATAATGGGAGGTGGTGACATGGGAGTTCACGACAGACAGGGCTGCTTAACCAAGAGCTACATTATTGAAGCATATGGCACCTCGGTTCAAAATGAAACACTGCGGGTTCCAAGAGTCAGCGACTCCAATGACTACCCAACCCCCTTTATGACATAACTCTGATTACCAGCCGTGAGTCAAGACTACACAAGCCCCTTCATGACATAACTCTGATTACCAGCCGTGAGTCAACACTACACAACCCCCTTTATGACATAACTCTTGATTACCAGCCGTGAGTCAAGACTACCCAACCCCCTTTATGACATAACTCTGATTACCAGCCGTGGGTCAAGACTACACAACCCCCTTTATGACATAACTCTGATGACCAGCCGTGAGTCAAGACTACCCAACCCCCTTTATGACATAACTCTGATTACCAGCCATGAGTCAAGACTACACAACCCCCTTTATGACATAACTCTGATTACCAGCCGTGAGTCAAGACTACCCAACCCCCTTTATGACATAACTCTGATTACCAGCCGTGAGTCAAGACTACCCAACCCCCTTTATGACATAACTCTGATTACCAGCCGTGAGTCAAGACTACCCAACCCCCTTTATGACATAACTCTGATTACCAGCCATGAGTCAAGACTACACAACCCCCTTCATGACATAACTCTGATTACCAGCCATGAGTCAACACTACACAACCCCCTTTATGACATAACTCTGATGACCAGCCGTGAGTCAACACTACACAACCCCCTTTATGACATAACTCTGATGACCAGCCGTGAGTCAACACTACACAACCCCCTTTATGACATAACTCTGATGACCAGCCGTGAGTCAACACTACACAACCCCCTTTATGACATAACTCTGATTACCAGCCGTGAGTCAACACTACACAACCCCCTTTATGACATAACTCTGATGACCAGCCGTGAGTCAACACTACACAACCCCCTTTATGACATAACTCTGATTACCAGCCGTGAGTCAACACTACACAACCCCCTTTATGACATAACTCTGATTACCAGCCGTGAGTCAACACTACACAACCCCCTTTATGACATAACTCTGATTACCAGCCGTGAGTCAACACTACACAACCCCCTTCATGACATAACTCTGATTACCAGCCGTGAGTCAACACTACACAACCCCCTTCATGACATAACTCTGATTACCAGCCGTGAGTCAACACTACACAACCCCCTTTATGACATAACTCTGATTACCAGCCATGAGTCAACACTACACAACCCCCTTCATGACATAACTCTGATGACCAGCCGTGAGTCAACACTACACAACCCCCTTTATGACATAACTCTGATTACCAGCCGTGAGTCAAGACTACACAACCCCCTTCATGACATAACTCTGATTACCAGCCGTGAGTCAAGACTACACAACCCCCTTCATGACATAACTCTGATTACCAGCCGTGAGTCAAGACTACACAACCCCCTTCATGACATAACTCTGATTACCAGCGGTGAGTCAACACTACACAACCCCCTTCATGACATAACTCTGATGACCAGCCATGAGTCAACACTACACAACCCCCTTCATGACATAACTCTGATTACCAGCCATGAGTCAACACTACACAACCCCCTTCATGACATAACTCTGATGACCAGCCATGAGTCAACACTACACAACCCCCTTCATGACATAACTCTGATTACCAGCCGTGAGTCAAGACTACACAACCCCCTTCATGACATACATTAACTGATGACCAGCCGTGAGTCAAGACTACACAAGCCCCTTCATGACATAACTCTGATTACCAGCCGTGAGTCACGTGATGCCAAGCTGTCACTCTCCTAGCTGAGGGCCATCCAGGTGCTATTTCCATATACCGTATTAATGATTCATATTAGGGCCGAATATATTATACTGCTTCTGATGACTACGGTAATTTAATACTTGTGTTTCTTTGTCAAATAAAATCACATTTTATTATGATGTAATTATTTTCTGTATATCATTTGTACATGCCATTTCATTTTATAATCAGAAAATTTTTGTTTCATGGTTTATAAAAACATAATAAATAAATACATATTTTTGAGGCCTTTAAAGTAGATATTGATAAAAAAAAAATCAGCATGGTACTAAAAAAGTTATGCACCTTTTCAAGACTGGAATTGATTATTTTTAAATTGGGACAGTGTAATATAATGTATACTACACTCTACAGCTGAAGATCATTCTTCACATCAACCAATATCCAGTCTCTCCAGGAAATTGCGATTTTGCGATCGCAATAATTAATGCAAATTCAACCAATCTCCACAATATTTGCGGGGGCTTGCAATTTTTCTAAATTCCAGCGATTTCTCAGCAAAAATGGCAAATCAGGTTCCTCATCTTGCAATTTTGCCAGTTCCTGCAATTTGCAGCAAAAAAAATCACATAAAACTTAAATTCCACTGCAATTTTTGAGAAAAGTTGCCATTAGGTGGTAGTTCGCTGCTGCCCCCCACTGTATTCGTGGAACTTTTGATGTAAAAAAGGTATAAGTTTGCAGACTTTTTGTTCAATGCCCACATTTGTCAAGGTCTGGAAAGGATCACACTTAAATTCCCATAGTATTACAGACATTAGCAAGAAGCAAGTTCACTGTGGATCTGGACGGCCTTACTTTCTTGTAGTCCTTCATGTCCGAGTGGTCCTGGTGTCTGTACTGGTTACTGCCTGATAGGGGAATGATGGGGATGGTGTAGACAGGCTTCACCAGAGCCCGCTGTGCCAGTGCCTCCGCCATCACCTCACTGCCAAAGTCTGGCATCACATTCCTGATGGACAAAGAGAGTAGAGGAGAGCAAGAGGCCTATTTAGAAATCGGCTGCATCATTGGAGATGCTAGGGACATTTCTGGTTACATTCTGGTGCAGCAGGGAGGGACATATTTACAGCCAAGATGATAAAATCAGTAGATGAAGGCACACATGCTATGATGGTTAGGAAGGGTATCGCCACCGATTTCCCAATTCGATTCCGATACACAAGGTCCCGATTCGATTCGATTTCTGATTCAATATCGATATTCACAACAAAGCTTCACACAGGAAAAGGCATTATATTAAAATATCGATACTGGGTTTTGTGAATCGAGTTCTTTCAAATGAATATAGATTCGATATATATATATATATTTTTAATGGTAGGTCTGCACAACTACTACAAAAACAAAACAAAAATCTAAGTATGAACAATTCAATTTCCAAATCCTAAGTGCTTACAACAGACTTCTAACCTTCTACCCTACTGTATTCCTTTTTTGGTTTGTTTTTATTGATTTAAATTGTTAACATACAAAAAGAAAAATGTAAGAATAGCAAACATTACAAAAAACACACAACATACAAAATACACCCACAAACAAACAAATACATTCACTCAGAAACACAACCCCCCTCCCAGCAGGATCTACTGTATTCTGATGCTGAGCCCCTTCTGGCCTATAAATAAACAAATACTTACATTGCCATGTTTTTTGCACAATTGTAAAAATAATTGCAACATGGTTATTTGTCTAACATTGATCAGCACATGTATAAAGGACAACAGAACCTCACTCTCAGTGCAAAACATGCAACAGCAGACTATACACATCAGGCAGTACACTAGGATTGTGCCGATTGGCGATCGGATCGTATATTGCCGACTCAATGGCTGAAATGACGATTGATTTTCCCTAGGCGACCTCGATCGGCCCCGCCCCCGCGTGTGGCTGCTGCCTGACATGTGACACAGCCGTGTGACTGAGTGTGTGTTCTTCAGACTATTAGTGAATACATGCTACTACTACTGTATATTTAAACATGCTTCTGATTAGGGATGTCAACGGTTAACCGTTAATCGATTAACCGTCGCTAACGTCGTTGTTCGGTTATTGCTGTCGGTCTATCAGTTAATATTAATTTTTTTTTTTTTTTGTCTATTTACTCAATGAGCTCATGCCCAAACAAGGCGTGTCTATTTAGATGCTGAAATGTTAATGCTTTTTGTGTTAGAAATTCTAACACAAAAATAATTTGTGTTGAAATGTTGATGCTTTTTGTTAATGCTTGTTAATGCTTTTTGTGTTAGAAATTCTAACACAAAAAGCATTAACATTTCAGCATCTAAATAGACACGCCTTGTTTGGGCATGAGCTCATTGAGTACGGTAAATAGACCAAAAAAAAAAAAAAAAAACTTTTTTTTTTTAATATTAAAAAATTATGAATTAACCGATAGGTTAATCGATTATTAGCGTTGGTTAATCGAAAGTGAAATTAACCGAAAATTGACATCCCTACTTCTGATGTCTGCAATGAGCCTCGTTATTAAAATCTTTAATGATCGGTTGTCATTGTTGTCGTCTTTTGATCTGTCTCATCTCGGGGGGGTTTTCATTCTCCACATGCCGCGCCGCCTGGCATGCAAAACTAGGCTACTCTGTGCTCAGCTCCATAAGAGTAACGTTATATGTAAACATAGTCAGGCACAGACTGACTATGAGAGGGTCGATGACATCGTGCATTGGCGATGTCAAAGGGTGCCAAATGGAAGATCTGACTGTGGTCAAGATCGCGCAACTCTACAGTACACCTGGGTCTCTCCGCTACAGCGTATCATTAAGTGGACCACAGCAGCCATCTACCCAGAATAGAGCAGTCCAATCTCTGAGTGAAAAGTGGTGGTGATGCGCAGGCAGAAAGCAGGCCAGGATAACAAGAGGAAATTGAAATGTCACTACAAATCAAAAGCACTTCAAGGAGAGGGGTCCAATTGAAGCTCACGCTGACAGCTACTTTCAGTGGAAATTCATTCTATTCAGACGTCATGTTTAGATGGCTCACGAGGGCCCCACTGGGGAAACGCAACAATTCAAAGTGGAGCTTGAAAGAGACATTTTTCTAAAAACACAATAGCATAAATATACTGTCTGGTGTATTGCTTACACAGACTGAGAAAGTGTTTGCTGCGGGCACTGATAAGTCTATGAGCTCATTTAATCTTGACTTGACATCAATGCACAAATAGGGTGAACTCTAAATTGATAATGCATACAAAATGGTCTACAATTAACTCACGCAGTGGAGCCTGACTCCATCAAAAATACATTATTCTTTTTTATACTACCCATCATGCAGACAAATGGAGTTCAGTCAGGAAGACTATTTTTTGCACGCTTATAGGCTTGTAGTTTCACTTCTCATAAGATGCTACCCTTCAAACTTAACACCTGCTGCTCACTCATAATTTCCTTGATGTCATTTCCCGGGGCGTCAATTGAGATATCAGCTGTTCACATTAGGGATGCACGATATATCGGCAATCATATCGGTATCGGCCGATGTTAGTCATTTTTTAACATATCGGTCATATCGGTATCGGTCAGATGTTGCAATGTTAATATCGGTTATCATTATCAGCCAAATTCTTCACATTGATATGAAATAATGCAGTAAATCTATGATTTATGGGCTTTTCCAAAGGCTTTGCAAATAAAGAAATGCATAACTTTTTCAAATTCAGTGTTAACATGTGTTTTTCAGTATGTACAAAATGTGATGATCATAAAAATGTGGTTTTATACAGATCATATCGACATCGGTAAATATCGGTTATCGGCCATAACAGCAATGTTAATATCGGTTATCGGCATCGGCCAAAATTTTCATATCGGTGCATCCCTAGTTCACATCAACTGGTCATGTAGATATATCCAGAGCCATGTAGATAGAAGAGTCCCGACATCTCCATTCACTCCAATGGACCAGTTTTTTTCCAGGAAGTAAGGTCCTGGAACTCGAGTAAAAAAAGCAGCACTGTCGAGTTGCAGCAAAATAGACAGTTTGTGTTGTACTTTGAAAGGGTTTTTCATCCCTTGAATCAAATTGTACATGATCAGCTTTATTTTAGCATGCAAAAGTAGCGCGAGACCCATTCCTGGCTGTTCATTGGCTAATGAGTCTGGCATTTTTGGTCCTCCACTGACGCCACTCTCTCTCTAGAGGACACTAGATGTATCCAATAGCACAGCGACACACCTTTATTGTTAACCAATCATCTTGCTTTTGTCTTTTTAAATGTTTATCTCTCTCCACTTTAGTCTTCTCAACTTCATGAATTAGAGACTTAATTATCACTAGATCTTCTGTTACAATAAACATTTATTTTTCTTCATTGACTTGCCTCTCCTGACTGAAATCTCCTCATGGCCTCTACTTGGGTGTTTTTGACTTGACGTAAACACAAGCCCTAATTAAACATGTACGTTAGCCAGATAAGCTAATCCACACACCAGCTGCAGCAACCGCCCCACACTGTCAACTTCTCAACTTGCGGAAACATTTGTGGTCTAGCCATATTTGAACACATTCACCCAAAAGGACTGTAATCAAAAAACATTCCCAAACCAAACCACTCCTCGACAGCCAGAACGAAGCCACAGTTTTGTAACAATATCATAACAAAAAGAAATGTTCTGAACAAAACCAAAACAGGCAAGCAAGGCACACATTTCCCAAACAGCTGCATTAAATATCCCCAAGAATGACTGGGGGAGGGAAAAACAACAACAACCGCCACCACCATCGCAGAATAATCTAAAGGCTAAATTCCAAAAGGTACTTTTAGTAGTTACCGTGCAGCCAATTCCCGTTTCAAAACAAGGGGATGCTCCAAAGTGGCTGGTATTACACACAACCTTACCAAACACTTCCCAGCATTTGGATGGTGGCTGCTACTAATTTCTCATGCTGGTCTCTCTTACCTCTTCTCCACAATCTCCAGTGTGAGGTGCAGCAGCTCCCTTTTGCTCTTCTCCCTCCTCTTGATCATCTCCAGGATGGTGACGGCTCGGCTCAGGTCCCGACGCAGCTTCAGCATCTTCTCATACGACGCCTCGTCATTCTTTCGGTTCTGCAAAATTCAAAGGAAATGTGTCAGACATACAATGTTCTAAGGCTGACAGTGAAACTTTCACGCAACTAGTTGCAGGTTGCAAATAGCATGAAACATAATTTTCATTCAACATGACATTTACACAAATCAATACAAAAATAACCAAGGCTCATGCAACACTCCCCACAACAAGCTAGATTGGTAATGTTTCATCTGTCATATTGTGATCAGGTTTTCTTCTGCCACTGGCTGGCTACTTTCTTTCATTACGGCTGTCCCGGAGAATAGGAAGAGAGCCATCAGTGCATTAATAGCCTACTTATCAGCGTTTTGATTGGCTGTTGCATGAAACTAGTTTCACAAAGTTTTGCAACTGTTGCAGCTGAGTTTCAGACAAGTTTCAAGTGTGTTGCAGAGGGCTTTAGACCATGCAAATCATTTGCAACTTAGTTTTACCTCAGTTTTAACCAACTAAAGTTGCGTGAAAGTTTCACCGTGTAAAGCCAGCCTGTTTAGGGTTCCTAAACATTTGCTATGTTCATAGTCCATACTTTCACTCCAGAACTAAATTTCTTAAACATTTAATTGCTACCTTCATGGTGTGGTTTGACACCTCTGATTATGGGCTAATAATATTACTATGAGCCTATAGTCACTCAAGGACAAACAATTTGCAGTTTATTTGTTGATTTCCAGACTTTTTCCCCTATCATTCTCAGGATTTTGTGTATTTCTGTATTTTCATACTGAGGAATTTCTACATAATTTCCCATGACTTGTCACATATGTGTGTGTGCGCGCGCGTGTGCACACACACACACACACACACACACGACCCGGACAGGGTGTGAGCACTACCCACAAGCCCATATGGTATGTAAAATACATTGTTACACCCATATCAGAAGACCTGACCTTATGTGAAGCATCACTACATATGCTACAACCATGACTGAACTAATTTGTAATTGTATGGCTGGCAATCATTGCTATACTAGTGATGTGAAAGGGCATTCATCCTTACTGCATCCTTCCAGAGAGAGGTCAGGGTCAGCCAAAGAGCACAGGTGTTGGTACTGATTCAGTGTCTTGCTCAAGGACACGTGCCACAATGGGGGATCGAACCTAGGCTCTTCCAGTTAAAGAATAGTTTCTCTAACCACTAGGCTGCCCTGATTTGCAAATCACAGGTGAGATGACTGCTGGCACCCTATTCTCCTTGATGTGGCCTTGGCTGCAGACTCTTACCTTTCTGGTCTGCATCTTCTCTGTCCGTCGGCGGAAGGCCACGTAGGGGTCGCTGGTGCTGGAGCCATCCCTCTTCTCCTGCTTGACGTTGGGGATGAGGCAGCCGCCCTTGCAGATTTTCCTTTTGCGGCTCCAGTAGTCGAAGACCTCCTTGATCAGCTCGTCATCCTCTTTCAACAGCAGCTTAGCCTCCTGGAGGCTGACGAGCTGCAGAGCAACATGGGGAAGACCAAGTCAGCGCAAAACTATCTAGGTTGATGTTGACATTTTAGAATTTTTGCCGATGCTCTTGTCTAAAGCAACTTACAATCACAGATTATGAACACTAGGCAAAAGTTTAAATTCCTAGATCAGCAATATCACATGAAACCACTAATATGGGAGGAGTCACAGCACCTTGACAGTAGATGTGACACATATTCCTGCACCCCATGTATGACAGAGACATGTTTTTTTGGGAGCAAGTTTCAGCAGTTTTCTTCTCTTGCATGACACTTCTGGTGATGAGTGGTAATTGCAGGTGAGATCCAAACAGTGTTGCATTATGTGACATTCAGACAGTCAGTTTGATCAGCCATAGTAACCACCATAATGCTAGCAGAGACCGGAAAAGAAGTAGCTTGCTATCCTACTTCACACAAGAGTTGTCGGGAACCTATAGTAACAGTCTATAGTATAGTGAGTCTACTGTGTTAGCTCCGCCCACCCTGTGTCACCACAGACACCCAGTTCATAAATGCTGCAATAATGAAAATGCAAAGGCTTCCATCAATGGGCCATAGGCTCAATCAGATAGTGATTTAACAGACATTTATTTACATGATGATTCTTTCCCCCGGCACCGATTATCACCTTAAGAGCATTTCAAAAGATAGATTAACTGGACAAAAAGTACATGCTCTACTTTGTACCTGCTGTCCACTGCCTTTCTCCAATCGGTCTATCATCTCCTCAAACTGCAGGGCGGTGATTTCCATTTTCTTCTTCAGCTTATTCACAAACGTCTCATCCTCCGAATCGAGGTCGTAGTCCGGCTGCTCTGTATCCAAACTGAAAGCTGCGAGATGGAGAAGAATTGGTTATGGGAGGGTAGATACATGGGCCCAGGCGAGATAAATCCAACGCCACTTCTAAAAACACGACTAGGACAGGCTGTGCCGTGCTCAGGAATTTGATGAATAAATAATCCTGCTCTTAGTATCATATAATTAAAGATATATTTTACGTTGGTAGGACATCTATTTATTTATTTTTTACCACGCACTGAATGAATTCATGAACAGTCAACCTCAAAGATCGACTCCCCACCCAGGAAATCTGTAGATACTACTGGTGTTTGGGCTGGACACGCACAAATAAATTGTATCAACATGAGTAATGTGTGTTGGGTTTCATTTCACTACGTTGTCAGAATGAAACCACTGGGGATAAGCTACTGGCGTCTTACATCTTTCTGCGTTTCCTCAGAAATCAAACAGAATCTCTGATTCACAGTTTCAGACATGAATGTGAAATACCGAGGAACTGTGATGCTTTGGAGACATGTGTACAGACAGAACGCATGATGTTTTACGACCATAAAAAAAGAGCAGAACTGAGTGAATTATTTATGGTTTTGCAATCCTCTGTGTGTGTGTGTGTATGTGCATGTGCGCGCACACGCAGAAAGAACATGTGGTGTAGTATATTGTACACTGTATGTTGTATATAGAGTGCCAAAGTGGAATGTCACTTCCTGCTTCAGCACTGTACCAGGGATTTTCATCCGGCATTTATTTTCCCATAGACATTTCGTAAAATGCTTATAAAAATAGTTTTACTTGTTCAAACCAAATGGTTCAGATATATTTAGAAACAGGAGAGATGACATAACATTTCACTTGGACCAAAACATTAAAAAAATGCGAGTTTAAAGAAAATATTTTTTCAATGTTGTTGTTTTTAGTTTTGGTCCGAGTGAAAAGTTCTATGGTCTCTCCCGATTCTAAATATAGCTGAACCGTTTGGTTTGAACAAGTACAACTATTTTATAAGCATTTTACGAAATGTCTATGGGAAAATAAATTGCGGAAGAAATCTCTCTGGTACAGTGCTGAAGCAGGAAGTGATGTTCCACTTTGCCTCTCTATATATTGATGTACCGTAAATTCCGGACTATAAGCCGCGGCTTTTTTCCCGTTTTTTGGCCCCTGCGGCTTATATAACGGTGCGTCTTATCTATGGATTTTTTCAGAAAAAAAAAAAAAAAAAAAAAAAAATCTCTCTTTTTTAGCACTCTTTCTAACTATAAATCCACTTCTGTTTTAATTTCCTCTCTTGCCCTCTTTTCACCACACCGCGGACACTGTGTGCACTGTAAAAATAAACAACGGTGGTGTTGTGTTATGTTGTTTTGTTGAAATGTTGTAATACGGTAAATGGGAGCTTCCTCAAACAGCCATCTCTTCCCGACAATCCCCTCTGTGCGTGACCACTTACATATGGTAATTACGGTAAGCAAACGGCCACTCGGGCAACAACTCCCTCCCCCGACTACCAGGAGAAAATCACAAACTTCGGCGAATTCACACAAAGGAAGATCAAGGAATATTCACAACAAGACGAGCAGTAGAAGCAACACTCTCACTTACCATGGGGAAGGTACGCAGAAATTCACACGAGGCAGCTTTCAAGTTGAAAGCAGTCAATCTCGCATTAAAAGAGAGCAGCCGCCGATCAAACAGAGCAGCCGCGCGTAACCTGGGCAAAAGGGACTGTCCGTCCGGGGGAGAACTACTGAACAACTCCCTCCCGACTATCAGGAGAAAATCACAAACTTCGGCGAATTCACACAAAGGAAGATCACGGAATATTATAGGAGTGTGAAAACATCCACAATTACCAACGGGTTCCAAAACGCTGGACTGCTGCGGGATGAAGAGGATGACGCCACGGGGACTGCCCCCTAGTCCGATACCTCACGAGTCCGATACCTCACGAGTCCGACACCTCATGGTTTTGGGTTAGGGTCTGGGGGAGGTTAGGTTTAGGCGTGGGGGTGGGAGAGGTTAGGTTTTGGGTTAGGGTCTGGGGGATGTTAGGTTTAGGCGTGGGGGTGGGAGAGGTTAGGTTTTGGGTTAGGGTCTGGGGGAAGTTAGCCTCTTTTTTCGGACTCGTGAGGTGTCGGACTCGTGAGGTATCGGACTCGTGCCATGGCACCTGAAGGAGAGAGGAGAGTGGTTGACGAAGCCACCCTGAACCTGTTCGTTTCCGACACTGAAGATGAGGACTTTGGTGGTTTCAGTACGCAGGAAGAAGAGGAAGACGAGGATTAGTGACTTGACTTCTCTGGTTACAGGTTTGCTGCACATATACGGTAGCCTATTGTTGTGTGATTTTGTCTGGGGATTAGTGACCTGACTTTTGTTTTGTTTTGTTGAAATGTTAATAAATGGGAGCTTCCCCAAACAGCGATCTCTTTCCCGACATTCCTCTCTGTGCACGAACCCTTTCATATGGTAATTAAACATCAAAACACCCGCGGCTTATAGTCCGGTGCGGCTTATAGAAGAAAAAAATAGTCAATTTTGGTCCCGCGGCTTATACACCGGTGCGTCTTATAGTCCGGAATTTACGGTATGTATTTGGAGACATGCTTGTGATAAAGGGATCTGAGTTTCCGTTATCCGGTAATTGCTGGACTTTGACAGTTATAATGAATCAAAGTCTGACATAGGGCTGGGTGATAAAACGATCTCGATAAATTTCACGATAAAATCTTCCATGATAACGATGATAAAATTATGAGCTGTAATTTCGATAGTCATTTTTTAACCAATCCCACAGCAGAGATACAAGCGCGTGCTACATAAACAGCCAAACCCACAGCAGAGAAACAACTGCGTGCTTCCACAATCTCGGCTCCTCCTCCCACTCAGTCACAACAACGCAGTCTGGCCGCACATTGTAGCTCTCCAATATCCAGCTCCTAGCAGTCTGCTAAATGAGGAAATTAGCAGTCCAAGTGAAACCGAGGGTCGTTGTACTCAAAAAACTGCCCTGGATCAGTTTACTGAGTTTATCAGTCAGTTGTCTGTCTGACAAAGCACAGACCAGCGTTAGGTGCAAAATATGTCAGCAGCCAGTCCTCAGCATTACGGGAACCACCACCAGTGGCACAAGAGCATGAGTTTACCTTAGCATGCTACCGCTAGCCTCCCTGGAACTAGCCGGACCCAGGACCACATCATGGGGACTCAGCGAGGACCGGCATGGTGTGCATCACAACAGACAGTGTTGCAGCAGCCCTAAACAACTGGACACGAATGCAGTGTTTTGGTCACCGGCGGCTCCACCTATCCACCGGTAAGCTATGTAGTAGGCCTAGTGTTACATGGATTACTGTATAATGTGTCGTGTTGCACACTCTGAATGATGACAATGAATGACAAATGACGATTCAGGTGTCCATATTTTTAATAAAGGGCATACGATACATTCTAGTATGCAAAGCTTGTGAATGATTTCCCTGTATTGCTGGCTAAAATTGATATAGAAAAAGAAAGAAAAGCAGTGAGCGCAGTTGCAGCCAATCTGTATAAATTGCAAAATAGGCTACTGTTCAGTGTTCAAATAACCAAGTAACACCAGAAAATATATTATCTTATTTGTAATGTTAAGATATTCTAGATCATCTTTTATTTCTTCATGTCATCAGTGACTGTTGCGGAGTTGTTTTTAACATATTTTCTATATTGTCTTTCTATGTATTTTCAGAGAGAAGTGGGAGAGACAACAACATGGGGTATTCTGTTTCTCAACAATAACTACAACTTCTACAACTTAATAAACAAACGAGTCTAAAGTCAAATGTATTGTCTTTACTGATTGTTCTCAGTCATTACAGCGGTAATCCTGATCTGCAATTTCTCATCTGCCTTTCTCATCGTTGTTTCTTATTCGCTGGTTTTCAATCTCTTCTACTGAATATGTAGGCATTCTGACGTTAACTTAAGCAATACTGCCGCCTAGTGGCCACTATTAGACAGGTTTCCAAATTAGTGCATAAAATCAAACAGATGCTACATAAATGCATTTCTAACTATTGTAAATAACATGCACAATGTTTTTAGCCCAAACAAGTTTACATAAAACAAATACAACATGGGGGTCACGTCAAAATATGGTGGGGCGAGTGCTGGAACAGGAGATTTAGTGTTTTGTCACCTTTCAATTCTGACAATAAATATATAAACCATAATTAACCTTCTGGTTTCTTTGGGGTCTAAGGAGAATACTGATCTTAAAACTGTAAATTGACCCCACCCAAATAAGCCGAGGCAGAAACGGGTAAACAGAAATCATCCCGGACACCTTCTTCTCTAGCGGAAATGCTGAAAGGGATATAAAATCCATGCTGATATGTTAAACTTATTAGTCATCAATGGTATGGTGAGGTGACAACTAGGGTTGTCCCGATACCACTTTTTTGCTGACCAAGTACGAGTACTGACATCTGGGTACTTGCCGATACCGAAGAATACCGATACAGAGTATTTAATTAGGGGTCGACAATGTGTTTTTGTTACGCCTTATGGTTAATTAAAAGATAACTTTTCAAGATAATGGGTTTTAGTCATTTTCTTTAGTATATATTATCTGCAGAAGTACCTAGTTTTCACAAGACCACACAAATTTTGCATAATGGGTATCACCTATACTTGATAGTCTCTTCTCTTGATGCCTTATGAAACAAAAGTTTCCCATTAAATAAGGAAATAAGGTTTCCCATTAAATAAAGAAGTATGCTATGAATCAACCATTTAAACCACATAGCTGTGCATCTCCTTTGTATTTGTTCTGCTGGTCTATTTTCATTCAAACATTAAAATAGAGGTTCATCGTGTTTTTATGTTCATTATGTTGGGTCTCGTAGTTAGATTACTACTTTAATGTTTATTGTAACAAACTTTATCATGCTTTTATTTTGAAGGCAAAACCAATAAACCGTAAGTGAAATTGTGACAATTGTTGCTAAATTCACGGACATTAACGTTAGTTCCACTTTTAAAACGTTAAACTTTAAGGCAGTATGGATTACGGGACATGTAGCACGTATTACAACGATCTGGTAAGCCTTTGCTTGTTCCACAGCACTGTGTTGTCTAGAAGAGCTCAACTAATGTTAACCTGTAAGTTGAACAGAACGTTTTCTAGCTTGTTGCAGGCTACGCGGCTAACTGCAGAGCTAATGCAGTCAGACAGTGAATGGGCAAGCGATGCGGTGCAGGCTGTAGCCCTGTATCAGCTGATTACTGACCTGATAGCTTTTTATTTCTCCTCACAAAGCGTTCAGGCAGAGATGCAAACAAACAGGCTGTTATAGTGAAGCTTCTCTGCATGCATTAACAGCTGTGTGAGCCTGACGCTGGCTTGCTACTTTGAGGTTAATGTCACATTGCATGCCGTAGGTGTAAAGTGGTATCGGGCGCGCGGCCGTGTCAGTATCGGGCGAGTACGAGTACAGCAAAATAGGCCAGTATCGGCTCCGATACGATACCAGTATCGGTATCGGGACATCTCTAGTGACAACAATAAGAAATACAAAAAGCTTTGACTGTGAAGTGTCTCAGCCTACTCTCTGCAGTCTGCACAATAGCCTTGATATTCTGCATTGCCAGAATTGTTGTTCAGTAATCAATGACAGCACAGATAGTTGAGAGTAGGGCTGCACGATATTGGAAAAAACTGACATTGCGATATTCCCCACCCCTGCGATATATATTGCGATATGAAAAAATACAGATTTTCACCAGATTACCAGAATAGCTCTATTTTAAAGAAAATAATACTTCTAGAATGATTGGGATGATTTTGTAGAGGAGTCCATCTGATTTTGGAGGGGATATTAGGTATTTTAATGTTTCTCAACCACTGGGCTGTCACCTACTGTAGGCCTCAGAGCGTCATCTATCAGGGTGCATACACATTTTGACCAATGGATTTCCATGACTTAGGCTACATACATGAAAAAGTGAGTGAGTTATGACATTCTACTTTAAAATGTCACTAGCCTACACTTCACTTAGTGTAATGCAGCCTTTAAAACCAGGGAAAGACAATATGCTGTATCACCATATTACCATATCCAACATCTAAGACCATTATAGTCTCATATCACAATATTGATATACAATTGATATATTGCCCACCCCTAATATTGAGTGCCAGAATCTACCTCCCAATGATGCTATTTGCAGAAAAACATTAGATTTCATTGATTATAATCACTGCTTTCAACTTCTTTCGTTCTTCTAACGTTTCAATAAATCAACAATGAAACACCCCTGCCACTTTACACACTTGGTCTGACCCCCCGGAAACCCCCTCCAGAAACGACCAAGTGGTACACTCCGCATCTGTGGAGTTCCGGTTTTTGAGTGCAAGGCTTGCAGTACAGAGATACGAGGATTCACATGCAGCCGACCGGTGACAAACAATTCATTCGTGAAAAGTAATAAATATACATTTAATTGCCCAGATATGTCTCTTCTCTTTTTATTTTCACTGACATGTTTTGTGTAAATAAGTCGCTATGTCTATGATTAACTCTACCGTAACGTTACTGCTATCATGTGATGCAATATCAGAGACTGAAGGGGAGAGACAGCCGCAGTGATACACGGACAACTTCTCAGTAATCACTTTAGCCTTCGTGTCATTATAAGTTGCGGTCTTGCTTTTTGGTGTTTCAAGAGTAAATAGCCTATCTCCACTCCACGGACATGTTGAGTTACAGCAGCCAGCCTGCTGTATGCGAGTGCGCTGCAAACTGTGGACAAGTCCGCCTCCGCAATCACATCGTTTACAGACGGGCTACTGTCAGCAACGCAACATAAGCAAAAATAATTCAATTTAGGTCTCTGTGCATGTTTGTTGTGTTGAAGCTAAGCACTAAATGAGTGAGTACAGTAGCGGGGCGTCTCTCTCCTTTGAGAGAACCTCATTTCACTCAGTAGGCTACCCCTAAAGTGAGAGTTTATCAAGCAACATGACGAGTTAATTTGTTTTTGACATCGCACGTCCTGCGATGTGACTATCGCGCATGCGCACATTGCGATGACGATGTGTAAACGATATATCGTGCAGCCCTAGTTGAGAGTTGGGCTGCAGGCAGCTGAACATACATAGGCTATTTTCTGAAGTATGTGCAGTCGTGCCAATTTAGTTACCATCACTTACGCTATGGACAGACAGGACGCCTAAGCGAAGCGCACTTTCCTCACGAGTGGGTGCCTGGCTGTCCACACAAGGAGCGCATTTTCCCGCACCGGGCATCAGCGACTTGCTCGTCTTCATCTTTTGTTTTCACATATCTAACTAATTTTTATCATGAGTTTATAACCTCATGTATAACGTAATGTGTTCATGACAACTGTTCATGGCATGTCCATGTCTTGGGATTGGGGTAAACACTGAATGACTGACCACAGTAGGACAGAGTGTGTTTGTTAACAACGTTGTTGTGTAGGTAGGTCTATAGTCTCTCTCTCTGTCCCTCTGTAGCTCTGTTGTGCCAGATGACCACCTGAAACAACACTTCAGATAGCAACGTCACTCCCACCTCTCTCTCTTTCCCCCTGCTCCCGCTGTCTCTTTCGCTCGCAGTCGCCTAAAAAATAGAACAGACGTCGAACTAAAGCGCAGCAGAGCGCGAGCGCGCGGGCAGTGCGGACAGTCAGATCAGTTAACATGGGCACCGAATGAAAACTGGCTGCGCACCCCGGCACTGTTGTCTGTGTAAAAAAAAAGCAATCAATTATCTGGCGGACCACCAGGCAGAGCCCCCGGACACAGTTTGGGAACCAATTAACTAGGGTAATTACGGTACGGCGGCTCTCTCTCACGTACGCGTGCTGCTTCCTCGACCCTTCTCCCCGCTGTCAAGTCTCTCTGAAAGCTGTGGCTACTGGCTACTAAAGACAGCAGCACAATTAACTTATTTCAACAATTTCGACTTGCAATACAGAGCTTCGCCACCATGTTCAAATGGCTTCACAGCCCAGCGCTATTCCTGGGGGCTTGATCCAAATAGACTGCCTCGCCCTCTACTCTCCCTTACTCTCCCCAACCTGTATCACCCATTGAGTTTGCTCAAAGGCTTTCAGACAGCAGGACACCTCTGAGGTCACACAGCTGCTCTCAGGCACCCCGGGAGCCGCCACATTCACTTCCACTTGCCTCACTTTCTCTCACACACACACGCACTTAAGTCTGTGCGCTCGACTGTCTTCAGTATTAAAACCCAAACAAGCACATCTCTTTTAACCAGCAGCCTAAAAAGCCACCAACATGCCTCGATTAGTGCATCTAAATGGCAACAACAACAAAACCACGTGCACACAGGCCAATAACACAGCTTGGAGGATAATCCTGAAGCGACCGGCTGCTACTCACGCTGTATGTGAATAAGCTGCTTTGGCATCTTGAAGTCCCCGGGGTAGAGGGACTCGTAGTACGCGATGTTACTCTCTGCCTCGGGGACGGGGATGACCATGTTGTCCCGCTTCTCACCATATACCTGCTGTGCAGAGATGGCCCGCTGGAGATGGTGTTCCTGGAAAAGAGGAGGAAACAACCGTTGAGAACAGATTGCGAGGATTTCTGCAGACATTTCTCATATTTTCCCCCTTCACAGCCCTCATTTCTGTGTTTTGGTTGTAGAATTTCGGTTTGGGTAAGAAGAGATGTGCTTATATTGGCAAGGAAAAGTGAACATTTGGTTCTACCAACCTGTAGATTTAAGTTGAACTTCAACAAATATCACAGTATAGGCTGTGACATGACTGCCTTTACAACAACAAAACGTGTAGTCTTCTATATTATGGACTGAAGATAAGGTTGATTCCAAGTTTGTGAAGAAATGCTGCGAATTCATCATGCAATAACTGAATAATAACGACTTCTGACCCATCAGACCAAATAGTCATATTAACCAATTCATTTTCCATATGTTTACAGACGTGCACATGAACACTCTTTCTTGTAGCGTGGGCTAATAACCACAAATCTCTGTCTAGACTAGAGCATTAGCCACGGAATAAGTACACACATATTAGCTGTACCAGTTATGCTTCTATTTATGATGAATGAAGCTGTCCAAACCACCGACTTGATATCAATCCCACCTTACCGAGCAACACACTGAGCATACACGATTAAATATAAACCATTTCACTCCCTGACTCTGTTCCAAATGCTTCATTCAGATGGCACAGTGGCTCAGTGGTTAGCACTGTTGCCTCACAGCAAGAAGGTCCCGGGTTCGAACCCTGGTCCGTCCCAGGTACTTTGTGTGGAGTTTGCATGTTCTCCGCATTTCACCGGGTTCCTCCCACCAACAAAGACATGTATGTTAGGGTTAATACTCCTGTCAGTGCCCCTGACCAAGGCAATGGCAGAAGAACTTGGAGTTGGTCCCCGGGCACTGGACTGTGGCTGCCCACTGCTCCTAGTTCTAGGAAGGTTCCTAGTAGAGGATGGGTCAAATGCATGGGATGAATTTCCCCATGGGGATAAATAAAGGATAACTTAACTTCTGTCAAATCCTTAGAGGTGCAGGCCTAAACATATTTCTGGATTAATTTATGTGGCCAGTAGCACAAAAGGTCAATCCACACTAGAGATGTGCGGGCCGCAGTTATAACCACGCTAGTCTCAACGCGTGTGTGTGTGTGTGCGCGCCCTTATGACATCGCTTTTGACCTCATCACTGATGACATCACATCATTAGCGAATTATCTTAATTTAAAAAATCCGGCTCTGTCAGGTCACCCCCCTTTACATCCCCTGAAAGTTTCAGCCCGATCACATTTGGCCGGACACTGAATTGAAACATACAAACATCGCCCACATACAAAATGTTATATACAGTAGATGTACAGCGGGTAATCAGGCACTGCAATGAAGAATATAACCAATTAACCCGTTGAATATCTAAAACTAACTTCAGCGAGGTGCAAAACACCTCTCTTCAAGTATCTGTTTTTGTTTTCTAGACCGTGCGGACACAAAAGATTTGAGGTATGCAAAGAGCCTGCGCCCACAACCCCTGATGACGAAATTCCCGTCACGTGGACCGTGGCGGACTCGTGGATCCGCAAAGTGTAACTAGGGCTTAAAGAGCATGGAGCAGGGTAATTCCTTTGCTAAATGTATAATTAACCTTGTCCCTATGTCCATTTGAAAAGTTAATGCAGGATCAAAAAAAATTGAAAAAGAAATTGAAAAAAATTGGAGAAAAACACCTTCCTTTTTGAGAAGAAAATAACAGGCTTTTATTTTGTTAAGGCAGAGCCTGCTACGTCACAGTGGGGAGTGGCTCCCGCGTGCGTGTCTCCCTCTCCCCTCCCACTTCGTCAATTCCATGGTCAAATCAGTCGCATTTCAGGACAGCTAGTCAGGTCAGGTACGGACGCTAGTCAAAGTCAATCAGTCAGCCAGTTAGTCGGTCGGTCAGTTGGTAGGTTAATCACTAGTTAGTTTTTAGTATATAGTTAGTCATTTAGTCAGTAGCTGTAGTAAGTCGTTGTCAGTGAGTTTTGGGTCGGGTGTCGCCAGTAGAGGTCGACCGATTAATCGGCCGGCCGATTAATTGGGGCCGATTATTGGCATTTTTAATTAATCGGCATCGGCCTGCAAAAAAAAATTTTTTTTTTTTTTTGGCAGGCCAGGCCAGGCCACCGGGCATTTGCCCGACGTGCCCGATTATGCAGTCCGCCCCTGAATGTGAGTCTTCTCATGCACCCATGAGCCTACTGTAACGTTACGTTTCCTCAGTCACCACCATCTTCTGCAAACACACTTCTCCCATCAAATGACAGCAAATCTAACAGTTACATTATTATTATTATTATTATTGTTAATGTATAGAACAGTGCATGAATGAGTTCTCTGACATACTGCTCTCTCGCTATAGCCTACCAGTCACTACTGAAATCTATACCGCATAACCCAATGTATTTTTCTATTTAATAAAAAGAATAATCAAAAACATGTTACTGTACTGGCTAAGATAACATCTTATATTAGATGTAGGCCTACAGTATAATGTTATATTCGATTTTCAATGTGCATGAATGGATAATGGAAATCTAGGCTACTAGATTTCAAAAAAAAAAAAAACCAACAGAAGAATATTGCACATTTTTTGGGGGCGCTACCCACACGTTTAGCTGTGTGTTTCTCATTCCACGAATGCACAATCCTTACAAGTTGTACCCCGTTGTAAAGGTGACTAATCAGGCTTTCCAACTATATAAAATACAATACCAATTGGTATTATTAAAGGGGAGAAATAATCGAGCAAAATAACGTTTCCAAACTTTTTTTGAGGAGTTTATTTTAATCGTATTTTATCGAATGAAAAAAATAATAAGAATCGGCATTATATATCGGCCATCGGCCGCCCTGCTCTCTAAAGATCGGCATCGGCATCGGCCATTGAAAAAGCAATATCGGTCGACCTCTAGTCGCCAGGTTACTGCAGGCAGATAACGAGCTCAGCTCCACTCAGCTGCTGCTACTGTGCCTGTCTGCGTGACACACTCTTTCTATCTCTCTCTCTCTCGGTGTGTGTGTGTGTGTGTGTACCTGTCTGCGCTGTGACACGCTCTCTTTCTCGTCTCTCTCACTCGCTCCCTCCGGGAGGGGAAAGAGCGAGTGGAGGGGCCCTCCGCGTCGTGCTCAGCCAGTCCCCTCTCTCTCACTTGATGTGTGTGTGTGTGTGCGTGTGCAGGGCCCGAAATTAGAGCCCGCCACCCACCAATGGCGGGCATATTTTAGCTTTGGCGAGTGACATAAAAGGGCTGTCCGCCATGTGGCGGGTAACAAAATAGTCATGTAAAATAATGAAAACTGCGGTGTGTTTTGGTCTTATGACAGTGGCCTTTATTGCAGCCCCCAATCTCTCCTTGCGTCATCTCCGGCCTCATTTTTGGCTTGTTTACGAACGTCACATCCGCTACTCTTCTGTGCTGACTGGCCGTGGCCATCTGCATTCTGCAGCGCCTGCTTGCACTGCAGGGAGCTAACGTTACGCCGGTCCGCCTGCTAGGGCTAAGCTAACGTTAGCTTAATATAACGTTAAATGGGTTACAATGTGGAACCATATCGAGGGAGTAAGCCGGCCGCTAAAAAGAAAACCCACCGCGGCTTTCTCCGACGAAAAGGATGAAGCAGCAGCGAGAGCGGGACCACCTAACAAAATAAAGTTTCGAGAGGAGTGGAAGTTTGGCGATAGCGGTGTTTCAAGAGACTGGCTACAGTATGATGCTGGGGCTGCAGTGATGGAGTTGTTCCCTGTGCCGCAAGTATGCCAAAAAGAAAAATAGAAACAACACGTTTGTCATCGGTAGTAAATCAATGAAGTTGGAAGCCGTTCGTGACCATGAACAGAGCGGAGGAGAAGTAGAGAGAGGGTGAGGAGTCTGAGGAGTTATGTTTACAAAACCTTCAAATTGACTTCTGTTCTGTTAAATCCTGCAAAGAGGGTAGAGAGTGAGGAGTCTGATGTTTAACATTAGGTTACAATTTAGCTCAAGATTGCCTTGACATGTATTGATAAGATTGACTTGACATGTATTGATTGTAAATTCCGGACTATAAGCCGCGGCTTTTTTCCCGTTTTTTGGCCTTTTTTGCCCCCTGCGGCTTAAATAACGGTGCGTCTTATCTATGGATTTTTCCAGCAAACGGCCACTCGGGAACCTCCAAAATCTATGGATGTTGGTATGAGGCAGAACGAGAGCAAGACAGACATTATGAGAGCGAGACCCTGATTGGATGATGTTGCAAAAAATGTGCCTCGCGACCTGATTGGAGCACTGTGCCACTACTCTCTCTCAGCCACTACGGTAAAACACCCTCCCTCCTCCCTCGCTCCGGGGGGAAAAAGGCAGCGATTGAGCTTGAAAGACAGTCTGAATGAAATTGAATGTAACATTCCCAATTCTATGTATTACATTCTAAAAAACTAACAGCAACATTTTGGAAGGCTAAGCCACACAACTAGCTCGTTGTAATCTAACATCATGCTTCAAAAGATGGAGAACTGGCTGTGTTACGACGATGGCGGCGATTGAGCCTGAAAGCCATGTCTGAGACAGTAGCGAGACAGGAACAACAACAGCAGCAGCAGCAAAGGATCATGCACAACCCCGAGACGAAAGGGACTGTCCGTCAGGGCGCGGACGACTGTGTCAGCAACTCCCTCCCGACTACCAGGAGAAAATTAAAAACTTCGGCGAATTCACACAAAGAAAGATCAAGGAATATTCCATCGGACCGGAGCAGATCATAAATATGGATGAAGTGCCTTTGACGTTCGACCTGCCTCTCACTAGGACTGTTAACAAGAAAGGTGAATCGTCCATCACGTTGAGAACCACAGGTCACGAGAGAACGAATTTCACTTGTGTTCTTGGCTGCACAGCAGCTCCCGCCGATGGTGATTTTTAAGCATCTCACAATGTGTGATTTTGTCTGGGGATTAGTGACCTGACTTTTGTTTTGTTGAAATGTTAATAAATGGGAGCTTCCCCAAACAGCCATCTCTTTCCCGACAATCCCCTCTGTGCACGAAGCCTTACATATGGTAATTAAACATCAAAACACCCGCGGCTTATAGACCGGTGCGGCTTATAGAAGAAAAAAATAGTCACCTTTGAAGGTGCGTCTTATAGACCGGTGCGCCTTATAGTCCGGAATTTACGGTAATCAATCATCAATCAATATATTAAAATAATTTGCTTCAAATTTTACTCTGGCCTCTTATTTAAGTGTGTATTCTTCAACGTAATACCTTATCTACTTGAAATGTACTGAAAAAAATGTATATATATGGATATATGTGACACAAAAATGTGTGGTTTTTTTGGGCCGGTAAGAAATATGCTTGGCGGGTAGATTTTTTCCATCTACCTGCCACTGGCCGGTGGGTCAAAAAGTTAATTTCGGGCCCTGCCCGCCGCCATGCAAAGTTTCAGCCCAATGCGACCTGGGGTGTGGGAGCGTGCATTAAAGATACACGGACACGCACACAACCAATGTCAACTTTATTATACTAGCGGAATGCCCGTCCCTGTGTGAGCAGTGGAGGCTGCACAGACATACCCGTGCAGTGTTTCCAGTGATGTTCATCAATAATCGATAATCGATAATTGATCGTTGAGGAATGAATTCCATCATGTGGAATTTTTATCGATTATTACACGTGTTTAAGTGAATTCAAGTCGTTTTATGCGTTTATAACATTATGAACTATGAAGTAGCAGCAGTCAGCATGGACTCAGCTAGTAGCCTTTAGCTGCTAACACCCACCTGAATCAATTCACACACATCTCGTGGTAAATAACAGTAATAATATCCACGCGTCGGACTGAGAGCAGCTGGATGGAACTCGACCATCAGGACAGATGAGGTTTTTGTCACGAGTTTATAAGCCTGGAAGCCGCGGCCGGTGAGCTGAGTCCTACTTTCAAAAGGTGACTACAGTAGCCTAGCTAGCTAGGTTACATCATGTAACCTCTTTACAATGACAAACTAAATTTCTCCCTATAGGTATATTCTGAATACAGGTCACTCAGTAGAATACTGCTTGTTTAAATACAATGGCCCATCTATACCAAAATCACTTCCAGGGGAGAACTCAAAAAAGTAACATTTTGTAGGCATAAACACAACGTTTGGTTCTCCTACAGGTACATTCTTCTGTTATCTCATATCACTAAACCAGCTAAATCCTGGAATTGATCAGAAATAGAATTTTGATGAAGCAGGAATGATTAGATGAATAACTTCTCTCTTTGACTACACCATCGTGTGTGTCATTTATTAGCACAAAATAAGACATCAGATCTCTCAAATCACAAGACCGAAAACTAGGCCGGAACATGACCTCTGTGTCCCCCTGATACCCTAAAGCCCTTTTCCCACATGCGTACCGGAAAATTACCTGTAAGTCAATATCGGACATTTCCCTTCACACTTCGGCTCGCGCATGTGGGAATCTATCAGCGAATTTTCCTGTATGTTGGGGGGGGGCGGGGGGAGCTTATTTGGGGGGTCTGCAAAACTCGAAATAAGTTCGCTTGTCAGTTGTCACACAATAAATCACACTCGTTTGACTTAAGAGCAGCGTCAAGCCGCCAGCGTAATCAACACAGCCGATTTCCCCCTCCCCTCTCTGCTCGAGAGCAGCAGCCACGGACAGACACAGCGAATGACACAGCAAATGCACAAGCGAAATGTGGAAGTAGTTTGCTTTGATGTGCGCGAATGATTAGTTGATGCACTTTGAAGAAGTTGGGATCCGTGTCTGAGAGAAATAGTTGCTGGTTCGATGTTTATCCGTTCACCTGCGTCGCGTTGAAGCACTTTTTACAGACTGGCTTTGTTTGATGTGTCAGGGGTTGCCTTCGGAAATCAGCAAGCTGACATACTGCTCTTATTAGGCTATCACAAGATCATTTCGCCAGTTTGCTTTAATGTGCGCGAATGATTAGATTATGCCCGCTGGAACATTAAGCAACGTGTGTAGGCTACACTTCGCCCATGATTGAAGGACCGCTGTCGCGGAAAATGACTGGAACCGTTTCCACTTGCGTCTCCTTAAGAGCATACCGCTCTTCTGACTGGGTCGAAACTGGTGAAATGTCGGGGACGACGGGGTCGCGCTTATACCGGCACGCCGCCTTTCTCACATGCAGGCATTAGACCACGTATCGGTCATTTTGCGGTACAAAGCGCATGTGGGAAAAGGGTTTAAGTCTCCATGAGCCTGTGGCTCAGTCAGCCGAAACCTGTGTTCACTAGTACTGTACGTCACTACAGGAACAACTTTTCAATAGCTCTAAATGACCTGACATTAACACAAGCTGAACATTAACCATTTTCTTTGATGCTTATCAACATTGAATTAAAGAAGTAGTAACTCACTGCTCCAGGCTCTTTTAGTCAGCTGCAGAAACAGGTTTTTATGCCTGTGTAGTAAGTGCACTCACACGGTGTATATGACTCCAACATATTTACATTACAGCATGTACTTTTTCATTAAAATAAATACAAAAAGCTTAGAAAATGGGGTACAAGAAAGTGTGCAATTCTCCTTTAAACTACCGTAAATTAAATTAAATAAAAACAAAACATAAACCCAACACTATATAAACAGACTGGGCAACAAGTGTAGCAGTTGAAAGCAGTTACTTTTTTTTTCAAGTTTGATGCACAGAAAAGAATAATACAAAAACCATAGAAAATGAGGTAAAAGAAAGTGTGCAATTCTCTTTTAACTCATTCACCGCCAAAGACGTCTTTGACGTGTTATCAGAAATAGCCATCCACGCCAAAGACGTGTTTGACGTGTTTTTGTTTTTATTAGTACAGCGCGTAGTTCAAAGACTTCCCCAGCCTGTGACATTGTATCAGGTCCCTGGCATCTAAGACAAGCCGACAACACGTGAACAAACACATACCGCAGCTGTTGTTTTGAAATTGAGCAGGAGGAAAAACAGAAAACCGATAAACGCTTCCTTGTGCAGACAGGAGAAACGCCATTGAAACGCCCCTCGGCAGCGCTGCACGAGCTGGTCGCCTTCCTGTGTGCCAGCCGGGAGAAAACGGGAGAAAGTAATCCAGAGATGTGTTTGATCATCGGAGGAATGAGGAAATGATCGATCAGTTTGACGGGTAATCCAGAGGGCGGTGAGGACGTGTTGAATAGCCGAGGGGAAAACGGGAACGATCAAATAGCAGGGAGGATAGGACAGGGAGACATGGACGAGGACGGGTGGACCAGAACAAAACAAAATAAACACACGAACAGCTAACAAGGCAGAAGCTGCAGTCACAGCAGCAGACGCCAGCAGTACTCAGACCCGGAAACAACGTAACGCACACAACCAAGATAAAAGGGGGATCGTGTGTGTGTGTGTGTGTGTGTGTCTGTCTGTCTGTCTGTCGGTGTGTCTGTCTGTCTGTCTGTCTGTCTGTGTGTCTGTCTGCACACTCACTCACACTGAGTTAACTGTATTGTTGAATGTAAAAAAAAGCACTTCATGTGTATATATATATATATATATATATATATATATATTCTTTTTTTTTTTTTTTTTTGTCATTTGTGTCATAATGAATAATATTTACATGTCTGATGTCAATACAGTTCAAAATAAAAGAATTGAGAGCGAGTTCTGCCTGAGATTGTGCCCTTTACAAAAATTGCCTTTTCTCCTGTTTATCTTCTCAGGGAGACCTTTTGGGTGAAAACAGGGTGTATATAAATGGCTATAAGTAGAGTACAGAACATGCTAAAAGCTCACTTTTTTTTCCCTGGTGAACCCAGAGACGTACATCTTCATTTTGAGGTATTGCAAATCACTTTGGTGCTAATAGATAATTTACTGTGGGTCTTGAAAGATGACCAACAATTATGAAAATCTTTGGCCTGTGCTAAATATTGGCAGTCCTAAACTGGCCATGAATGAGTTAAAATAAATAAAATTAAATAAACAAAATAACAAACCGTTTCTTATTTTGAGCTATGGTTAAGTCGGAGTTCCAGGCAGTCAAGCAAAAGGTGGACTTGTTTTGATGCCCTTTGATGTGTAACGTTAGTGAACGGTGGCTGGCTGATATTAGTGGTCATTAACCTGGTTACACACGCAGCCCTGCTCCCCAGTGCTTCACACACTCCCAAGCTGTTTTGTCCAAGCAGTCTGACGACCGCTGCCGACGCGCCGAGGTGTTTTTGAAGCAGATGTACCAACGCTTCTCGCTGGGATGTGTGATTTTCCTGGCTGTGGACTTTCCGAGGAGAGGCGGCCGCCTCCCTCACGTGCATCTCAACGAATCACGATGCATTTAATCCATCACGTGTCTTGAAAAGGACATCTAACCCATTCTACTCTGCCTCTGATTGGCCCCCCCTGATATCACTCAATCATCACTCTGCTGTCCTGTGTGTTTGTGAAAGAGAGAGAGAGACAGAGGGCAAATGTGGAGTTTTGAGAGGGGGTAAAAAAAAACTTTGTCAACATCTTGTTGTGGCGGTCAAAATCCCGTTGTGGCGGTGCGCCATAATTCCCGGTGTTACGATGGGTTTATGGTCCAGTGCAGGCTAGGGCTGGCCTCTAAAGAATATCTCGATATTTTTTGGCTATATCGCGATACACAATATATATCTCGATATTTTGAAATCTCTCATAAATGCTCAATTTAAGCTCTGGGAGTATGAAGTGCTTTAAATGCGGGGATTTTGGACACAACAAGCTTGTGGAGCGCTGCCTGCAACTAGGTAGCCACAACCAGCTAGCTAACGTTAGCCCCGACCACAACAGATAACGTTAACGCCAAACAAATTCGCTGCCTCCTCCCCACGTTTGGTTTAGCATAACGCCAGCTCAGACTTTCCCCTAATCTCAGAAACCTTGCAGGACATGTATTGCAAATTGCAATAGTGGTTGTTTTGTTATAATTTGAAACTGTCAACAGCCACACTGGAGGCGGCCATGTTTCGCCAGCTGCTTGGGTTGGTTGGTGGGGACGGGTGACGTATCCATGTGATTCCCCCTCCCTTCCTGAGTGTGACAGAGCTCTCTACAGTCTACATCTCACGTGGCACAAGCCGCGATACATCGAGTATATTCGATATATCGCCCAGCCCTATATTCGGGTACTCGCCCCACCCCCCACGTGGATCAGATATACACGATACAGATTGTACATGATACAGCTAGGCACCATTACACCGCATCAGAGCAATGTTTGGATGGATTTTGACAAACACGACGAAACGACTGTGCAGTGCAAGATATGCAAAGTTAACTAGCAAAACATAGACATACCAGTTTGATGCTTAACGACGTGTGCATAAAGCACAAGTAGTACGTGAACGGGGCGGATGAAAAGCAGTTTCGCATTACCTGGTTTGCTAGCAGCAACAAATGCCGTTGTTGTGATGCCGTCAGGGCAGAGAGGATTTCCCAGCTCGTCACAGAAAATGGTCTAACGGGAGCATATCTCCTTGTTGTGGAGCCTGAGTAGGCTACAAGCCACCATCAGATTTGGAAATAACCACATGGTTAATGTCGATTTTATCTACCCGATGTCTGATCAAACGCATTCCGTAGCGAAGCACACACAGCTGAACACCTGCTGCAGCCACAGACAGTGGCACAGTGAAGTGAGTGCACTGACCACCCCACCCCTCTGGTGCTCCTGTCTACTCGTCTAAGCACACAGCTCAGATGTGCTCTGTGACATTTCAGAATGATTAACACACCCAGCGAAACAATCAGCTCATACATGTTCTATAATTTTGTAAACTCCGTGCGTGCTGTGTGGGACTGCGCTGCGGGTTGAATATAACATAATATATAATATAAGTGTTTTCCATAAGCGCCGGCCACCAGCTAATTAGCCGTTCATTAAACAATTTCCAGCCGACCACTTTTTGATGGTCAATTTCGTCACCGTTTTTCACTGTCACTTTAAAGGGGGACTGATCCCCCCCCCCCCCCCCCCAGATTTCTTGCAAAACGGTATTCTACTTGATTTGAAAACAAGATGGCAGCTTATACTCCCTTCTTTAGCTGGCAGAATTCCTCCCCCATAAACTAACATAACTTGGCCAATAAGTATGTTACATACAAAATAAAACAAACGGTAATGTCTTCATTTGATGTAGAATGCAGAGGACATGTAACTGTTTAGTTAACTCGCATTCCAGGAATATTGTATTTACTGCGCTGCTCTAAAATAACGTAGTTGGCTCGAGACTGTTTCGTCCTGAAACCCACTCGCTTTGCGCCAGAACACAATCGATTTGGGGGTGGAACACGCCAGGATTGGCCAACGCCAGTGCCCAGAACTGTCGAATCAAATCATTGACAGTTCTTCCAGTATTTTCAGTGTATCGGAGATAGATTAGGGATGCACGGTATACCGGTACCACAATGGTACCGCGCTACCCTGTCGTTAAAAACGGTACTATACCACGTTAATTTAGTACCGATACTTTTTAAAATGTCATGAGTTGTGTCAGTGTGCGACCGGCGCTGTTGGCGCCGCTCACCAAACGTCTGGGAGCCGCAACGAGCGGATGAGTGAACATTTAACCAAACTGCATTCAAAAACATGCACTTTTAACGAGCAAGAGAGCGGGATAATAGATGACTCACATCCAGAATTGACATTTTATTCACTTACTGTAACCTCTCCGTGGATTATATATATGCCGAATTGAAGAGTGCCGTCTGGTAATACATTTTACGTACCTCTGTATAATCATGAACGGCTATGTGATGTTTTTCATAGCGAGACAAATGCACACACGTGTAACGTTAGCAGCTGCTCCGCAGAGGCAGACATCAGTGTGCTCTCTGTCACCAAGCCATCATGATTCCCTCCACTTCAGTCTGAATATCAGGCTAGGATGTTTTCACATCAGAGAACGGGGTTCATTTCCCTCGTTCGAGGGTTTGCCTGGCGGCGTCTGGAGATCTTTTAATCACGTCAATTAATTGCCCCTCCTCTTCAACATTCCTGATATTAGGCATAATGGTAGTGGGTGGAACATTATGTGGATAATAGGCTACCGCATTTTCTTTTGCCAACTTTCTGAAAATTCGATTAAAAGTTGCAATACCTTTGGTTGGAAACCCAGCGACAGGTGAATGGATCCAACACACATCGAACCAGGCTATTTCTCTCCGACATGCAATCCTGACTTGTTCAAAGAGTTCGGTTCAAAGACCGACCGTTTTAGCGAATGTGAAGGACAACATGCATGCCCTCATAAGTCAAACGCGTGTAAACAATTTCGCTCCGCGGCACGGTGTTTGACGAGGCAATTAAGGCAATAGATATGTGCTGTGTAGTATGAGCACAGAGAGGATGAACAGTCATGACATGACGGTGTATATAAAGTAGGGCTGTCAATCTCCCTCTATAATCAAATTCGAATTTCAGTGCTTTATACATTTTAATATTCGAATTATATTCGAATATTTTAATTAATTTTTAATTGAATAAAAAAAAAAAAAAAAAAAAAAAAAATGTTTTTTTGGATAAAATAATTGATAATAAAAAAAGACACAGCCTTTGTTTGAGCTCCTTATCAATAAACAAATAAGTAAACTTTGCCAAAACAACAATGAGCCATGAACAAAAAAAAATCAGTCACGTATTGCACTTAAGAGCTACATGTTTACATTCAGTATAGCAGCTTCAACAGTCAACTTCAGTTAACAATGAATGAACATACATTTTAAGAGCTACAGGTAGGTTTACATCAGTATAGCAGCTTCAACAGTCAACTTCAGTTAACACTCTTTTCTTCAAGTATGTTGTCAGAACTTGTCACTGTTCTAGTGTTCTTAAAAAAAAAAAAAAAAAAAAAAAAAAAAAAAAAAAAAAAAAAATTAAATATTCGTTTAAAAAAAATAATAATAATCGAATTTCGTTCATAATTATTAAATTCGAATAATATTCGAATATCAAAATTCGTTTCAACAGCCCTAATATAAAGCAAATATCAAAGAAATTATAAACTCAAGTAGCCTACATCAGACCACTGCATAATGCAAAAGCCCCAATAACACCATGGCCCTGACTCAAATATGTACTAAATAATTAAATCAAGGCCATAGAGTGTCATTAAACCCTTACATGGCATGCAGCAATCCATGTCCCCCATACTAATATTTACAATAATCCAATTATTAATGATATAGTGATTTATTGTCAAAAACACACCTGACATGAAAAATTACACCATATAATAAACCACCACCATAGCATATATTTCAATAGCCTATTTATTGTGCATGCAAATAAGAAACATAATGACATTCATTAATACACAGGACAACATGTTAATATTCCTTGTGCCAAAAGAAAACACATTTAGAAGCCCAGGATTATTAGCCCACATGCAGTGCAGTGTACTTAAGTGAACACAAAATGAAATGACTCAATACACTACACCTTGGCAGAGTTCTGCTAAACAAATAGAAAGGGAGAAAATGTGCTCAGTAGAGTACTGGGCACATGTTTCCTGATGTTTTCGGTTTTTGCCGTGGTATCGTTTCAGTATCGGTATCGAGATACTTAGGCAGGTATCGGTATCGAACTCATAATTTTGGTATCGTGACATCCCTAAGATAGATATAGAAAACGTTATGAATATAGCCATGTTATAAACAACAAACTAACACTGGTGATCCCCGTATGGAAACAGTGTTACTCGAAATGGTTAAAAGTGATATCAATTTGGTCATTCAGTGGCGTTTTACTGCCATGTAACATAACTAACTAGTGGCTAATATTAGCCACAGTAGGCGATTGCCCATGGATGCATTGATCTTAAAGGGCTCATGCCACGTGAGCTACAGTAATAATCACCTGCAGGGGGGGAGGGGGGGATTCACATGAGTGGGGCATGCTCAAATACCACCGTGACGTCACGATGTACCAAATCTCCTATTCATTTGAGGGCACAAAAAAAAGCAGGTTTTAACCCATAGAGGGAACTTATGCTGCTGAAAATGACACAAATGGTACAATGGCAACAGTTTGGTCTCAAATGTGGAAATTTTGACCAGAATTCTTCACACATCACCCCCAAAGTCATATATATATGGGTTAAAAGCTGAAAAAATGTGTTTTGGGGTAAGTTACACTTTAAATACTGTATGTGGAAGCGAGCAGCAGCAGGCAGCAGCCAGTCCTCACTCAGCAGCTCAGCTCACAGAGCCCCCTCCTTTGTGTGTAATGTTACGTCATCACAGTCACACACGTGTGGCCATGTTTTGGTTTGTGCGGCGCGACGCTTGGTAACTAATGTCGAGTCGACTACGTCCACTCGATAGTCCTAATTTTTAAGGACGCAACGAGGTACAGTAAGCCAAGGTTTGAAATACATTTGATTGACAGTCATTATATAACATGCACGTTTGTGATTAATAGCGCTAATTGTAATTAGTAACGTTACATTAAATGGACTTGACTGAAGTTATCATCATACTAGGGATGGGCGCGAGTACTCGGGTACTCGAGCACTCGTTCTTAACGTCAGTACTCGAGTAACGTTTCTGCTGTTCGGGTACTCGCCCCACTCCCCACCCCTTTAAAAATGGTCTAGAAGATCTACGCACGCATCGTCATGTGGATCTGGCAGCATGAACTGCACGGGCGTCAAGTCAGCCAGAATGTACAAGTACGTCATCCGCTTTGTTGCTTTCAAAATAAAATGCTTATTGTAACGTAACCTTATTTATTTTGAGTAATGCGTTACAGCCACAGTTTCACGCCATATAACATCACAACGAGTATTTTGATACAAGGTTTGCTGCTTCATTCGTTGAAATACTTTTTCTCCTCCAACGTGCATCAATAAGCTATTTACTTTTGTTTAAGTAACATTATTTTGAAAGTTTTAACCGGAAGTTTTCCAGCTCATCCCGAAAATGGTGGCTGGAGATATTCTCCTGAATGAGACGCACGCTTCTTCATAACGCACGCCCGATAAAACTCATTCAAAACATTGCACTAGTTTACTGACTACACTGTCGTTTCCCATAACGTTAGTCACAAGAAATGTGGAGAAAGAATCACTTTTTGGGAGATGATCGCTTCATGGTGATCACTATTCAGCTGCAGCTGTAACAATCACACTGGTCAGTTTTCACTTTTTGGCAGAACACCGGACCTTGTAATCCGTGGATTTACATTAGTGTAACAGTGATCATAAAGTAAAATGGATGATACTGGACAATAACCAGACATTGCTGGACAATGGACATGGAAATGCCTTTGCTTGTTTCACAACTTGTCTGCTCCAAAGCGCTAATGCCATCCATCCAACCATCGGAGATACTGTCTGAGGTAGGCTTTAGATGTTAGCTTAGAGTCACCCAATATCAGTCAGTTCCTCTCCTGACAAAAAATGCTCCAGGTAGCGCTTTTTCCATGCAAAAGTAATGTGTGAACAGCCCCATACACAGCAGACCCCTGCTCAGTCATTACCATAATTATATCACACAGACCCCCCCCCCCCCCCCGCTCGAGTGCTCGAGCACTCGTTCATAATAGAAGGAGAGTACTCTAGTATTTAAATTGCTTAACACATTCACTGCCAGCCGTTTTTACTGTAGGTAGGTTCTGCCAGAGGGTTTTTTTGAGGATTCTGGCTCATCTTTCAAGACCCGAGGATTCTTTTCTGCTAAGATTTTGTGAACACACAATATCTCAAAAGAACTAATAGAATGTGTGCTTTCTCTGTCTAAAATAGTTAGTTTGTAGAGTTAGTAGTTATGTAAGCATTAGCAGTTGAATACAGCATGGTTTCAGCGTCTGGCGAATTTATTCTGAGATAAACGGCTTTTTGTGAAATTCGATAGAACAGTCACTTTAACCATTCATTTTTGGCATCAGTAAGACGTCAGACATCTAAACAATAGTTTTGAACAGTAATTTCCTCCATAACAGCAGGAAACCCCCCTCTGCTTCCAACTCCTCCCTCCGTGGGCGTTCTCCTCCGCCCTCCTTGGCGGAGGAGCCAGGCAGCAGCAACTCGTTTGTCACAGACCCGCTGCCTGGCTCCTGCCTGGCAGTCTGGATGGGGCTCGCTGGATGGGTTTCGCTCGTTTCTTGGCGGTCCGGTTGAGAGCTCTGATGAAGCTTTTGCGATTCTGGGCTTATTTATGGTGCGTGTTTCAAAGTGTGCATCCAGTCTATTCTTGGAACCCCCCACCGTTGCCACCGCTGTGCATCAGCGCGAAAGTGAAAGCGTTTTCGCCATCCATTTTACTGTATGAGAACGGCTTCCTCGCGCTTTTCCCTCCAGTTTTGGCTCGCCTCTTTCTACTGTGGAGAGACATGTCGCCACTCAGTGGGTCGGTAAAATAGATTATACACATTCAATACCTCCAATAGTGGTATAGGAGACGTAAAAGGGTTAGATCAACGTCCCACCGTCAAAAAAAAAAAATTGATTTTTTTTTTACGTAAAAACACGTCATTGGCAGTCAACCGTTGGATTTAGTTTGACGTAAAAACACGTCATTGGCAGTGAACGTGTTAAAATGCCCATCCCTACATCATACCTGTCATGCTTTGTCTCATCTGGCTTGTCAGTCAGCTGTACAGACAGCACTGTCTAACTTCTATCTGTGTGGACACGCTGCTAGCTGTAGTGTTGTGTGTGCAAAATACCGCAAAATGCATTGTTATCAACTGTTATTGCTAACAATTGAAACGTTAGCACACGTGGCATGGTCAATTAGATGGCAGAAAAGACAGCTAGACAGCTTTTGTGATTTATTCCAGTAACAGTCTGTCTAACATTACCAGAGTTGGAGTGTGAATATTGCCGCCTCCTTGCCGCTCAGGCACTTAACCTAACTAACACAGTAACTATCCTGTGTGCACAAAATTGTCAGACAAAACTCAAGCTGGTAGCCCCAAAAAACTACAATCAACTACAGAAAAATGTATATTATTATTAGGGATGGGTACCGAGACCCGGTACCAAACGGGCCCCGGGGCCGGATTTCGAGATACCGGAGGATCAATAAGCTTTCACGTTAACGGTTCTCTTATCGGTACTGGAGAAATTAAGAAAATAGATTTCCTATTTATTTGCTACATAAACGTTGTTTTTTCGCACCAACTCCGTAAGACATGCCTGTGATGTGATTTTTGCGATTTCCGAACGAGAAATGAGATCCAGATCCTCTTTTCCGCGTTACTTTCTCTGTCTCTCATCAGACGAGAGACAGGCAGCTGCCAGCGAGGAGCCGACACACTGACTGAGGAGGGGGCGGGGCTGGCAGCACACACACATGCACACACTGAAGGGAAGGCAGCTGAGCCGAGGAGAACAGAGACCGCAACACGTTAAGAAAGAACGGAGATGTTAGCAGAGTGGGTTAATGCAGCAGTTCTCGCGTGCACTCCCAGAGTAGCAGCAAGACGGAGGAAATAAATGTAAACGAGCAGTTTCTCTTTCTCTCTCTCTGTGCTTCTTTCTCACACGGAGCTGTCTATTCATTGACAATGACACAGGGTCAAAGACACACACACACACATACACACATTAGTTTTCCGTGCATGTCATTGGCTGTCATCACCTGTGTTGCATTCAGGTAACATCGTAAAGTACCATGCTATACAAATGGAAGCATATTTCTCTTTGATATCAACAGGAGAGATCAAAAGTCTGGTTGTACTTCACTCGAGTTGATGCTGACAATTCACGTTGTCATAAGTGCGATAAATCATTCACTAGCAACGGTGGAAACACGAGCAATTTGTCTAAACACTAAAGTGCATCAATTAAATAGGTACAAACAGAGAAATGCACAGTTTTCGACAAGCTAGCTCACACGACTTCATCATCTGTCAATAATGACCCGGTTGTGGTTACCCATGATAAACGGACCCACCTCGTCATCAGGTACATGTAGGACTATGTGAACATGGATGATTAAAACGAGAGTAGCTACTGTAGTAAACATTATCCAGCTGTTTGGGTGTGTTAATAATCAAAAACCCAGTCTGAAATAAATCAACAGAGCATCATCTCTCAGTTGTCCTAAAGAAATGTTATTTTCAGAGCAGGGGGGGATATTTATTTGATTTGGGGGCAAGTGCAGCAGACAGATACTGTCGTGCTTTATTTATGCTTTCCAGCTGAATGTTGGTATTGGCAGTGGTAGGAGATAATTCTTATATAATGCTGGATATTTAAATTAATAATAAAAACCACCCCATTAAGATTTTGCAACTATTTTTTCTTTCTCCCCTTAAAAATAACGAAAAGAACCGACAACAACCAGCACCATTTTTTTCTGTTTTTTTCCTTTAAAAATAACAAAAAGTACCGATAAGAGTACCGTTAAAGTACCGGATCGATAAGCAGTATCGATAAGAGTAGTAGTATCGTTAATTCCTTAACGATACCCATCCCTAATTTTTATTGTTTGTTTATTAAATGTCTGGCCTTCTGTCATTTTGCAGAAGTGGCCCCAGAACAAAGCAGGTTGAGTATCCCTGATGTAGGGTAAGGACTGCTGCTTCCTCCCTCTCACTAACATTATAACAACTTGACTTTTATCTACAGATAACTCATGTCAAACAAAAGAAAGAGAGAGCACCAAGCCCAACTCAGAGGACTCTGAATTCCTTCAAGTTGTTTAGGAAACCTGCTCAGTTTATATAAAATGATAAAACAAGAGAAAAAGAGAAAAAAGTAAAGTAACAATAATGACATCCATTATCCTTTTTTTTTTTAAATATATATATAGATAGCTAGATAGACTGGCAGTTACTTCATCCCCTGAAAGAAATGTGAACATGTAGGCATTCTGACGTTAACCTCATTTTGCTCTCAAAGTGCACCAGATTGCAGCATTTTACTTTAAAATGTAAAACATGTCCTTCGGCCGGGGGGGACGTAAGCCCCCCCGGTCATGCAGTGAGTGTGAGGAAAACTGCATTTCTCTGCCAAGGTTCTTACTTTCACCTTTACGTACGCTCAGTGTTTAGACTTTAGAGAGACAGATCAAGCATCTTTCACACTTTGAAAATTATATTTTGAGTAGAATCCATGTGGAAGGCGCTTGTGTGTGGGGCTGTCGGCTGAACGTTAGGCCTAAAAAAAAAAAAAAAGTTTGGTTCCTGTTGGTTGTCAGTTGAGGTGATGGGTCGGTAGGGATTTTTTCCCCCCCAGTGGCAGCAAGGGATAGATAGGAAGGCGATATCCGTCCATTTGTCAGCTCTGTCCACTTTGCCGGCTGCTGATACGAATATACAAGGGCACTGTTTAACTTCCTGAAGCACCTTTTCAAATGATTTTAACCCCAATCTCACAATTCTGGTTGGCACGCTAGTGCTGCATGGGCAGAGAAGCAACACAAAGCACATCATGCACGTCATGCTCCCTGCCATTTTCGTTTTAAAATATCCGTAGCGAAAAGCACCTTCGCGCAGTGGCAAACCCCGCCCCTTAGCGCCAGCGTCAAATCAAAAGCTCATAAAATAAATTTGGGTCGCACGTAAATTGACAGGGTCGGTCGGAAACCGGAACTGAACAAAACAATTTTTTAGGCCTTATGATGCTGCCAGGCAGTGGAGAATATGCATAGAATTTCTCCGCCTGACACCCGTGCTGACAAACGTTGCTCTAGTCTGCATTAGAGATGCACGATTAATCTAATGGCAATCGCGATGTCAGCACGTGCGATTACATAACCGCAAAAGTGTGCGAAGTGTGTGTGTGTGTGCCTCCTCTAAACTAACGTTACATGCAACGCAGCAAACACACGTTTCTCTGCGATCACACTGGGCATCAACACTAGCGGGAGACTTCTCCCATGCACTCCCGCAAATAAGTAATGTTATGCGCAGCAAGGTTACATCTTACCGAGAGGGAGAGAGAGAACATCCATGATCGCTAACAGCGAGCTATGCTAATAACTAGCTAGCCGTTCAGAAACGCATGTAAACAGCCGTGTGATTAGTGAGAACGTCAGTAAAATAAGGAGAGAGCTGCAGGTGCTTATACAGAACTAGTGCACGTTTAAGTGCACAGTGGGTAATGACCCACTGTGATGAAGAATATAGCGAGATTAACAAGGTTGATAGCAGCAAAACGCTGCCAGCAGCAGCACATCCAGACTTTTAACTAGCCTGTCACATGATGCCTTCATGGTCCCTCGATAAAGTATGCAGATGCACGTTACCTCACCTCTCTCTCAAGAAGCGTCACGTGAGTGTGGCGTTTAAGGCCATCTGTCGCTACAAAATAAATAAACGGGGTGTATCATTGTATTACTGGACAGACATGTAACTAACTTTGCAGTCAGCCATCTTCTATGTGCTGTAACACAGTGCAGTTTCTATTTTTCTGTTGTTTCTTTTTTACATGTTTGGGACAGGCAAATGTCTAAATTTTTTTTATTTTTTTGTAAAGATAATTTTATTTAAAATTGTTTTATTTATTTAGTTTTAATATATTTTATGTATTTTAGTCTGTGATATGTGAAACCGTGGTATTTTTGTCCAAGGTTATCATACAGTCAAAAACTCATGCCGGCACATCCCTAGATACCATTTGTTTATTATATAGCAATCACAATCACAATCGCAAATCGCAATATACACCATACACCATAATCGCACCTTTCCCCCAAATCGTGCAGCACTAGTCTGCATGAGGCATGAGGTTTTTACTTTCACTTACGTCAGTGTTTAGTGATTGCACGTCGTGTTTCAAGAATAAAGCAACAAGCTGCGTCTTCCACTTCCACATGGTGAAAAATATCCATAACGTAAGTTCTCTCTGGCATTGGGTCTGTGTCTCAGTAACATAAGTTCTCTGCAGCATCAGGTCTGTGTCTCAGTAACATAAGTTATCTGCAGCATCAGGTCTGTGTCTCAGTAACATAAGTTCTCTGCAGCATCAGGTCTGTGTCTCAGTAACATAAGTTCTCTGCAGCATCAGGTCTGTGTCTCAGTAACATAAGTTCTCTGCAGCATCAGGTCTGTGTCTCAGTAATGTAAGTTCTCTGCAGCATCAGGTCTGTGTCTCAGTAACATAAGTTCTCTGCAGCATCAGGTCTGTGTCTCAGTAATGTAAGTTCTCTGCAGCATCAGGTCTGTGTCTCAGTAACATAAGTTCTCTGCAGCATCAGGTCTGTGTCTCAGTAACATAAGTTCTCTGCAGCATCAGGTCTGTGTCTCAGTAACATAAGTTCTCTGCAGCATCAGGTCTGTGTCTCAGTAACATAAGTTCTCTGCAGCATCAGGTCTGTGTCTCAGTAACATAAGTTCTCTGCAGCATCAGGTCTGTGTCTCAGTAACATAAGTTCTCTGCAGCATCAGGTCTGTGTCTCAGTAACATAAGTTCTCTGCAGCATCAGGTCTGTGTCTCAGTAACATAAGTTCTCTGCAGCATCAGGTCTGTGTCTCAGTAACATAAGTTCTCTGCAGCATCAGGTCTGTGTCTCAGTAACATAAGTTCTCTGCAGCATCAGGTCTGTGTCTCAGTAACATAAGTTCTCTGCAGCATCAGGTCTGTGTCTCAGTAATGTAAGTTCTCTGCAGCATTGGGTCTATGTCTCAGGCATAATAATCCCACAACAATCAGGGTTTTGTGTAAAGGTGGCTTGTCTCTCTGTGTCGCTTCCCCCCGCTGCCCTGCCTTCTCCTAGACACACAGACATCAGCAGCCTGTGTGCTGTGGAGCCTGAGTCGGGGGCCAAAGTAAATATCACTCTTGCAGGTGCAGACATTAGTCTATGACATAAAACATAAGATTATAAAAAAAAAAAAAAAAAAAAAAAAAAAAAAAAAAAACTCGTAACGGACAAGCCCGTCTTTTATTGTCACACGAACACCACAATACATGCATAATGTCAAATTCAAGCAGAATTGTTAGTGTAGGAATCAATGCAGTACCGGACTCGCACACTAAAATAATGGTCGCAAAAATGCAGTCTGAAACCCATATGGAGCGCTGGAGTGAAAGGCATGTGCCACTGAAATATTTCACGTCTTTTAACACATTCACTGCCAGACGTTTTTTTTTTTTACTGTAGTTAGCTTCTGCCAGAGGGTTTTTTTGAGGATTCTGGCTCATCTTTCAAGACCCGAGGATTCTTTTCTGCTAAGATTTTGTGAACACACAATATCTCAAAAGAACTAATAGAATGTGTGCTTTCTCTGTCTAAAAGAGTTAGTTTGTAGAGTTAGTAGTTATGTAAGCATTAGCAGTTGAATACAGCATGGTTTCAGCGTCAGAAAAATTATTCAGAGATAAACGGCTTTTTGTGAAATTCGATAGAACAGTCACTTTAACCATTCATTTTTGGCATCAGTAAGACGTCAGACATCTAAACAATAGTTTTGAACAGTAATTTCCTCCATAACAGCAGGAAACCCCCCTCTGCTTCCAACTCCTCCCTCCGTGGGCGTTCTTCTTGGCTGCAGCGGCCGTCACAAGCTTGTCACCAGTCTCACTGCTTTGCTGCTGCTGCTGCCTGTCTGCGCGGCCGCTGTTTGAGGAAGTCTGGATGGACTCGCTCGCTTCTTGGAGTTTTGGTTGAGAGCTTTGATGAAGGTTTTGCGATTCTGGTCATATTTATGCTGCGTGTTTCAAAGTGTGTTCCACCTGTAATCTATTATGCAAATTTGCAATCCCGCATCGCCAGCAATCAGCGCGAAAACGAAAGCGTTTTCCCCCATCCATTTTCATGAGAATGGCTGCTTTTTGCTTGCCTTCCTCTAGTCAGGAGAGCACTGCCGCCACTTAGTGGGTCGGTGGAATGGGTTGTAAACGTTCGGTGGCTCCAATAATTATATAAGAGATGTAAAAGGGTTAGATGCACATCCCACGGTCAAATTTTTTTTTTTCATTTTTTTGACGTATTAATACGTCATTGGCAGTCAACCGTTGGATTATTTTTGACGTATTAATACGTCATTGGCAGTGAACGTGTTAAAAGAAATCGGCTTTCCTGATTTTCAACCATATTTGTGTCATTACAATGTCAGTAGTTGGATTAGACAAGGAGCCTTTACCTCCCCTCACTCAACCCTCCTGGCTGATCTCCCTTATTCACATATTTAGTACACCGCTCTGACCCGTTTTACGTCACGACCGCGTCAGAGCGGCGTACCACACTTGCAGCTTTAAACTACAAGTCTTGTCTGGGTGTGCCGCCATGGTCCCGCCTCTAGAGGTCCTCCACGCCCCTTCACAGCTCCTAAACCAAAACAAAAGGCAGCCATTTTTTTCCACCGCATAGCATAGGCTAGCTAACGTTAGCTCCCCTAGCTGCTTGCAAAGAACCATGGCCATATCTCGGGTAGGGATGCAGCGGTTTCCGGTTTGAAGGTATACCCCGGTTTGAAAAAGTCACGGTATCAAAACCACTAAGATTTGCCGTCATACCTTCTCCACGGTATCAGCTGTTTCCCCAAAACAACGTGCCGGTTGCTTGCAGAGTGCAGCTTACGCGGCCCCTCCCCCTTGCTGCATGCCTACCTAGACGCACAGTAGTGAGGAGCTGCCCTTGACTGTGTTTACAACCGTGTGTGTGATAAAGCAGGAGAACGCAAGGAAGGACCCCCCTGAACTTTCCCCCCATCTAAAAAGATGACGTCGGCTGTATGGGAATATTTCGGCTATTGTAAAATCACAGATGGCCATAGCCTCAACGCGAGACTCATCAGAATGACTGATGAGTCTCGCGTTGAGCCTAGGATGGCCAGGGCTTAGATCTGCGTGAGCACGACCCGTCGTTATTTGTCAAATTCAAGCTACATTAAAACGTTGTCTTGCTTCAACATACATCGCATTGGACATAAACTATTTCCACCCACAGGTTTGAGGAGTAGCTAACAAACGTCAGATAAATGCTCTCTCTATGCTAACGTTACCTACTGAGGCAGCTAACATGGCTAATTAGCTAGCTAACACCAGCTATCTTTCTCCACTAACGTTAACGTTAGTTGACTGAGCGAACGGCGCTGTACAGCAGGTCGTTATCAAAACGTATTGCACTGAAGAGAAGTAACATTAGAGAATGACGAAAGACTCCTCCAACCTGTCAGTGGAAAAGTATGCACAAACTTTGTGTGTGTGAGTGAGAGAGAGAGAGAGAGACAGAAACAGGGACAGAGGCTGTGTGTGTGTGTGAGGAAACAATAATTGTGTCCAGTGTTCACCCATTACAAAAGAGAAGCGTGTATTTGATATTATTATGATGTTTTAGTTTCACATCAAATTAATTAGATTAAATCGTTTACATTTATAAGTAAGAACAGTACTATATTAACATAGTATAATAACAAACTATATTAACACATACTTGCCAGTTAACTGTAATTACAGTTGGAGGTTACATTAACATTTTTTCTCAGTCCACAATTCAGCAAACTGTTAAAAATAAAATAAATTTTGTTCATTGGCATTTTTTACACATAAAGGTCCACAATACCGCGATACCGTGAAACCGTGGTATTTTTGTCCAAGGTTATCATACCGTCAAAAACTCATACCGTTGCATCCCTAATCTCGGGTACGGAAGCAGCTACAGACACGGGACTGACGCCGTTGGAAAGCTCGTCGAATTTTACATCTAGTAGAAGGTAGGGATGCAGGGGTTAACCGGTTTGACTATTAACCGCGATTTAAAACGTCACGGTTATATAACCGCAGAGGCTCCGCTACACCGAGTGTTTTGTTTCACAACAGTCCGTCAGTTTAAACTCCCATGCGGCGCAGACGGCGCTGGAAGGAGAGGAACCTGTCTCTCTCGCTTCGTTTCCGCACGGACTATTTAGCGGAGGCACCAAACACAGGCAGCTGCCATGTCTCCCAGTAGTAGCCAGTCTGTAGCCTAGCCATGGATGCCCAACATAAATGTTGCAATACATGTCCCGCAAGGTTTCTGAGATTAGGGGAAAGTCTGAGCTGGTGTTACGTTAAACCAAACGTGGGGAAGAGGCAGCGGATTTGTTTAGCGTTAACATACAGTCATTGACGTTAACGTTAGCTGTTGTGGCTAATGTTAGCTAGCTGGCCATAGCCTAGCGTACATAGTTCCTCAAGCTCGTTGTGACCAAACATCCCCGCATTTAAAGCACTTCATGCTCCCAGCGCTGGCCTAAACCATAGAGAACCGCATGCTTTACACGAAAAGAAACATCAAGGGTTTGTGTCAACTCCAAAAGCAACCCGCTAACGTTACATGTAGGCCTAATAACGTGAAGCTAACGTAGCTAGCTGCTTGGCAGTCATGATCTGACTGAGACAAGGAAAACGAATGCGCACATTTACATAACAAACACCAGTCAACACCACAGAGTGTCCTTTCTTTAATCCAGAGGGAGCATTTTCCAGTAAAAAGTGAAACGACACATGATGGCTTATAGTGAGGCTTTCCATGCCTGCCCCATCATCACTTCAATAGAACTGACCCCAATGCAAAATTCATTTCAGACGGCACATTTAGTTGCCAGTAACATGCCAATAAGAGTCTAAGTTACTATGCCTTTTGTGTTTTTTTCTGCAGACTAAGCAGCTATAGGCTTTCGCTTCTATAACATAATAATAAAATATTTTTTGTATTATATATATTATATCAGAAATGTTGTTTGTTTTATGTTCACAATAGTGATGTCAGTTAGATTTGATTAGGTCAGAGCCATGGAATATTAAATCATCCATCTTTGCTCACTACATCTGCCCTTTCTTCTTTTTTTAATCCCAGGTGTGCATAAAATACAGGTTAAGAACTTATTTTTTTAAATACAAAAATGTGAAAAAAGTAACAATAGTATGTTTAACGTATCGGTTATTGGCCAGGAGAATATTTATCGGTTAGCGTAGGCCTATACTATCGGCTGTAAAAATCCATATCGTGCATTAGTATTCCGGAAGGCAGCAACTGTTAAGATTGTGGGGGAAATACAATAAAACCTCTATTTAGAGAATGCTCATGTGATTTTTATACGTCCATAACAATAATCGTGAAACCGTGATAATCGTGGTTTTTTCTCAGACTATAATCGTACATCAAAATTTATAATCATTGCATCCCTAGTAGAAGGTGCGTTGAAGTTACGAAATCAACGATGGGGGCGCTGAGCAATGTACCATTTTTTACATGTCAGTTACAACATCAGATGCTTATAACTCCTAGGAAAATGGCTTAAACTGCATGAAACTTTGTGTGTGAAGACATCTCCCGACATATATACTTCGGTTTAAAATTGGTGCAATTTGGAGCCAAAAAAAAAAAGGTAGCTATGCTATTGTTTATCCAAGAAAAATGCCTTCTTCTTCTTCTTCTACTATTGTTTTATGGCATGCCTTCTTCTTCTTCTTTGAGTTTTATGGCGGTTGGCAAACATATATATGTGCATTACCGCCGCCTACTGGAGTTTGATATCAGCCAAATGCCTGAGGGGTGGGCGTGGACTTAGAAAACCATGAGCCCAGTGCATTGTGGGAAGTGGAGGATTTCTGCACCTCGCACCCGCCTCTCCCCCCCGCCACCCCCACCCCACAGAGTGTATTTTCTTTGATTTATCAGGCTATGAACAACCGATTCGAAAAATTTAAACGGATTCCAACTCCATAGGTGCGTTACATTTAATAAATCTTCATATTCACCATGGTAAAGCCATCCTTTAACCAATTAAGGGTGTCGGTTAGTCGAAAGTAAAATTAACCAAAAATCCACATCCCTACAACAAAGCGTTGATTGCAGATTTGAGCGTCGATTACCATGGCAACGATTGAAGCTTCGAAGTGCCGATTTTTTGGGGGTCAGCTCTACAAGTCACACAATAGCTCATTAAGCTAAGTAACCAGCACCAACCTGGTCAGTTTATCACAAAATCACATAATTGTTCTATATGCAACCTGTGTAGGCCTATTCTCAGTGGTTGATGCAGCACATGGCCAAGCCAGTCAAACTATAACTGTACCCGATTTTGCTGCTAAAGTCTTTCACGGTTCCAGCCTCCTACACATTTTACACATTGTCCATTTCAAAATACCACTACTTTTGTTTTTAACTTGATATGGAGATGTGGGTCAGTGTTCAATATGACATGCCAATTGTGGCTGGATCTGGATATCAATCTAGTCATTTCAAGCCATAGCTGAAATGTTGAGCCAATACTTTTCCCATGTGTTTTTGTGGCTGCCAGATTCTGTAATACCTCACAAATGTTAAATTTTACATACGGTATATATTTCCAGACTTGGGAATTCTGTTTAAGCGGCCAGGGAGTGATCAGCCTCAAGTGTAACCCAGAGCCCCATAGGGAGCGCTGCGTGGAGTAACGCTACGTGCAGACTGCAGCGCCGTTTGTCGCATGTAGACACCTGCTGCCGCTGCTGCCCATTCATTTTGTATTGGATACGTCGCCAGGTATCCCAGCATGCTTTGCAAGGCGACGAGCGGCAGACGGCAGTGACGAGAGGAGGGGCCAATTTGAAAGCGACCAATTGCAGACCGAAATACAGAAAGACAGCCAATCAAGCTGCAGCACTAAGCGACTGGCAGGCGACAGCAGGCGTCTACATGTGACAAACGCCGCTGCAGTACTCTGCACGTAGCGTAACAGCAGAACCAGAGCAGAAGTGTGAGCTGGCATGTCAAGGGCTCAGCTGTGTCCAGGGATGAACCATCTGCCCCTGGTAAGCTTATCAACAAGCCCGGCGTTGTAAACTTTCGCTAAAGGGGAAGGGGCACAAAGAAGACACTACTACTTCAAACTGGACCAGAGTGGATGTATCTACTGAGGCTTAGGGGAATGGTTCTGTAAGGAAAAGGTCACTGGTAGGATCCCTGCAGCAGCTAATGTGTGTGCAGCAGCTGCTGAAGCTCTACCTGCTCATTCATTGCTGGTTGCTCTGAATGAGCCTGAAGTGTATTGTGATGACCCTCCCACTCTCTGGTGGTTGGGGTCTTTAGGCTGATCGAGTGCACGCGGACCCGGTGAACTCATTGGGCTTTAATTAAATACCCCCTAAAGTGAAAAATCTGTTTTTCTTTGTGTTCCTATTGGATGTTTGAGCTTCACTGTGCAGAGTTTGACACTAGAAGGCTGTATCCACAATCGTCTGCTGAAAGTGGAAAGTTTGCTGTCTGTCCACCTGTCTGTCTCACATGCGATCTAGTTAGCTCTATGTTGGACCAAACAGGGACTTAAGTTGAGCTATAGGGGAGCTAGCTGCTAGACAGAGCCATGATCTGTTTGGAGACCAATAATAAGGACAACAAACGTGCACGTTTACATAAAAACATCAGTCGACATCAGATGTCGTTTCTTTAATCTGGTGGAAGCATTCCCAATAAAAAGTGAAATGACACAGACGGTTTATTGTGGGACTTTCCATGCCTGCCCATTCACTTCAATAGAACTGTCCCCAATACAAAATTCAAACGGGTTAGTTGCCAGTAACAGTAAGAAAGGCAGAAGTAGTAAGCAAAGGATGATGTAATATTCTATAGCTCTGACCTAACCAAATCTAACCGACATCACTATTGTGAATTTGTGAATACAAAAAAATGAACACTTCTGACATAATATCCTATCATATCAGTATTTTAGTAAAAGTGTGTCACTCAATACAAAAAACAAACGCTTTGATCGAACCGAAAGCCTATGGCTACTTAGTCTGCAGATAAAACACAATGACAAAAGCCATAGTAATTTAAACTCAGGTGTGCATAAACTACAGGTTAAGAACTTATTTTTTTTACAAAAATCAAAAATGTGAAAAGCAGATATTTATCGTTATTGTACCGGCTGAAAAAAATCCACCCCAATGTCTATAAATGCCCCCTATCTTTAGAACATAAGCCCCCCCCCCCCCCCCCCCCCAAGTTTGCAAAATGCATTTTGGGCCCTGATCGTTGTGTGGAGCTATGGGTGCTGAATAGGGACAGATCAGACTGCAGGAAGGCAAAGCACTATTCTTCCTCCTCGTCCTCGCGCAACTTCACTATCTTCCCAAGGATGGATTTAGGGATGCAGGGGTTAACCGGTTTGACTATTAACCACGATTTAAAACGTCACGGTTATATAACCGCAGAGGCTCCACTACACCGAGTGTTTTGTTTCACAACAGTTCGTCAGTTTAAAACTCCCGTGAAGAACCTGTCTCTCTCGCTTCGTTTCCCGCACGGACTATTTAGCGGAGGCACCAAACACAGGCAGCTGCCATGTCTCCCAGTAGTAGTCAGTCGGTAGCCTAGCCATGGACGCCAGCACCAAAATAAATGTTGCAATACATGTCCCGCAAGGTTTCTGAGATTAGGGGAAAGTCTGAGCTGGTGTTACGTTAAACCAAACATGGGGAGGAGGCAGCGGATTTGTTTACCGTTAACATACAGTCAAATGACGTTAATGTTAGCTGTTGTGGCTAATGTTAGCTAGCTGGCCATGGCCTAGCGTACATAGTTCAACAGGCAGCGGTCCTCGAGCTCGTTGTGACCAAACATCCCCGCATTTAAAGCACTTCATGCTCCCAGAGCTGGCGTAAACCATAGAGAACCTCATGCTTTACACAAAAAGAAACATCAAGGGTTTGTGTCAACTCCAAAAGCAACCCGCTAACGTTACATGTAGGCCTAATAACGTGAAGCTAACGTAGCTAGCTGCTTGGCAGTCATGATCTGACTGAGACAACGAAAACAAATGCGCACATTTACATAACAAACACCAGTCAACACCACAGAGTGTCCTTTCTTTAATCTAGAGGGAGCATTTTCCAGTAAAAAGTGAAACGACACATGATGGCTTATAGTGAGGCTTTCCATGCCTGCCCCATCATCACTGCAATAGAACTGACCCCAATGCAAAATTCAGACGGCCCATTTAGTTGCCAGTAAGATGCCAATAAGTTACTATGCCTTTTGTGTTTTTTCTGCAGACTAAGCAGCTAGACTTTCGCTTCTATAAAATAATAATAAAATATTTTTTGTATTGACTATTGTGATACACTTTACTAAAACAATCATATATCAGAAATGTTGTTTGTTTTATGTTCACAATAGTGATGTCAGTTAGATTTGATTAGGTCAGAGCCACATCTGAGTACATCTGCCCTTTCTTTCTTCTTTTTTTAATCCGAAGGCAGCAACTGTTAAGATTGTGGGGGAAATACAATAAAACCTCTATTTAAAGAATGCTCATGTGATTTTTATACGTCCATAACAATAATCGTGAAACCGTGATAATCGTGGTTTTTTCTCAGACTATAATCGTACATCAAAATTTATAATCGATGCATCCCTAGATGGATTGAGCTCAGTTTCCAGTGAAGATTCTGCTATGAGATAAAACTAGACGATCTAACAAATTGAGGGATGTCAAGCTTGTCATGCTAGACCGTCGGCAAGCTGGCGCAATAAGGCTCTAAATTTTGGCTATGTTTGGGCGAGGGAAAAACTATATAATTAGCGAGGGCATTCACGAGTCACGACTGAATTTGAGTAGTCATCGACTACTTCTAGTCGATATTAATATTGCGGGAAATATATATATATATATATTAGGGCATTCACTGACTAGTCGACTAGTAAAACCACTAGTCGACACTAGGCATGGGTCGATTTCCGGTTTTACCGGTTCGGTTCGGTATACGAGCCCAAACCGGTTTGATCACGTGCGAACCGAAAAAACCTAAAAAAAAAGAAGAAAAAAAAAAGTTTTTTTTTTTTTTTTTTTTTGCCAGTCCATTCTGATTGCACTATTGTTCGTATTAGCCTCTTCTCAAGTTGCACTAGTAGGCAAAAGTCTTATTTTGTTTATTATGTTGATGTTTGAAGAAAAGTTAAGCTGAATAGTTATGAGAAATAAAAACAGTGTGTTGTTACAGTTAAAAGGTTCTGCTTATTTGTATTCAGTGTTCGTGCTGGTTGGCAGCATACCAGCTTAGAGGTGCATTATCGCCACCAACTGCAGCCGCTTTGATACGTTTTTTTGGGGAATATCGAACCGGTTTCAAAATGTTCAAACCGACCCATGCCTAGGCCCTATATTGTGTGAATTTGTGAGTTTTGAAGTTTATAAGGCAGCTCAGCTGTAAGCCAATCCATTCTGATTGCACTGCTTGTGTTTTTATTAGCCTTTTCTCAAGTTGCACTATAGGCAGAAGTCTTATTTCATTTATTATTTTGATGTTTAGAAGAAAAGTTGAGCTGAATAGTTATGAGAAATAAATACAGGGTGTGTTTGTTACACAGGTGTCCTGCTTCTTTTTATTCAGTATCATTGCTGGTTGACAATACCAGCTTAGAGGTGTATTATCGCTATCAGGTGGACTGAAGTTGCACTACAGACAGTTATGGGCGACACTGTGCTTAGTAGTCGACTAGTCGTCGTTTTCCCTCTTTCCACAGTGCAGTGTTAATAATGCAGTACAGCAGATATGCCACTGGGGGGCGCTGCCACGCTGTGGGTACCTGGCGACCATTTGCGACCCTTCCAATCGACGAAGAACAGCCATATATATATATATAAAATTCCCCACCCATTCAAAATGATCAATTCTCGTCAGAAAGGTCTGAAATACAACCAGTAAAGGGTTGACTAATGTAGGCGGAACCAACCTGGGGGTATGTAAAATAGCAGAGCCCTGATTGGCTCTGAGAGGCTGTTTACAAATGAGCTGCTAAACCCCAGCAGCTTGTCTGAGCTGGAGATAGGGACTGTTTGACTACCTTACATTCTGTTCATTAAACATGGCATAATGCAGAAAATGGTTGTTCAAACAAATCTATGTTAAATGTATTTCTTTATATTGTTTATTTCTAAAACCACAGATGAACGATGAGTCGACTATGATGTACAGTGTTGTTGACTAGCGGTTTTGATAGTCGACTAGTCTGTGAATGCCCTACAATAAGCATGATTAAATGCTTACAGCCATAATATTATAATATAATAATATAGATGTTTGAATATATTCAAACAAATATGTATTTTTTAGAAGGAATACTCGAATATCGCTTTTGGCCAATTTTGACAGCCCTAATCAATATCAGTTCCTTCAAATGAATATCGATTCGATATCGATATATATATTTTTTAACCCAGCCCTAAGTGACTTCACTGCTGACATGACATCCAAATCAGACGTGACAGTATAAAACAAAGAGCAAGTTTATGAACTTGATGCTTAACCAAGACCACGTGGGGTTTGTGCTCTCAAGTACCGGTAACTTGTTCCACAAAACCTCAAACCACCCCCTGCAAGCCCCGACAGGAAACCACACACTCCCTGACATGCCGGTGAACTCTTGGCTCTGTCAATTAAGGGACCTGCATATTAGGGACGTGCATAAGGAACCAATTAGATCAGAGCCTGGGCCAGAGCCGCATTTGCACGCTTCTCTGGAGGATGTTAGCTTGGCAGTCTGCAGCAGACTACCCTGGGCTGCCCCTGACCTAAAGAAACCATGATCTTTCACAGCTGTCATACTCACAGCCACGCTTCACAGCCCGGGATTTCCTCTGCTTAGGAATTGGGGGAATGGGGATAAAAAGGGCTTTTGTGAATGCCACATGGGAACCAGTAAACCAAGTTATTCTAGGACCTTTTGCAAATGTCTGTTTTAATCAGAATCCAATGTTGACATGGACCGTCAATGTAGCCTAGCCCACACAATTTACAATTACATTCTAGACATTTAGCTGGCACCATTATCCAGAGCAACTTCCAATTTTGTATTTACATTTAGACTTTTTAGATTTAGATAGACTGGTATACTAACTTCAGATTTCTATTATATCTGTCTTGTCTGTGGATGTTGTGTGGTTCAAGGACACTGAGGGAGCACTGCTGCACTAGTGCTGCACGATTAATCTAATCGCAATGTCAGCACGTGCGATTACATAACCGCAAAAGGGTGCGATTATTATTAATTTTTTCACATCTTTTTGAGTGTGTGTGCCTCCTCTAAACTAACATTACACGCGACGCAGCAAACACACGTTTCTCTGCCATCACACTGGGCATCAACACTAGCGGGAGACTTCTCCCATGCACTCCCGCAAATAAGTAATGTCATGCGCAGCAAGGTTCGCAAACTTAAGATCTTACCGAGAGGGAGAGAGAGAACATCCATGATTGCTAACAGCTAGCTATGCTAATAACTAGCTAGCCGTTCAGAAATGCATGTAAACAGCCGTGTGATTAGTGAGAAAGTCAGTAAAATAAGGAGAGAGCTGCAGGTGCTTATGCAGAACTAGTGCATGTTTAAGTGCACAGTGGGTATGACCTGCTGTGATGAAGAATATAGCGAGATCAGGGCTCCAGTAGGGCTGAACGATTAATCGAATTTAAATCAAAACCGAGATTTGAAACAACGCAATTAGATGAATCGCAAAGGCTGCGATTTGACGATTTAACATTATACATGTGACATGACTGCATGTAGGTACACGTGACGTGACGTCGTTACGCAGCAGCACGCCGTAGTAGACGTGACGTATGTTGTGCAGCAGCAGCACGCAGTATCAAACGTGGCTGGATGGAGGAGAAAGCATTAGCTGCAGTCTGCAGGATAGCTAGCTAGCGATTAGCGAACTTTACAAAAGTTGACACATTATTCACTCTGACTGGATTTTTACTAGTGCACTGACTGGATTCTCTACAATGGAAGGGCAGCTATGTAACAAGACTCGGAAGTGTAATGGCTAATGGAAGTGTTATGCAAGCGTGGTGCATAACCACCGACAACACTTCAAACGTCATAAAAGCTATGGAAATCAACAGATGGACCAGAGTGACTCCAGTGCTTCGGCCACAGACTACACCTCGCCATCGGTACGTTATTTAGCCTAGCAGCGAGGGCTAGCAAGTTAACTTTACTAGCTCTCTACCTAAGGAGATAGCTCATTTAGCTAGTAAAGTTAGCTTGCTAGCCCTAACTTGCTAGCTCACCTTACATGTTCTGGTTAGCTTCCTTCCTCTTCCCCTCTCACTTAACATTCTCAGTCTGACTCTGCCTGAATGCAGTACTTGCATTGTAACGTTAGCTTGGTAAGCCTACAGTAATGTGTAAATGCCCCTCTTTCTTTTTCAGAAAAGTTCCGAACAAGCTACATAAGTCAGAAAATGTCCCACAAATCAAGGCCCGGGTGAAGAGAGAGATGGAACAAGTGCAGGTGGCACTGAAGGTAACCTGCATTAATTCTCTCCTCTCCCACTCGCTTCATTGAAACACTGCTTGTGTATATATAGCCTGCCCTGTGCCACATCTTTGGTGTGTGAATGAATGTGTGTGTGCTGTGAATTGCATTAATGTGAAACTTAACAGTTGTGTCTGTGTTTTGCAGGAGAAGAGGGCTGCCATCACCCCAGATGCTGCTGCTGTGCCTCAAAGTGCAGCACAGAAAGGAACCAGGCCATAGGCTGCAAAAAAGGCCAAGCGATCCTTGGGCAGTTACTTCAAGAGCTGCGGCGATGCTGGTGCTTTTTGTTTTGTTTTGATTGTTAAAGACTTAAGACTTGAGTTGTGTCTCAGGGGCACTTTAGACGAGGATGGTTTCCTATGGAAACTAGGGATGGGCATCGAATTTCGAATTTTCGAATAATCGTTGTTATTATCAAGGTCGACTTTTATTATGGAAAATCGAAATTCGAAAAAAAAAAAAAAAAAAAAATTTTTTTAGTGAAATGTTGCATTGTCTCCCCTGAAGTATAGTCGAATCGCTTGGTTTGAGCAAGTAAAACAATTTATTTTATAAGCATTTTAATTAAGCAAGGTTTCTGGAAAAATGAATGGCGGATGAAATCCCATGAAGAGGGAGAGGGGGTGACTTTGGCACCCCTTTGGCACTCAGACCTGAGCCTACTAAATATTTAATGAACCACTCATGATTGTCAAAACAGTTTTTTATTTTCGAAAATGTCAATGTAAAAAAAAAATTAAATAAAATTTTTTTTTTTTTTTTTTACATTTTTTTTTAAATTTTCGAATTTCGATTAAAAGTCGACTTTGGCCAGCGAATTTCGAATAGTGTTTTTGCTAGAAATGCCCATCCCTAATGGAAACGGGGAATTATTTTATCGTTAGTGTCTCCCTTTTAGACGGAGCGCTTAGGAAACGACACATTTTGGAACCACCCTCCAGAGTGAAACTTGTTTGAGACGCTTCCCGCTGAGCGCTCCACTCAAATTAATAACTCATTAACTCAAATCAACTCTCAATAACTGTCAAACTAGATGACGGTTTTGAAGTCATTCATCTAGTTTGACAGTTATTGAGAGTTGATTTGAGTTAATGAGTTATTAATTTGAGTTAGTGTGGACCAGTGATGTCACTGGTCCACACTTTAACACTCAATAACTGTCAAATTAAATGACAGACTTCAAAACAGTTTACAGTTTTCTGATATACTACTGATGTTCTAATGATACAAAGCTGGTTGAAAATGGGCGGAGTGTTCCTTTAATGCCACGATTCCAAACTCCCAAGAATCGATTCTTCTTTGTATTGTAAAAAAAAAAATGTTTTTTTACAGTGCACCTGAAGGCAACATGCAAGATACCGGCTGAATAAGTGTCCAAATGTTCATGTCATTTGTGTACTGTACTGCCACGGTGCCACCACCTCTTGCACTTAAGAACTCTGGTTAATGTATTCCCCCCAAAATCTATAAATCCTCTACAGATCCCCCCCAGCTTATAAATCCATTTTATCTGAAGAACATAAGGGGGGAATTCCCCCATAGTTTGCAAAATGAATTTAGGCCCTGACTGTAATACTTCAGAAGTTGAATTTGAAGTTCAGCATTAATACATTTGTCATTTTTTGTCTTAGATTTACCTTTGTGTGTTATTGCAATATAAAACTACATAATTGAGAATCGATTATAGATTCTGGAATCGAGAATCGTTTGAATCGAGAATCGATTCTGGAATCGGATCGTGACCCCAGGAATCGGAATCGGCTCGGATCGTGGCTTAGCCGGATCGGAGCACCCCTAGTCTTAACTAAGACCGACGTAGGAGTTACGACCAGGCCTAGTTAAGACCACTTGGTGCAACTGGCCCCAGGATGGCTGGCTGCGGACTGTCCTGTGTTCTACTAGCGATAAGGATGATACGACTTCCAGTCGGATTTTCAAAGTAAAACGATTCGGCCCAAGTCTAAAGCACTCTTTTTGTATTTCCCCTGTCTTTCTATGTGAGAGATCTTGATTGACCTTGCCGCACGCTGGCACAAGAGCAGGGTGAGAGAGAGACAGAAAGACGCTACAAATTTCAGTGCGTGTTATGAAAATATTTATACGCACTGGAAGATTTTAAGGTGGGAAAATGTGTGTAAATACACACTCTGGAGCCCTGGAGATTAACAAGGTTGAGCAGAGAAAACCCCATTGCAGCTGCAAGCACCAGCACCTCCAGGCTTCTAGCTAGCCTGACGTCACATGACGCCTTCATGGTCCCCCGATAAAGTCTGCAGATGCACGTTACCTCGCCTCTCTCTCAAGAAGCATCATGTGAGTGTGGCGTCTGTCGCTACAAAAGAAATAAACGGGGTGTATCATTTTATTACTGGACATGTAACTGACTTTGCAGTCTGAGCCATCTTCTATCTGCTAGTAACAGTGCAGTTTCTATTTTTCTGGTGTTTCTTTTTTACATGTTTGGGACAGGCAAATCTCAAAATGTTGTTTTTTTAAGAGAATTTTATTTCAAATTGTTTTATTTATTTAGTTTTAATACATTTTAAATTGTAATATATTTCATGTATTTTTGTCCAACGTTATCATACCGTCAAAAACTCATGCCAGCACATCCCTAGATACCATTTGTTTATTATATCGCAATCACACTCACAATATTGTCCACCATAATCGCTAAACGCACCTTTCCCCCAAATCGTGCAGCCCTAGGGAGCACACAGCTGTTAATGGACACACATCAGGGACAAATTCAGAAGACAGTTTGTCCCGCTGTTGAACTGTAAAACACAAATGAGCGTCCCCCACTGCCTTATTCTCTCTACATAGGACGCTTTGGGACTATTCTCCACACTTGACAGTAGTAGTGCTGCTTTTTCCCTCATGGCCACAGATGCAGATTGAGCAGAGACAAATGGAAATGTATTTTCCATCCATTATGTGTTCCCGAGAAAATTAGATGACTCCAATAAAAGTTGCCATGGCAACAAAAGTGTGGCCTCCAGCAGGTGTTTCGACTGGAGGAAAGCGAGCATGTCTTGTTCAAGGCCGTCTGCCTACTCAGTCCAGACATACAGTCCTATATCTTGAGTCCAGGAAAGCATTAGTGCACGCAATAAAACTAAACAAAAAACGGATAAGGCTATGGCTACATTCCTGACAAAAGTCACTGATGTTCTACACCAACAGACATTGCAACTAGTATCTAAATCTTGCCCTTCGTCATCAAGATGAACTACAAAACACCAAAACACGCGAGTAAAAACATGCAAAACACTGCTGGCTCTGGCACGAAAACGCTGCATCTGCAATCTGGGTGCGTTCCACAAATTCAAAGTGCATGTGGTCATTTGCCTACGTAATGTGTTTTGCAACCCTTGAAATCGGTTCAAAAACCCATCAATGTGATTTATGATATAGCCTACCTGTGTCACAACAACAAGGTGAACAGTTTTGCATCATTGCTGAAAAATGCAAAACTGAATAAGGGACAACATGTAGTGCCCAAATGGCCAGTGGTTTAACTGTTGAATTTGACCTTAAATGCTTATTGTTGTTTGCGAGATAAATGTGATCTGACCGTCTTTATCTTTCTGCTGGACTGATGCATAAGAGCAATTTAGCTACTCTTTCATTGAGTATGTTTTGAAACGTATCTTGCTTTGTTCATCTCGTAGGCTTAGGCTATATATTTTCTTTTATTAGGCCTATGTCACTTGTAATATTTTATTAGGAGACTTCAGCTCTACCTCTTGAAATATAATATTAGTGCAAACTTTACAATGGCAGACAGCATGACGAAGACGGCTTGCCCGCTGAAACGGAATAAAAAAATAAAAACAATATAAGTGAAGCGTTGAGTCAGTGTGCTGTACACTTTGCTTTGCGAGTTCCTGCTATCAATTCCAGCTAACCTGGCAGAGAGTGTGGCATGTGTTTCTTTATTCCTTTATTGACAGCATTCACAGGCCAGCATGTGCTCCCTCAGCCAGCTTGGTGCAGCTATACCCACTGTCACCGGACAGGATGTGGGTCAGGGAGCTAAGCCATACATAGCCCTGTAGTAAAACTGTCCTCTTTATCTCTTCTGCCACTCTGTTATGTAATGCTGTGTGTGTGTGTGTGTGTGTGTGTGTGTGTGTGTGTGTGTGTGTGTGTGTGTGTGTGTACAGTAGGTGGGGGAGGCTGGCAGAGGGGCAGGGAGGGAGGCTTTCTGCTGACTTGACGGTCCCAGCTGTCTGTGTTGTGTTGTGTGTGTGTCTGCTGAGGCGTCTCACACAGCAGCACAGAGGGGCTCTCCTGCTGATGCTCTGATGAGGTGGCTAATGAGAATTCAGCAGTAGGTCAGGGTGAGACATTTGCACGAGCTAATATAATAGCCATTGCTAGCATGTGTCTGTCCACATTGACACGGTATCAAAACCACTATGATTTGCCATCATACCTTCCCCCCGGTATCTGCTGTTTCCCCAAAACAAAGTGCCCAGGTCGCTTGCAGAGTGCAGCTTACGCGGCCCCTCCCCCTGGCTGCATGCCTACCTAGACTAGAGCACAGTAGAGAGGAGCTGTCCCTGACTGTATTTACAACCGTGTGTGTGATAATGGCTGAAGCAGGAGAACGCAAGGACCCCCCTGAACTTTCCCTCATCTAAAAAGACGACGTCGGCTGTATGGGAATATTTCGGCTATTCTAAAAACACAGATGGTCCGCACATACTGTAAAAGTCCGCAATACAGTGGTATTTTTGTTATCATACCGTCAAAAACTCATACTGCTGCATCCCTAGTGACAGACATCTGAATTGACCAACCACGGACCTCGTGCGCGGTGCATCTTGTCCACTCATTCTTCCTGAAAGACAGCCTATCGCTACTTTTTGGTCTCTCGCCTCACAGTTAAGCCTTTTCGCGGCGTTCCACTGAACGCGTTTCCTTGCGGGCTGTAATATGGGAGTATATGTAATATGACCTAACTTCCGTCACAGCCCAACCAACCACATTTCTCCACCAGCATCTGGACGGAGCGCCGAAAGTCTCGTGATTCAGACCCTTGCTGGAAGCTTGCCAACGTCGACGGTGAGTCTGACGACGTGAGACTAACAATATATAGACGTCTCAAATGAATTATGGTGGTTTAGTTTCTATCTAATTCTTCTGAAGGCACAATGCAAATCAGTTCTAAATTGAAACGGGATTTGAATACAAACAAGATTACCCGAGCTAATACACAAGACAAACAACAAATAGGGAGCAGCCAAAATGCACTGCCAAGAAGAAATACATACGGTAATATTCGTATTAATATCCTTGGTCAGTCTAACAACAAAGAAGACATTGCGCAAGAAGCAACATAACTCAATTATTAGCCAAACAAAAATATACTTGAAAACACGAATGCTAATACTAGTACATTACTCTCAATTACTATTCTTACAATACAATTTAACCAAAGTATAACATTTGGCTTCATGACTATATGAGGCTACAACAATGAATGTGATGCCTAAAGCATGACAGCCTGAAACAGTGTGGCAGGTTATTGTGCCCTCATCCCACAAGTTTGCAGCCCTTTCAAAAGCAAACACAATTCACACTCAATGCACAACTGTTTACAAAGCACAGACTAAAATATGCATACTGCAGGCTGTACTCTTCTATTGGTCATTTGCCTTTGCTTCTCAGGATATGTGCAATTTGGTGGATGCTTTTTATTCACAAGTTTTAAAAGATTTATAAAAAAAAAAATATTCAGAATACTTCTCAGCACTGAGTGCATATAAAACATGTCATGCTTTACAGACTGAGCTGTAACGTTACAAGACCCCTGTCATGCTGAAGACACGCACGAAACTGCCTCTTAAATAAACACTATCACAGCAAAGCCAAAACATGGCATGCTTTTAACCACTGTGCGTGTATGATTCCACTGAGGGTAGGAGCTCCAAGATTTGTTTTTGTTTTTTTTGCCAAAGAGATGACAGCCAGTGTGCAGCAGCAGCTACACATGGCAGGCCCAGAGCTGTCAACTCACAGCACCTAGCTGTCAAACCATGCCGGGGCTCAGTGTCTCCCCCTGGCCTAAGCTCACGGCAAGTGCACCACGTCCGAGGCCCATCCCCAGTCGCCTTTACCAAAGAGAAAGTCAACAAAATGGTGGAAGAGCTACAAGTCACGTGATTTCTTTGTGCTTTCGCGTCCGGATTCCTGTGACACAAATGCACACAACACGGCTTACGAATCAAATATCAAACCACTGCACCCTTGCGATAACACTGACGGTACAGCGGAGCCACAATATTTAGGATTCATCGAGATCCGTCGTGTGCACGACAAAGTAGACATGGCGGCCATTTTGCACACAAGCTTGCGCAGGCAACATAGCGGCGCCCCTCATATGAAAAACACAGCCACAGTGATCCACCAGCAGCCCCGCATCGACAAAACATACCGATTCCTCCTCCTTCTCCATCCCGGTCGGCATCTGCGGCACTGCCCGGTTGATGGAGGCATACTCGTGCAGGTCCGGTAAATCCTCGCAGCGGAAGACGGGTAGAGGCTTACTAGCGTCCAGCGCCCGTGCCCGAAACGACAATTTACTCATTTTTATAATACAAGATGCAGCATAAACCTATCCGATCTGCTAGGAATAACAGCAGGCCTGCAAAGAGCTCTCATGGAGGAATCGGTGACGGGTCTCTGAGAGTCAGCCGATCGATCGAGGGCAGGCTCGGGTCTGTAGCAGCGCCAACAGAGCCGGGCAGGCCCGGGTCTCGATCGCTCTCTGTCGGTCTCTTTTTCCCTGGGCTCCGCTGTTCCTCCCCGGTTCAATACGCCATGGCCAACATGGCGGACATTACAAACTCTTGCAGCTCTCCGCTCGCTCCTAGCGGCCCAACCCCCTCGCTCGCACAAACAGCCATTCCCACGCAGTTTCGCGCGCGTGCGCGTTCGCGCAGCCCCTTGGGGTACCGGGGAGGGGGGAGGGCAAGATGCTGATGAGGGAACGTGAACGTCCTAGGCTGGGGATGTATTCATCTTGTGATACGCCAAGATGATGCTGACGTAGGAAAACATCTTTATTCTGCATATTTATATGATTTTATATTGTATTTAAAATGTAGCAATGAAAGATACAGGGTTGCCACTTTTTTGTAATGATAGATCTCATTTTCAAGGACATTATTTCAAAATTACAGGGCAATAATTCACAGATAATTCACACCTTTGTATATGTGAACATCTCTGTGAATTGTTGCCCTGTAATTTTTTAAGTCTTGTAAGTCCTTGAATGCAAATTTGTTTCCGATCATGCTTACACATCAGAATGAATCATTAACACTTAACATAAACACAAATAAATAAAGCAATCTAGAAATCCTTAGCATTTCTGCTTGTAGCCTATGCGGATTGTGATACTGTAGATATCAATATCAAGCTTGGCCCAGCAATTTCAGATGACGGTGCGCACTAGGCTAAATTCAAGCACTTTTAAGGGCCTCTTTATCAATCCAAGTTGATGGTGGTTGTTTTTCTTTCAAGCACTTTCCAGACTGGCAACCCTGAAGATAGAAAGCGAATGCCTGACTGTCACTGCGCAACTTCCATTTGTGGACAAAATGCACAATCACCATTTAGATACAGGCTGAGACCGTTTCATTGCCTTACAAGGATATTCACAGAAATGCAGAACTTATGACGTTTGTTTGAATTAATGTGCAATCCAGAATATGCCAGTGTCCTGCCAATTAGACTCGATTGTTTGCAAATATCGCCACACTGTGGCACAAACATCTAACTACAGTTCAGCACTTTGACCAGTGGATTGTCTGGAATAGAGGCAAAGTGACCGCCTACTTCCTGCTTCAGCACTGTACCAGAGATTTTCCCATGCACATTTCATAAAATGCGTATAAAAATAGTTTTACTGGTTCAAACCAAACGGTACAGATATATTTAGAAACAGGAGAGCTTGCATAACATTTCACTGGGACCAAAATGTAAAAGGGGTTTAAAGAAAATATATTTTTTACGTTGTTTTTTTAAGTTTTGGTCCGAGTGAAATGTTCTATGGTCTCTCCCGATTATAGCGTTAGCTGAACCGTTTGGTTTGACGAAGTAAAACTATTTTATAAGCATTTTACAAAATGTCTATGGGAAAATAAATGGCAGATGAAAATCTCTGGTACAGTGCTGAAGCAGGAAGTGACGTTCCACTTTGCCTCTCTATTATATACACTAGCTGAATACAAATTGGAAGAAAGAAAGAAAAATAGAAAGAAAATCACTCACTGCCTGACAACTGAGCTGTCATCCTTCCTGTATTGCAAAATGGTCCAAATGGTTGCCATCTGGTCTTTTACATAAATGGAAATATAATGTACATGCACATGTATAGGCCTTGGTGTTTATAATAATTTAATAAGTACCTAATAGGGGTGCACCGATCACGTTTTTTGCCACCGATTGCCGATCACCTATGAGAAATATCTGCCCAACCGATCATTGACCGATCACCGATTACCGATCACTGATATATATACGGTATATATTTATTTATTTTGTAAGCAGCTATAGCAGTCTATTATAGAACAGTTTCCATTTTACATATAGGCCTACATTTCATGCATCAAATTGAAAGTGCAGCACATTTTCTTTTTTTTTCTACATCAATATTTTATACTGTGTAGGCTAAAGGAAACCGCCAACATGATTTTTTGTGTGTGAGATAATTGGAGCACAAGACTGTGTTGAACTAAATGGCTAGTAGTTCAGTCCAGTTCCCTCAGTTCAGTTTATAAAAGAACAAAAATCATTCCACTTCGGGATTTCCATGTTACCAGTTCAATGCAGTTCAGTTCACTCAACAAAAATACTCCATTTTCCGGGATTGCCCTGTTACACAAGAAAAATAACTTTGACTCAAGGAAACTCTTTTATCGATTAAGCTAAAGCGGCTAAAGCTAACCGGAGCTATTAACGTTAGGAGGATACACGCAAATATGGATCAAACACGGACTTAACAGCATGCAAATGCCTCGGTAGGCGGGAGGACTGGAGGTAACTTCTCTGCTCTAATCACCAGCTGATTTGTGTGATTCAAAGACGCAAGGGGTGTGTTGACAGTCTGGTGTGGTGTGTGGAGGTGAGTACACTGACAAAAGCAAAACGTGTGCTTTGCAACACAATGATATAAACGTTAGAGCACAATATGAAAGTTAAACGATAGACATTGAAGACATGAAAATGGGCTGCCTCATGTTTCTCACGTGCAGCATGATCGGCTATGCAATCGGCGACAATAAAGTAATATCTGCAATCAGCAGATCACATATTTGAGGTCAAAATCGGCCGATACAGATTGCGTGCAGATCGATCGGTGCACCCTAGTACCTAATTATGATTAAATCTCCAAAATGCTCTTCATAGAAATGCCACAGACATGCAAATACAACCATGAGAACCCACAGAAACCCAGAGAAAACACTAACCATACACTCACTCAGCATTCACTTTATTGAGTAGACCTAGCTACTACCAGGCAGGTAATACTCCTTTTGCCTCCAAGCCAGCCTGACTTCTTCAACAGGGGCATCCCAGTGGCTCACCTGGTAGAACGCGTACCATTAAGGTGTTGTCCTTCACACAGCCGACCCAGGTTCAAAGCCAACCTGCGGTCCTTTGCTGCATATCCTTCCCTCTCTCCCTCCCTGCTTTCCTGTCGCTGTCTAGCACCTACCATCCTATCAGATAAAGGCAAAAATGGCCCCAAAAAGAAGAAAAAAATATATATATACATAAAACAGGGTGCTAGAAATGCTCCACAGAGATCTCTTGGTCCATGCTGACTTGATCGCATCACACAGATTTTTTTCTGCAGTGCAGCCTCAAACATCCCATGAGACTGTGGCACATTACAGTAAACGTAATGGGCTGTCATATACCTGGAACCACCTTGAGAAAATTTTGTTTCACTTCAGTGAGCTTCAGTTGCATGATATAGATATATATTTATGCTATATCCGGATGTTGCCAAACAAAGGCAAAGCCTTTTGAGCCTTGGAGTAGAGCTTACTGCAACCTGAGAGGTATGTTGAATGTAGAGCTCTATCCACCTTATTTTTGAATGCCCCGCTGTACAAATAATTGTGGGTACAAGTTCCGGTTTAACGTGACTTATTGTTGCAGCTTGCCATTTCCTAAAACGGTATTCTACTTGATTTGTACCCTGGCTGAATTGAACATAACTTGGCCAATAAGTATGTAACATACCAAATAAAACAAACAGTAATGTCTTTATTTGATGTAGAATGCAGAGGACATGTAACTGTTTCCAGGAATATTGTATTTACTGCGCTGCTCTAAAATAACGTTAGTGGCGCGCGGCTCAGAGAGCCTGTTCGTCCTAGAAGCTAGGCTTGTCGCAGTATTCGGTGTTACCGGTCTTACCCGGTGGCGAGACATACACAGATTACATAACCTGCCCACCGGTAACACCTTTTATTTTTATGGAGGAAGAATTGAAAGGAAAACTGCAGTTTCAGCATGCGCCGGTGTAAATTACAAGCGCTCCCTCTGGACTGCAGTGTGGCTCCGCTGTTATGGTTAGACCACCAACTAACGTTAGTTAACACTATGCATCTTATGAACACAAATGATGCCCTCCTCATACACATGTAGGTAAGACCCTTAGCTAAGCCTGCATGCGTGTGCATACTGTTGTCACTGCAGGCCATCTCTGGAAATGTGCCTTTTTTTTCCACAGCGAAAAGTCGATGCTAACTTAGCATCAATGCTAGCGGGAGGGAGGATTTACCAACATTCAGTCATGCTTACTGCTGCTTGCTGGTATTGTTAATCCCATGCCAGAAAAAGTCTCCAGGTGTGTCGCTAACGTTAGTTTCTTTTGAGAAAGATTGTCTCCACGGGCGTCTGAAAAGTTGTCTGGAGTCAGATGCAGCCATGAGTTGTGATGCAGCCAGTGTTGTATAACTGTGAGTGTCCATGCTAACGTTAGTACTTTAAACAGCAGCAGCATGCGTCTTGTCTCTATGAACCTACAGAATGGACGGTTAAAGCATAGACTTTTGCTTACTTTAAAACTTGTATTATCAACGTACATATAACGTAATGTTCGCTCTAGTCTAGCTGCTATGGATACCCGACTGGTGTCTCACTGTTATTGTTCCCGGGAACAACATGCACTAGTAGGAACTAACAATCCCGGTGTAACCGGTAATACCGGTGACGTCACATGCTTATTATTCGGTGTGAAAATGTTCACACCGTGGCATCCCTACTAGAAGCCACTCGCTTTGCGCCAGAACACAATCGATTTGGGGGTGGAACACGCCAGGATTGGCCAACGCCAACGGCAGTGCCCAGAACTGTCGAATCAAATCATCGATAGACCCACCTCCCAGTATTTTCAGGGTATCAGAGATAGATAGAGAACGTTAGAAATATAGCCAGCCACGTTATAAACAACTAACCAACGCTGATGGGTCCGTATGGAAACGGTTTTGCCCGAAATGGTTAAAAGTTATATCAATGTGGTCATTCAGTGGTGTTTTACTGCCATGTAACATAACTAACTAGCGGCTAATATTAGCCACAGTATGTGATTACCCACAATGCACTGCGCTCTTAAAGGGATATTTATCGACGAGATTTTTGCCAAGCTGGACCTGATTAGTGATTTGCTCCGTTCGCCCAGACGGGTGTCAAGCTGTCAGCAACAAAGCTGGGAGGATCACACCAGAAGAAAAACCCATAGGCATCACGGCCGCTAGAAATAAGGTGGATAGTGAAGTAAATGATGACATTTTGATCATACTCGATCGGTGTGATGTAAAAAAAATAAAACGATGAAACCAAATAAGGCCCATGATGAAAATAACTATTAGTCTATCCTTTAATTTCACCAAGAGCCCTAAACAAGAATACAGTGAGTCAATCTCAAACTTCTTTACATGATCTATATTGATGGATAATTAGAAAAATATCAAGAATTAGCCTATATGGTGCATTCAGGGTCCGAAATTAACAGTAGCCAACCGCCAATGACAAGTATTTTGCATTTAGCCAGAAGGCTATCGGCCACATGGCGAGTAGCCTAAATGTTTGTACCAAAGTAGTCATCTAATTAAAAAACTCTCTCTGTTAGTATTGTATTAGCTGCAGTTTTGTAGTTGACAATAGTGTTAAGACAGTATCACCATTGGTTTTTGGCTATTACTGTAAATGTACTACAATTGTATTACAAATGGTTGTCTTAGTGTCAGTGTTACTGTGCTTTTAGTATTACTAGAATTAGTATTTGTGTTGTTCACATTAATTAAGTATTAGTAATGTTACTGTTAATGACAGTATATTTACGTATACGTGACCCAAAAAGGCAATTTATTATTTTGTCCGGTAAAAAATATGCTTGGCCGGTGGACCTTCTTGTCTACCTGGCCGGTGAGTCAAAAAGTGAATTCTGGACCCCGGGTGCATTATCCTGTTCCATTCTTCATATGGTCCAGTTGTGACAATCATACATCCGCCCACTGTAGCTTCATATTCTTGATCTTAGCTGACAGGAGTGGAACTCGGCATGGTCTTCTGCTGTTGTAGCCCAACGGCTTCAACGTTGTACAAGCCTTCTGAGATGTCATGCTGCACTGAGCTGTTATGTACTGTTGTGTACTGGTGGCCCACCCGTTAACTTGAAAAAGTCTGCCCATTCTCCTCTGACCTCTCAACAATGAGCCGTTGTTGCCCTCAGCCCTCGTCACACCATACGCCGAAGCTACACTGAAGCTACGCAGCGCGGAGGCAGCTTCATTTTAGCGTCCTTCTTAACAGGCCACCAGGAACACCAGGAATCTGGAATCTGATTGATTGATTCTGTAGATGGATGTCTTGCAAAGAGTGGACCAAAATCCCTCCTGAGATGTGCGAAAACCTGGTGACCAACTACAAGAAACGTCTGACCTCTGTGCTTGCCAACAAGGGTTTCTCCACCAAGTACTAAGTCATGTTTTGCTAGGGGATCAAATACTTATTTCACACAATCAAATGCAAATCAATTTTTATCTTTTATATAATGTGATTTTCTAGATTTAAAAAAATCTGTCTCTCACTGTTAAAATACACCATTAAAATTATAGTAGGAGTCAGCCACCTACTTGTGACAGGTTGACAAGTGTGATTATAATGTTTATGTTTACTATGGGGGACCAGCAACTTATTTTATTTACCTTATAGCACTGACAGATAATTTTATAATTTTACTAGTTTCAAATATTTGGGTTTTCAGGATGATATAACTTGTGGTAGTTTATTTGGTAAAAGTGGAACTGTATTCCTTCTGGTTTTCTTCATTGTTCATGATTTTGTGGAAAGCATTCACTATAGAGTCTATAGTGGCTATAGTGGTAATTTCAACTCATCTTTGGATCTAGCTTGGGAGAACACACATTTGTGCTGCTCATCCATAAAACTGTTAACACTACATAGGCCTACTACAGTATATTCTGTAAATGTCTTTATACATACCTTTGGTTTACCTAACCAAAGAGGTTCAAATTATTTAAACATCTACACCTAGACAGAGAGCCCTCTTTCTCTCACATAAACAGGCTACACAAATTATGCCATTGAGGTGACACTACTTTTATCCAAATAGTCTTAGACCATGTTTAGACGACAACCGTCTCTGCATAAAACAAACTAGCGTTGCGTCCTCACCTATTATTTCGCATTTACACACAGCTGGTGTGATAACGATTTGCGTGCAGACTGTCAGGCTGACTGAAGCCGCAAAAGCTTCAAGTGAGCGAGAATAACATTGAAACTTCTGGTTAAAACCTTCACAATAATGGTACCGTAAATTCCGGACTATAAGGCGCACCGGTGTATAAGCCGCACCTGCAGAGTTGACTGTTTTTTACATATATAAGCCGCACCGGTCTATAAGCCGCGGGTGTTTTGATGTTTAATTACCATATGTAAGGCTTCGTGCACAGAGAGGATTGTCGGGAAAGAGATGGCTGTTTGGGGAAGCTCCCATTTATTAACATTTCAACAAAACAAAAGTCAGGTCACTAATCCCCAGACAAAATCACACATTGTGAGATGCTTAAAAATCACCATCGGCGGGAGCTTTACTCCAGATACTGTGCAGCCAAGAACACAAGTGAAATTCGTTCTCTCGTGACCTGTGGTTCTCAACGTGATGGACGATTCACCTTTCTTGTTAACAGTCCTAGTGAGAGGCAGGTCGAACGTCAAAGGCACTTCATCCATATTTATGATCTGCTCCGGTCCGATGGAATATTCCTTGATCTTTCTTTGTGTGAATTCGCCGAAGTTTGTAATTTTCTCCTGGTAGTCGGGAGGGAGTTGCTGACACAGTCGTCCGCGCCCTGACGGACAGTCCCTTTCGTCTCGGGTTTGTGCATGATCCTTTGCTGCTGCTGCTGTTGTTGTTGTTCCTGTCTCGCTACTGTCTCAGACATGGCTTTCAGGCTCAATCGCCGCCATCGTCGTAACACAGCCAGTTCTCCATCTTTTGAAGCATGATGTTAGATTACAACGAGCTAGTTGTGTGGCTTAGCCTTCCAAAATGTTGCTGTTAGTTTTTTAGAATGTAATACATAGAATTGGGAATGTTACATTCAATTTCATTCAGACTGTCTTTCAGGCTCAATCGCTGCCTTTTTCCCCCCGGAGCGAGGGAGGAGGGAGGGTGTTTTACCGTAGTGGCTGAGAGAGAGTAGTGGCACAGTGCTCCAATCAGGTCGCGAGGCACATTTTTTGCAACATCATCCAATCAGGGTCTCGCTCTCATAATGTCTGTCTTGCTCTCGTTCTGCCTCATACCAACATCCATAGATTTTGGAGGTTCCCGAGTGGCCGTTTGCTGGAAAAATCCATAGATAAGCCGCACCGTTATATAAGCCGCAGGGGCCAAAAAAGCCCAAAAAACGGGAAAAAAGCCGCGGCTTATAGTCCGGAATTTACGGTAATTAAATAAATTTATGCATGTCGCAACGTTTTTTGTGTGTGATCCGAAATACACAGAAGACATATAGAACACAAACAACTAAAAGTCCATTTTAACACGCAGTGAGTCGACGACCCTGATTTGTATTTACCCAGTTATAAAATAGAGCTTTTATTTTGAAGGTAAAAACGCCTAGCTTCCCTTATTCTGTCTGTTTCTAACAGGCTTGATTTAGCTTTGGGATTAAAGTTTTTAAATGCATTTTCCACGCGTCTGACACAGAAGTCACAAATGGTAGCCTAATAAACTGCTCCAGATCATGCTCCAGATTGGATTACCGAATAAAAACCCAGTAAAGCAACATAAAAAAGACCTGAGCACAATTGGGACTTCACTTGAGGAAATGCATCACAGACAGTGAGTTGTTGTCAATTATTCAATGCGGGAGACAGTGATTAATAGGCTATGTGCAACGTCAGCGGGCACTTAACACAGATTATGTGTTTTTAGCAAATCGTTATCATGTTTGTTGAATGTCATTATGTGCCTGTATACGCTGTATAGTATTGGGCTAGTTCAATGCTCCTATTGCCTACCATTGTCTTCCATGGTGACGAGGGGCTGTGTCATCACCTGAATTGCATTTCTCCACTTTACACGGCGACAGTAAGGGGCAGCGTTATCAAGAATTCCACTCTGGGACCCATTTTCAGATTTTGGCGTTTTCACCCCCCAATAATGCCGTCACTGTGTAAAAGGAAGGCACTAACGCTAAAAAAGTTTGCCGTTTTATGCAGGGAGCGTCGCCGTGTAAACAGGGCCTTAGTGTAGTCCAACAAGTGCCCCAGAGAGAAGCACACTCATCCAGTAACTCTGGCAGTGCCATCAAGCACTACACATTGTGCTACACACAGGACCACAAAATGTGTGCATAATAGTATGTGACGTCTGAAATGAAGGAGGAAGATAAGAAAGGCAAATAACCTGCAAGGGTGGGTGAGAATTCCTGTCATGGCCAGAGATGAATCCAGATGTAGCAGACTTCTACGATATGCATCATCCATTCGGGAGCAGTAGGCACAATGGAGGCCTGGAAAACACAGTGACAAAGAAAGCATAACAAAAGGTACAAAAGGATTGTGATTGTGTGTGTGTGTGTGTGTGTGTGTGTGTGTGTGTGTGTGTGTGTGTGTGTGTGTGTGTGTGTGTGTGAAGGGGGGGGGGCAATTATTGGGGGCTGACCTGTGCAACACACACGTTATTATCAGACTAAATGATGTACGAAAGCGAAGATCTGCCTGTCAGTGCCTGAGACAATCGAAAATACAATTACACTAGCATTATCAAGTTATACATGTGCTCCTTTTTCAATGGACGTTAACGTGAATCAATTCTAAATGAACTTATCTTGGGACAATATCGCTTAATGACAATAGTGTCGAGGCTGTCGACCAAGTTTTGATGTTACATCATGAGGCGCACATTAACGTTAGTGCCAAACCATTACAACGTAGGGCACACATAAGTCAATCAACCTAACGTCAGTCCGAATCATGTCGGCAAACGTGGACAACAAGCATGCACAGCTAAAGACGCCAATTCCATAGCTGCTTTGCAGCTTTTAATGTGTTTATAACTGGTTTCAAGCCGTAAGACCTTAACACAGCTGTGTTTGCACAAGGAACAGCGCCACCGAAGCTAGCTGACAGCCTGGCTAGACTGTTAGCTTAGCTCAGTTACCCTGCCTGCGCCATTTACCAGCTATTAACACTTTGCGGATAGTTTGATTTGAACTCGCCACTAACTTATCATAAATTAAATCGTCAGTTCCGACATAACAGATGAATAAAACGAATGCCTGAGTGGAGTTGCAACTTACCTGCTGCTAGCAAAGCCACAGGGGAGGATGACGATGATGGCAGTTCTTCTGGTTGTCATGCTAGCCAATGAAGCTAATGCTGGTTAGCTCCCTTCAGGACGCGTCTGAGGAAAATGCTTTTCGATTCTAATGTTAAAAAGTACGATAAACTCATTCCGAGAGCTCGTTGGAAGGTTGATACAAAGTGATATCCTCTCAGGACGTAAACTTGGATTGACTTCCCAAAAAAAGAAGCTTCAAAAACTGACCACCAAGCCACTTTGCAGGCGAATTGTGATTGGAGAGCGAATGCCACCAATCACCTGTGGAGAGCTCGGGTTAAGATGAGCTCACTGGTTCCCCCGTGAAGCTCCCAGCTGCAGCCTGCGGAACGGGGCAACATCATCTAATTGCAGCGCCGCAGAGCCAGCTGGCTACGCCTCTTGACACAGATTGAAAAGGTAATAATGCTATTTCACCATAAAGCATTTTATTATAGCCCACTTGTTGGTGTTATTGATTCTTTCTTTCTTACATGCAACAGGGTCTTTGTGAATGTAGCCTACGATAGAAAACTAATTTCACTCACTACCACTAAGTAAACAAACAACTACCAGTTCCGCCCTGTTTCGACCTCTAAATCAATGAAATCATCAATGGGCGGGATTGCAGGTTTGCTAAACCAATGAAATCATCAATGGGAGGGATTACAGGTTTGCTAAACCAATGAAATCATCAATGGGCGGGATTACAGGTTCATCAGTTGCCACACACACACGCACACACACGCGCGCACACACACGCACACACACACACACACACACACACACACACACACACACACACACACACACACACACACACACACACACACACACACAGAGAGACATTGTTCATTTTATGCATTGAGCAAATTGCACATTAATTAAAACACTCCATGTATTTATATGAACAGACAGACACAGAAAGGCACTCATTTGCTACTCATTTATTGAAGCCACTAACTGGCCAACAACAAGTGATGAGATGCAATAGCTGTACAGTGCTTTGCCAACATGGCTGCAGTGTTGTTATGTAACTGTCCCCCGGGCTGGTCGCCTCTCCCTCCCTCCCTCTGCCCCTTCACATCACATCAGTCTTGGTCTTGTCACGGGGCAGGGCTGTCTCTCCTCCCCGGCTGCCTCTGCTGGAATTGGCTGACGCTGTGATATTTGCAGCCCACAATTTTTCATCAGACACAGATGAAAGAGAGTGCTGCATGGTGGAAGCATATGGAAGCATTCTCTGATTCTCCGCCATCACCACCACCCACTGGCTGTTAAAGCTGCAGGCACGTCTGCACAGTGACACTGCAAGTGGAGGAGGCTGGTATCGCAATGATTAATATTGCTTTACTCAACTCTCCCAGCAAGGTCACAAGCAGCCATCTGTAGGCAGTGAGAGACTCCTTAATATCCATCTAGATTTCAGCATCCCCATTGTTCCTTTTGTAGCCTACATGATTCAGTCCAATGCGTTGCCTGGCAGACCGCTCATACACCAGCCATTCTTCTGAACTCTATACAGCTATGGCTGGTACAGTCAGTGTATTGCAATGTATCAAGTCCGCAGTGATCTGTATAATGAATTCAACGGTGTCTGTTGGACTATGAGAGCACCAGGGAGCACCGGAGGCTTGGTTTCGTGTTACTGTCAAAAATAGCTTGCTTCTATGACTAGCTGCTATAATGAACTGGAAATAAAATGGGAAGCTGCCCTGTCTGTCATTTCCAGCAGGGTGACACTTTCTTCTCTTCTCATCTAGAGGGCAGTGGAGACCCATCTAAAGACCTGGCATCATAATGCAGAGTGCTGAGCTCACCTCCCTGTCTCTCGTCTTCTGAGACCTAAGTAACTCAGAGGCAACCCAAGCATCAGCATAAATATGAGTTTCGCATGGTTTACAAATGATTACACTCCATATAGCCTACTGTATTTAGTAATTGACCAGTAAACGAATCTGAGGATATACATTTGACATGTATTCCACAGACAACTAACCTGGTAAAAGAAGCAGTTTATGTGAGAGGAAAGCTGTTTGACTTTGCGTGCTGTGCATGCAGGGAAGGGAAGGGTTGGAGACCGACAGTCCAGAATAGCATATTAACATCAAAAGAGAGTCAGACATCAACATCCGTTTCCCCCATGCCAAACAAGTTGGACCTACTGCTGAGAGCAGTTCAGGTGAAGGATGTTGTTTCATTGTGTTGCACAACAGGGATCCTGATTGAAAAGAGGATCATTCTGTTCTGTTCCCATCTCCGCTGTCACTGGTCTTTATACTTGGGGTTGACAATAGTTGTGACGGCACTCTTGTAGATTGGATTGCTCCTCTGCAACAGAGTAGAAGCAAACATAATCCCATGCGTTAATCTTTGTGTCACATTCCTACCGGTAAACTGCATGCACTTAAGCTGCATACATGTTGTTACTGTGCCATAAAAGATCTATCTCGACATGTATACGTACATACAATACTGAATGTACTCTCTGTAGAGGAATATATTCTATATAGACTGCTGCTTATCCTCGCTCTCAATGTTCTGTCGTCTCTGCACCATCTTTGCCAGTGTGCTCTTGTGTGTTACCGTGTTACTTGTCAACATGTCCCTGCACTGCCACCCAATGTCACCAAGACAAATCCCTGCATTATTTATCCTGACAGACACTGACAGAAGGGTTTGTTTGGGTAGGGCTCACCCTGTTCCAGCGCCTCTTCTCCAGCTCGCTCTGGAAGCGGGCGAACTCCCGGCGGTCGTGGATGCTGGTGAATAGTTTCCATAGCAGCAACAAAGCCACACCCAGCACCACAACGGAGGCTGATACCACTCCGGTAATCACAACCACATTAGGACCTGATGGGCATTCTTGAGAGACAGAGCCAGCCATCAAAGTTTATTCGGAAAATAATACTGTATTTCATATTAAATAAACATGTTTGCTGAATCAATTTGTGTTACACAGGCAACTTAGCAGCTCCAAATAGCAGTGATACAGTACGTACTGTAACTTTTCGTCAAATCTTAACTTTAATAGCCAGAAATTATGTAATGTGACGTGAGTAAAACCTCACACAGCACACTCATGTTTACCAACCTGACCAGTCTGTGATGTTTAGGGTGTAAATAGATAGGAAATAGGGCGCATCTACAGAGTCTCAATAGACCCTTTTCACAGCGGCCATCTTGACACTTCAAAGCAGGGTAAACACAGGCATAATAACATTAATGAGGGCCCTGGCACTGGAACACCTAAATGGAATGGAGCCATCATTAATGTTATTGATTACACCTGTGTTTACCATGTTTTTACAGGTCAAAATAGCTGCTGTGAAAAGGGTTATTAGAGGGACAGGGCAGATCTCTCCATAGCAGCAGCACTTTGTGATTTAAACTCATAAGATGGGTGTATTTTGACATAAAAGTCTTGCCTAGTGCAGCCTTAATTGATCAATTGATTGGTTCTTGTGCCTTATACTTATTTATAATATATGTTGCTACAGTCATTCAAAATGATAGAAACTCTGGCCTGTCTACCTCGTTCCAGGGCTACCCGTATGTGGGCGGAGCCCTCTTTTTGGCCCGCCCTCAGCAGAAAGTGCACCCTGCAGCCCTCAGTGTCCAGTTCCATGCACCTGTGCAGGCCTGCAGAGGCTGGTGCCACTGCTCGCATCGCAGGCTCCCCCACCAGAGTGAGGTTCAGGTGGGCACAGCCCATCTCACACTCCCTCAGATCCAAGCCCTGGGAGAAGGCCCTGCACAAGATGCACTCCCTACGCAAAGGAAAGGAAGCCTGTATCATCTAAACTGCAAATGTATTCTGAAATGAATAGCAGTGAAAGATAAGCCATACTGATCTCATCTCACATTCTGTTTCGCTCCACAGATCAGTCTGGACTTCCAGCCGGCTGCCCACATCGATTTCAGTGGGCGGGAGTACTTGCCTTGACAGACAAATTCCTCCAGCCAATCAGCATAGGGCAAATCCAGTCCAAATCCAGCCAGAAGAATGGCGAAAACGTTGCTGAGGAACTCTGCTAGTGCATACTCTTGTTCTTATTTAATTGTTGTTATTGAGTCTATTTCTGCAATAACTGCATTTATGGCTGTGTTTACTAACGTTAACATTACCACTCGTTGCAGCAGATGCCATTACTGTTTTGCCAGCCCTGATTGGCCAGTTACGTCATAAACTACGACACAGTCCCTGATGCGAGGTAATTTCAGGAAATCGATGTGGGCGGCTAGAAGTCCAGACTCATCCATGGAGCGAAAGCCAATGTGAGGCCCCGTGATCACGTGAAAGAACCAAGTGAAAACAGGGTTCAGCTGTATCTCCTTGTAAATGATATAGATGACTTTGAGGTGATGTAACACACTCTGGTGGCCATAACGGAGGGCCTCAAGAACAGTAGGGCTAATTGAGGTGAATAGACATTGGTTCATTTCTGTTTTTGTTTTTGTTTTTAGCAACTACCGGTAGTTACAATCTCAACTCGTAGTGCTTAGAAGTAGAGCCTAGGGCTCTAGACAAGACATTTTACTGTCTCATACCTAAGTTTTAACAAATGTACTTTTAATCAGACTAGTCACTTTGACTTACTGAACTGACCTACACCCACACAACAACAATCTTTTTCAGATTGTCTAACTGCCTCTTTTTTCAGCGCAAGCCAAACTGCCTTTTTCCAGCCCAATTACCCAGCCTCCATGATGGCACCAGATGGTTGTAGCAGATAACTGTAAGATCTCTAGTCCTTTCAACTTTTGAATGAAATGAAGTGAACTGGCATTTTGGTAGAACCTGTGCAAGGTGCAGATGCTTGGGCAGGAAGGGCAGAGTTCACAGGTGGGGCCCAGGTAGCGGGGGTCCTGGCAGACACAGGTGCCACAGTGGCAGACCCCCCTGCCGGCACACAGCTGTCCATCCTGAGACAGACAGGCCTCCACGGTGAGAGGACACTCGCACGCATGGCCACTGAACCCTGGAAGACACTCACACACACCGCACACACACCTGCCCTGCCCTGGGACCGGACAATAGATTATTATTATTATTCAACACTTCAAGGCGATATCGGCTCTTATTTTACTGCTAGTACGGCTGGGCAATATTATATCGATATCATGATATGAGACTAGATATCGTCTTAGATTTAGATTTAGATTAGATCGTAACATCATGATATGGCACGAGTGTTGTCTTTTCTTGGTTTTAAAGGCTGCATTCATGGGCGGATTAAGACTCCATGGTGCCCTCAAGTGCCCCCTCCCCCGACCACGACCACAAACTTACCTGACTGTTCTGTTATATTATTTGCCTTTACCCACGTAGTCATTATATCCACATCACTGATTATTATTGATCAAAAATACTGAACATTTAGCCCACTTAGTAGAAAACCCCGACATATTCTGCATATTACGTATCGCCATTCAGCCTAAAAGTATTGACATATGATTTTTGGTCCATTTCACACAGGTCTACTAGGGAGCACAAACATAATGAAAACATGATGACATTCAGGGTGTTTTGATGATTGACCATGTATTGTGCAAGTGGTTGTTTGAGTCTTACCTCCACCTCCACACTGCAGCCCCTGGTACTGATCACAGTTGAAATCACTGCATTCACAGTACCGCCCATAATAAGCCTGGTTGTGCTTTTTGCTGCTCTTATGACAAACACACTTCCCACAAACACACTCTCCATGTCCGCTGCACTGTTCCAATGTGTCGTCACGGCGACAAACGTATGAGTCAACAGCCCCGCCTGACTCCACTTGAGCGCATTCGCACAACGTCCCGACTCGGCCCTCTTTACACCTGTAAACAAACAATATGCTTGATTAAAGGGTCACTTTACCGACTTTCAACCAGCTTATCATTATAAAATCAGTAGTATATTTAAGCAATAGATCATGACAGGCCGTGGTATATGCTCATTATACCACACCTAAGGGTCATGCTTTGAAAACACCCTTAGGTGTGGTATAATGAGCATATACCATGGTCTGAAGTGATCTATTGCTTTTTTTAAACGGTTACCAAGTATGGTAATATGAAAATTATTATTATTATTCAAATGTCTTAAGTCAGTGTTTAAAAAATTAGAAGAGCAAAAATAAGATGAGCTGAGATGAGCTGTTGATGAGCCACTCACTTAAAGCCCCTCTAGGGGCTTTAAGTGAGTGGCTCTAACTGTGGTATATTGACTGTGGTATATGCTCAATATACCACAGCTGTGAGCCAATCAGATTGCTTGATTTGAGAGAGTCATTTAATAAATGCAAATGAACAATGTTTAACTTCCCTCCATCTTACCTCGACCGAGAGCTCCCCATTCATTCGCAGAACTTCCTGATCCAAATGGCATCATTATGACATCATTTGGACCAGGGAGTTGTGTGAATGAATGGGGAGCTCTCGGTCCAGGCAAGATGGAGGGAAGTTAAACACTGTTCATGAACATACTACCGATTTTGTAACAATACAAAGCTTGTTGAAAAGTGTGGCTCTTTAATGACCTGGAATGAGGTTTGTCAAAAACAAATGGATGCTATTTCACCTGCACGCTCCACACTCCAGAGTGCCGTTGCCATGGCTACATGAAGGGCTACGTGGGACCATGTCCTTTTGACAGGAGCAGTCACATATGGGTCTCAGCAGGACCTCCACCTCTTCACTATAGCCTTGGGGCTTAATAAGCACACGGGCCGGCCTCTGTGGACCAGTCACACACAGAGGTGCTGTGATACTTACATGAAAGCTCACCTAGAAGGGAGGGGAGAATTTCTTGAGTGCTCCATAATGCTCCACTAATGATAATAATCATCATCAGCATTACTGGCAATTTAACCCGCCAATGGCCACATGCTAACAGCGGCACTTACACAATTGACCACACACAGAGCCGAGCGCACAGCTACACACCTCGTCACCGATGGAGATGTTGGAACACCTCCTCCCCTGCTCCCCATCCCTCGGCTTGCGGTCCTTACAGTGGGAAATATAGGATATGCCAAAGCCTGGAGGCAGCTTGCTGTTTTCCATAACAACCTCAGAGGTCAGTGCCTGGGGGTCAATAGCACAGTTAACCTCTTAAGTCTTAGTTGAGCAGGCTACACATACAGTATGTGGCTAATGACGTCGTGTTGGAAGAGAGGCTCTGCCTCACTTACATTGTATGCTTCGAGTATTATCTGCAGGATGTTATGGGAGTTGTTGGAGAGCGTTCCGACGGCGCATTTCGGGAAGATACCTCTCAGGCCCTGCGGGCAAACAATCACAGCAGCAAAACAATGTTATCCTTGTGGTAAATGAGGGACTACCTAAAGGGAGCTGTCTCGCCGCAGCATCAGCAGTCTAGCCTGGTAAAAAAATCCTGGTAACGTGATCTTACATTCTGTTTCGCTCTACGTATCAGTCTGGAATCAAATCTGTCCACAGTGATTTCAGTGGTTGGGAGTACTTGCCTTGACAGACACCTCCTTCAGCCAATCAGCTCCTTCAGCCAGTCACCATTGTCAAATCCAGTTGGAAGAACGTCGAAAACGTCTTTTCTGCCGAGAAGAAGCTGCTGGTGCATACAGTACTCTTGTTCTTGTTGTTATTGAGTCTATTCCTACAATAACTGAACTTATGGCTGTGTTTACTCTGCTAACGTTAATGTTACCGCCATGGCCGTAACTAGCTATGAGGACGGGGAGGTCCGGACCTCCCCTAATATTTCAGAGAAAAAAATAAAACAATCTGCATGGAAAAGCATGAAAAACACGGGATCACTTTTATTTTGAAACGAAAGGCAGGTCAGGCAGGAAGTCATCTGACGCCGCGTCCGTGGTAACTTGATTCCGAGAGAGCAGCAGCATGTTGGTGAGTGATGACTGTCTGTCTGCCTGGCGAGATAATTGAAGGTGAGCGAGCTGCGAGACAGTGAGCGAGTGAATGACAGACAGTGAGTGACACTGACAGCCAAGAAAGTAACTGTCTAGTCTGTCTCTTAAGTAATGTTACCTGTGTGACACGTTGGGATGCTACTGGCTAATCATGCATGATGCCAATTGCCAAGCTCCCGAAGTCAGGTATGCAGGTGGCTATATGCATGGTTTCAGTTTCATGACCCAATAAGTAACAAAAAGAGGTGGTGTAAAGTTAAAAACAACATAATATATTTTATTTTATTTTTCAATCGTTCCTATCAGGAATAAATAAATGTCCCTCTGTATGTTTTTTTTATTATCGATGATGACTTTGTGTGTTGTGTACGGCTTGGGTTGTGTACCTGTGTTTGTAGGTGTCATTTTGATATGAATTTGGCTAAAACAGTTTGTGTTTGTTAGTTACAATTATGTTGACAGGAGAGCTGAGCAGGTGGTGACATGAAAGAGAATATAATGAATAATGACATCACAACAGTATAATCCTAATGTTGATTTAACACATTGAATGCCAGCCATGTTTTCATTCCTGTAGGTAAGTTGTGCCAGGGGTGTTTTTGACGATTCTGGCTCATTTTAGCAACAGCCGAGGATTCTTTTCTGTTAAGAATTCATGAACACCAATCATCTAAAAATAACTAATAGAATGTGTGCTTTCTCTGTCTAAAAGAGTTAGTTTGCAGAGTTAGTAGTTATGTAGATATTAGCCGTTGAGTACAGCATGGTTTCAGCGTCTGGAAATTTATTCAGAGATAAATGGCTTTTTGTGAAACAGTCACTTTAACCATTCATTTTTGGCATCAGTAAGACCGTCAGACATTCTAAACAATAGTTTTGAACAGTAATTTCCTCCATAACAACAGGAAACACCCCTCTCATTCAAACTCCTCCCTCCGTGTGTCTTCTCCTCCTTCCTCCTGGCTGTACAGCGGGCGTGTCAGAAGCGCTTTTGCTGCTGCCTGCCTGTGTGCCTGCCTGCCTGCTTGCGTGCGTGCGGACGCTCCTTGTGCGAGTCAAGATGGGCCGGGGAATGCGTGGGCGATGGGCAGATGTTGATTATGGCCTTTCTGAGGTGTTTCAAAGTTAGTTTCACCTATGATCTATTTTGCAAATCGCTCTCCGCTCTCTGTGTGCTGCTGCCGGTGCGCGGCCGCTCTCAGGCAAGACAAGTCTTGAGTGGATTACTGTAAAATCGCCACGGCATTTCCTTGAACGGCTTGGTCCCGCGGCAGTTTTTTCTTTGATTTCGGTCGTCTGGGGGAGCACTGTCAACACTTAGTGGGTCGGTAAAATAGATTATACACATTATCTTGCTCCAATAGTGATCTCGAAGATGTAAAAGTTGTTGATTGATGTTCCACCGTCAAAAAAAAAAAAATGTTTATGTAAGACGAGTAAACTCGGCTCTGGCACTTAAGCGTTGGATTATGTAAGACGAATTATTTCGGCTATGGCACTTAAGGTGTTAAAATGATATATTACTCTAAATATGGCTAAAAAGGGGGGGGGGGGGACCCAAAAAAAATTCGGCGCCGCCCGTAAGGGCGACGCAAGTCCAGGTCCAGCAAGTCCGCCTCCCCTTGCTGGACCTCCCCTATTTCGGAACTCTGGTTACGGCCCTGGTTACCGCTCGTTGCTTCGGGAAACTCCATTATGTCAGCGGTGTCTCTAATTGGCTGGTTACATTGTCAACTACGTGGTGCAGGTCCCTGATTGGCACGATTCTAATTTCTGGAAATCGCTGTGGGTCCAGACTGATCCATGGAGCAAAACAGAATGTAGGTTCACACGATCAGGATGGTTTGACCAGCCTATCAGCAGTCTCCATGTACACAAAGAACCAGACAAATAGTTACACAGATGAATTGACTCTGCTGTACCTTGTACAAGTGTGCGACGTCTTCAGTCACTGCGAATATGATCTGGATGTTCTTCTTTTTCAGCTTCTCTGCAACGTGAGCCACCGAAGGATAGTCCTAATGGAGGGAGTCAGGGAAGATGTGAAATGCAATGTATAATACTCAGGTCAGTATATACATGCAATCAGTATTTAAGCCCTCTCTACCTCTCTCCCGTCGGTCTCTGTCCTCCCCCTTTAACAACTCTTTCTGTCGCTCATTTCATCGATTCATTCTCCCTGACAGACATTCCATTTCCTCCAAATACACAAATAAATAGCACTTAGAGGAGCAGCACCCTCATCTGGCACATCCTTTTTCAGCCTTGGGTGGCCATTTATCCCAGACAGGATATATTAATCGTGTATCTAGATTCACTCCAACTGTCAACTGCTTGGACGGCTATGAGGTCAGGAGATATAACACCCTTGTGACCCTAATGAGATGGCATATAGGATGTGTAACGCACAGGGACAAAGGCACAGACACACACAAAAACATGCATGCACATAGTAGACACACACAAGGACCCCCTCATAATGTACCAGTGGTGGAAAAAGTACTCAAATCCTTTAGCAATAGTGTCCCGTCCACAATGGAAAAAACACTCCAATAAAACAAAAGTCCATTCAAAAGTTTACTTACTTAAAGGAATAGTTCACCCAAAAGTCAAACTAGATTTGAAGGCCCCGTAGTCTCGCAGTATAGCCACCCACCATAGATACATCTACATCTGGAACACAACTTTGAAAAATGGTTAACGCCGGCCCCAAGACAAAAAAGAGGCGTGACAGACATGAATTGACCAACCACGGACCTCGTGGGTGGGCTGCAAATAACGGATGCACGCTAAATTATGTAACTTCCGTTACAACCCAGCCAATCAGATTTCACCGTGCATTTTGTGTCTGCAGGGCTTAAAATCTGGCGTGGGATTGCGAGATTCGTGCATCTTTTTGGAAATTCCCGCATATTTTCAATTTATAAAGGGGGAGTAATCCCGCAATGGTTTATGCCAGGGGTCTCAAACTCACTCACCCACTTGATATCAAGTTATAGTGAAATCAGGCCCGTACCTCCACTCGTTGTACTGTAAAACACAGAGCGCGCTCCCGAGGCGCTGCCTTCATGCAGACGAGCCGCACTTCACACCATAGATGTGCAGTTCCTTGGGCGGTTTTGTGTGCATTTTGGCGGGGGTTTGAACTCTTTGTGCTGGAAACTGTCAGCAGTATCTGGCAACACGGCTTCACACTCCAGCCAGCGGGATCATCACTGCATGTAAAATCCACCTCATTAGCAGGTGGTTCGGTTCACCCGAGTGAAAGAAAAACATTTTGCACGCTGAAATGTTGTCTTTTGTTGAGAAGTGAACATGTCGCTGTCAAAAGGCTAAAGAAAGGTTGATGACGAGCACAGACAGTTTCAGGAGAAGTGGGAGAGTGATTATCTTTTCGTCGAGTACAAAGGGAATGCCGCCTGCCTCATTTGCAAAGAGAAAATCGCCGTACTAAAAGAATATAACCTGAATATAACCTGAAGTCTGCCCTGGTATCTGTCACCTTTTTAATATGGAATAATAGCCTATATATGGAGACAGACATACTGGATGAAGGGAGGGGGGGGGGGGGGGGGGGGGCAGAGCGCTTGGCTTTTGTCTGGTTTTGCTGGACCACTGGAATTGGAGCTTAAAAGGCAAGCGTGCGATTCGTTTATTGCACTTATCCAATGAGCATGACGGTGCATAATTTTACGCTTAAAAGGCATGGTTGTAATGCTTTAGGCTGCGTGTAGCGACAACAGGAATATATCAAGTGCGCTGGTCCACGCCCACTGATTTGCGCAGCGCCAGGCGCTCGGCCTAGAAACAACGCTGATGCAACGATAGGGGCCGCTGCAAGTACCTCAAAAGTGTATTTAAGCAAAGTACTGGATACTTATTTGACTCTCCAGTTCTGTCACGTACACAGCAGCACCCGTGCACACACACAAACCCAGTCAGATTAAGACGTGAAAGCCTGCAGGTTTGGATGACTCCACAGCCACTCCAGCTGCTTCCCATCAGGGTGTGCCTGTCAGCATCCTCCTTACAGGGAGCTGTGCTGTTCATTCTGACCTTTAAATCGCTGTCTTTGACTCCAGTCTACAGCGGCTCGGACCTCCATTTCACTGCTAGGATTGCAGACGGGAATCAATTTAACACGCGCTGCAATATCTATAAACATCATATACACATAGCCTACCCATCATACACTCTTCAAGACGGTTGCTCCCGAAAGCAGCAAGGGGCAACAAAGTGAGGGGTGTGGGTGTGTGTGTGTGTGTGTGTGTGTGTGTGTGTGTGTGTGTGTGTGTGTGTGTGTGTGTGTGTGTGTGTGTGTGTGTGTGTGTGTGTGTGTGTGTGTGTGTGTGTGGCGGGGGGGAGTGAAATGCACTGCCCCACTGTAATGGCTCGTTCTGCCGAATTCGAGCTTTGGTCTTTCTCTGTGACAAGGGGCAACCTCCATGCCTGAAAAATGAATTGGAAGTGCCTTAAACCTGGCCAGCAGAGGGCGACTCCACTGGCTGCGAAAGTCCGATTATATGAAGTCTATGGGAAAAAGACCCTTCTCACTTGATTTATGACCTCAGTAAACGCTTTTCAAGTTTATGGTCTCAATCAGTATAAATTGTCTTCAATACAGCATGATGTTCATTTTGTAAATTATGGTCCCATTTAAAGTAAAATAGACAATAAGGCAGACTATGCTTTTGGGCATGACAGGTCACCTGTCCAGTGATAGCGCAGCTCGCCGATCACGGACCAATAGCAGGTGGCGCTGCGACTGTGGGAAAGCCTCGGTCTGGCGCTATAGCTGCTTCTGGCTGTAAAAAATCATGATGGTGACGGTCAGCCAAACTTCAAAACGGGAGTCGACCAACCAATGGGTGACATCACGGTGGCTACGTCCATATTTTTATACAGTCTATGTTGAATGCAAGCAAAAATGATCTAAGATTGATAATAAACCTGGGAATTTCCTTGGGTGTACACATTATTATGCAGGTGACACTTTCCATCGTTGGGCAGAACGATGCCGCCCAGCTTGCCGTCTCCAGCGAAGTGGAAGCCGGCGTCGGTGGAAAAAACCAGCAATCGAGTCACGTTCCTCCAGCCGATCTGCTCCTGCAAGTGAAGAAAGGGACTGTCGTATAACTGTCAATCAATAAACCACCAAATTACCAGTGAATTGGGAAGCGTGACTGATATAAGTGTTTCTGACAGGCTTCGGGAAAATAATCTCCCCCATCTGCTTTTGTACATAAGGATTTGAAAATGACTGCAGATGAATAATGGTGTATGCTTCAACCTCTTCGGCCCTCAAAAATAATAACAGTAATTATACATATATATATATATATATATATATATATATATATATATATAAAATATAAAATACAATATAATACAATTATTGACTCTTCAATTCAATTGGATCAGTTGAATGTGATGAGAGGGTTTTCTTTTATGGGGGAGGAGCAGGAGCGCAAGATTGTAAAAAAAGAAAATCTGATGCTTTTATTGATTTGAAATGTATATTTATGCTGGCTAGTGCAGCATGAGGGCACGATGAAAGATATGTTTTCCAGGGAGTAAAAAGTAAAAGGCTTTTCATTTCATGGGGACTTTAAAAAAAAATTCAGCCGAAACTGGTTAGTATATTTTCCCACAAAATGCTCCCTCAGTATTCTAAAATACACCTCTCCAGTGGCGGACTGCATAATCGGGCACGTCGGGCAAATGCCCGGTGGCCTGGTCTGCAAAAAAAAAAAAAAAAAAAACTTTTTTTTTTTTTTTTTTTTTTTTGCAGGCCAGGCCAGGCCACTCACTGAACAGCAGGCCAGGCGCCGAATACTGGTTTACTAGTGGTTTTATTACTTTATTCAGGGTTAAAGTGGGTGCATCTCATTGTAAAATTGGACTTGGCCCAAATTGGGCTTCAAACGGCCCAAATCGGGCTTCAAACGGCCCAAATCTGGCTTTAAACGACCCAAATTGGCAAATTGGGCTTCAAACGGCCCAAATTGAGCTTCAAAAGGCCCAAATTTTTCGCCGCCGCCGCCCTTCGGACGCCGGCACACGCGTCGGCCCGTATCGCCCTGGCCTGCTTGGTATCTAATGCCCGGCCTGAATTATGATCCCAGTCCGCCCCTGCACCTCTCATCTATTGTCTGTGCTGTTCTCATTTCCTCCAGCTCACGCCCACTCAAACAAAAAACAACAAATCTCAGTACTGCAGTCCCGCTCCCCGTTGTGTACCTCGCACACGGCGGCCTGCATCAGGGCATCCAGCCCCCCCTCCGGTGAGTCCAGGTTGCCGGAGATGCGCTGCCCCCCCACCAGCTGTGTGAAGAGGCTTCCGTTGGCGGTGAGACTCAGGATGTGGTGGTAGGTGAAGGGCGGGGCGCAGGGCCAGGGCTCGCTCCTCTTGCAGGGGTTCCGGAGCATGTCGGCAGCCGTGCTGATGTACGGTATCACCGTCTTATCCACGAAGGCGCCGAAGCCTTTCAGATTGGGAATGAATGGCAGACAGGTCAATACATTCTCTCTCCCAACTCATCAAATACTGACGTTTGGTCACCCACTTGGCGTCTTGTTAACACACTGGGCACCCCTTTTTCACCCTGTTTCGACGTACGGCAGCCTCCTTTGTCATTTTTCGATGCCACGAGACTCTGTAGCCAACAACTTGTGTTACGGTTATGGTTAGGCAACTAAAACAACTTGGTTAAAGTTAGAGAAATGTTTTAGGTTAGGCTTAATTCATAAAAATGTTAATTGTGACACGGTTGAAATGTAGAATTTGAACAAGCTGGGATGGCAACCCTGGTCTCCGGTGTCGAAAGCAAAGCATTTAATTTCATTGTCACCCTCCCTTCTACAGAAGTCTATTGGACTACCCTGCATGTTGTGGGAGTTCTACAGAAGTCTATTGGACTACCCTGCATGTTGTGGGAGTTCTACAGAAGTCTATTGGACTACCCTGCATGTTGTGGGAGTTCTACAGAAGTCTATTGGACTACCCTGCATGTTGTGGGAGTTCTACAGAAGTCTATTGGACTACCCTGCATGTTGTGGGAGTTCTACAGCAGTCTATTGGACTACCCTGCATGTTGTGGGAGTTCTACAGAAGTCTATTGGACTACCCTGCATGTTGTGGGAGTTCTACAGCAGTCTATTGGACTACCCTGCATGTTGTGGGAGTTCTACAGAAGTCTATTGGACTACCCTGCATGTTGTGGGAGTTCTACAGCAGTCTATTGGACTACCCTGCGTGTTGTGGGAGTTCTACATAAGTCTATTGGACTACCCTGCATGTTGTGGGAGTTCTACAGAAGTATTTTGGACTACCCTGTATGTTGTGGGAGTTATACAGAAGTCTATTGGACTACCCTGCATGTTGTGGGAGTTCTACAGAAGTCTATTGGACTACCCTGCATGTTGTGGGAGTTCTACAGAAGTCTATTGGACTACCCTGCATGTTGTGGGAGTTCTACAGAAGTCTATTGGACTACCCTGCATGTTGTGAGAGTTCTACAGAAGTCTATTGGACTACCCTGTATGTTGTGGGAGTTCTACAGAAGTCTATTGGACTACCCTGCGTGTTGTGGGAGTTCTACATACGTCTATTGGACTACCCTGCATGTTGTGGGAGTTCTACAGAAGTATTTTGGACTACCCTGTATGTTGTGGGAGTTCTACAGAAGTCTATTGGACTACCCTGCATGTTGTGGGAGTTCTACAGAAGTCTATTGGACTACCCTGCATGTTGTGGGAGTTCTACAGAAGTCTATTGGACTACCCTGTATGTTGTGGGAGTTCTACAGAAGTCTATTGGACTACCCTGCGTGTTGTGGGAGTTCTACATAAGTCTATTGGACTACCCTGCATGTTGTGGGAGTTCTACAGAAGTATTTTGGACTACCCTGTATGTTGTGGGAGTTCTACAGAAGTCTATTGGACTACCCTGCATGTTGTGGGAGTTCTACAGAAGTCTATTGGACTACCCTGCATGTTGTGGGAGTTCTACAGAAGTCTATTGGACTACCCTGCATGTTGTGGGAGTTCTACAGCAGTCTATTGGACTACCCTGCATGTTGTGGGAGTTCTACAGAAGTCTATTAGACTACCCTGCATGTTGTGGGAGTTCTACAGCAGTCTATTGGACTACCCTGCATGTTGTGGGAGTTTTACAGAAGTCTATTGGACTACCCTGCATGTTGTGGGAGTTCTACAGCAGTCTATTGGACTACCCTGCATGTTGTGGGAGTTCTACAGAAGTATTTTGGACTACCCTGTATGTTGTGGGAGTTCTACAGAAGTCTATTGGACTACCCTGCATGTTGTGGGAGTTCTACAGAAGTCTATTGGACTACCCTGCATGTTGTGGGAGTTCTACAGAAGTCTATTGGACTACCCTGCATGTTGTGGGAGTTCTACAGAAGTCTATTGGACTACCCTGCATGTTGTGGGAGTTCTACAGAAGTCTATTGGACTACCCTGTATGTTGTGGGAGTTCTACAGAAGTCTATTGGACTACCCTGCGTGTTGTGGGAGTTCTACAGAAGTATTTTGGACTACCCTGTATGTTGTGGGAGTTCTACAGAAGTCTATTGGACTACCCTGCATGTTTTGGGAGTTCTACAGAAGTCTATTGGACTACCCTGCATGTTGTGGGAGTTCTACAGAAGTCTATTGGACTACCCTGCATGTTGTGGGAGTTCTACAGAAGTCTATTGGACTACCCTGCATGTTGTGGGAGTTCTACAGAAGTCTATTGGACTACCCTGTATGTTGTGGGAGTTCTACAGAAGTCTATTGGACTACCCTGCATGTTGTGGGAGTTCTACAGAAGTCTATTTGACTACCCTGCATGTTGTGGGAGTTCTACAGAAGTATATTGGACTACCCTGTATGTTGTGGGAGTTATACAGAAGTCTATTGGACTACCCTGCATGTTGTGGGAGTTCTACAGAAGTATATTGGACTACCCTGCATGTTGTGGGAGTTCTACAGAAGTCTATTGGACTACCCTGCATGTTGGACTACCCTGCATGTTGTGGGAGTTCTACAGAAGTCTATTGGACTACCCTGTATGTTGTGGGAGTTCTACAGAAGTATATTGGACTACCCTGTATGTTGTGGGAGTTCTACAGAAGTCTATTGCACTACCCTGCATGTTGTGGGAGTTCTACAGAAGTCTATTGGACTACCCTGCATGTTGTGGGAGTTCTACAGAAGTCTATTGGACTACCCTGCATGTTGTGGGAGTTCTACAGCAGTCTATTGGACTACCCTGCATGTTGTGGGAGTTCTACAGAAGTCTATTGGACTACCCTGCATGTTGTGGGAGTTCTACAGAAGTCTATTGGACTACCCTGCATGTTGTGGGAGTTCTACAGCAGTCTATTGGACTACCCTGCATGTTGTGGGAGTTCTACAGAAGTCTATTGGACTACCCTGCATGTTGTGGGAGTTCTACAGCAGTCTATTGGACTACCCTGCATGTTGTGGGAGTTCTACAGAAGTCTATTGGACTACCCTGCATGTTGTGGGAGTTCTACAGCAGTCTATTGGACTACCCTGCGTGTTGTGGGAGTTCTACATAAGTCTATTGGACTACCCTGCATGTTGTGGGAGTTCTACAGAAGTATTTTGGACTACCCTGTATGTTGTGGGAGTTCTACAGAAGTCTATTGGACTACCCTGCATGTTGTGGGAGTTCTACAGAAGTCTATTGGACTACCCTGCATGTTGTGGGAGTTCTACAGAAGTCTATTGGACTACCCTGCATGTTGTGGGAGTTCTACAGAAGTCTATTGGACTACCCTGCATGTTGTGAGAGTTCTACAGAAGTCTATTGGACTACCCTGTATGTTGTGGGAGTTCTACAGAAGTCTATTGGACTACCCTGCGTGTGGTGGGAGTTCTACATACGTCTATTGGACTACCCTGCATGTTGTGGGAGTTCTACAGAAGTATTTTGGACTACCCTGTATGTTGTGGGAGTTCTACAGAAGTCTATTGGACTACCCTGCATGTTGTGGGAGTTCTACAGAAGTCTATTGGACTACCCTGCATGTTGTGGGAGTTCTACAGAAGTCTATTGGACTACCCTGTATGTTGTGGGAGTTCTACAGAAGTCTATTGGACTACCCTGCGTGTTGTGGGAGTTCTACATAAGTCTATTGGACTACCCTGCATGTTGTGGGAGTTCTACAGAAGTATTTTGGACTACCCTGTATGTTGTGGGAGTTCTACAGAAGTCTATTGGACTACCCTGCATGTTGTGGGAGTTCTACAGAAGTCTATTGGACTACCCTGCATGTTGTGGGAGTTCTACATAAGTATATTGGACTACCCTGTATGTTGTGCGAGTTCTACAGAAGTCTATTGGACTACCCTGCATGTTGTGGGAGTTCTACAGAAGTCTATTGGACTACCCTGCATGTTGTGGGAGTTCTACGGAAGTCTATTGGACTACCCTGCATGTTGTGGGAGTTCTACAGAAGTCTATTGGACTACCCTGTATGTTGTGGGAGTTCTACAGAAGTATATTGGACTACCCTGTATGTTGTGGGAGTTCTACAGAAGTCTATTGCACTACCCTGCATGTTGTGGGAGTTCTACAGAAGTCTATTGGACTACCCTGCATGTTGTGGGAGTTCTACAGAAGTCTATTGGACTACCCTGCATGTTGTGGGAGTTCTACAGCAGTCTATTGGACTACCCTGCATGTTGTGGGAGTTCTACAGAAGTCTATTGGACTACCCTGCATGTTGTGGGAGTTCTACAGAAGTATATTGGACTACCCTGCATGTTGTGGGAGTTCTACAGAAGTCTATTGGACTACCCTGCATGTTGGACTACCCTGCATGTTGTGGGAGTTCTACAGAAGTCTATTGGACTACCCTGTATGTTGTGGGAGTTCTACAGAAGTATATTGGACTACCCTGTATGTTGTGGGAGTTCTACAGAAGTCTATTGCACTACCCTGCATGTTGTGGGAGTTCTACAGAAGTCTATTGGACTACCCTGCATGTTGTGGGAGTTCTACAGAAGTCTATTGGACTACCCTGCATGTTGTGGGAGTTCTACAGCAGTCTATTGGACTACCCTGCATGTTGTGGGAGTTCTACAGAAGTCTATTGGACTACCCTGCATGTTGTGGGAGTTCTACAGAAGTCTATTGGACTACCCTGCATGTTGTGGGAGTTCTACAGCAGTCTATTGGACTACCCTGCATGTTGTGGGAGTTCTACAGAAGTCTATTGGACTACCCTGCATGTTGTGGGAGTTCTACAGCAGTCTATTGGACTACCCTGCATGTTGTGGGAGTTCTACAGAAGTCTATTGGACTACCCTGCATGTTGTGGGAGTTCTACAGCAGTCTATTGGACTACCCTGCGTGTTGTGGGAGTTCTACATAAGTCTATTGGACTACCCTGCATGTTGTGGGAGTTCTACAGAAGTATTTTGGACTACCCTGTATGTTGTGGGAGTTCTACAGAAGTCTATTGGACTACCCTGCATGTTGTGGGAGTTCTACAGAAGTCTATTGGACTACCCTGCATGTTGTGGGAGTTCTACAGAAGTCTATTGGACTACCCTGCATGTTGTGGGAGTTCTACAGAAGTCTATTGGACTACCCTGCATGTTGTGAGAGTTCTACAGAAGTCTATTGGACTACCCTGTATGTTGTGGGAGTTCTACAGAAGTCTATTGGACTACCCTGCGTGTGGTGGGAGTTCTACATACGTCTATTGGACTACCCTGCATGTTGTGGGAGTTCTACAGAAGTATTTTGGACTACCCTGTATGTTGTGGGAGTTCTACAGAAGTCTATTGGACTACCCTGCATGTTGTGGGAGTTCTACAGAAGTCTATTGGACTACCCTGCATGTTGTGGGAGTTCTACAGAAGTCTATTGGACTACCCTGTATGTTGTGGGAGTTCTACAGAAGTCTATTGGACTACCCTGCGTGTTGTGGGAGTTCTACATAAGTCTATTGGACTACCCTGCATGTTGTGGGAGTTCTACAGAAGTATTTTGGACTACCCTGTATGTTGTGGGAGTTCTACAGAAGTCTATTGGACTACCCTGCATGTTGTGGGAGTTCTACAGAAGTCTATTGGACTACCCTGCATGTTGTGGGAGTTCTACATAAGTATATTGGACTACCCTGTATGTTGTGCGAGTTCTACAGAAGTCTATTGGACTACCCTGCATGTTGTGGGAGTTCTACAGAAGTCTATTGGACTACCCTGCATGTTGTGGGAGTTCTACGGAAGTCTATTGGACTACCCTGCATGTTGTGGGAGTTCTACAGAAGTCTATTGGACTACCCTGTATGTTGTGGGAGTTCTACAGAAGTATATTGGACTACCCTGTATGTTGTGGGAGTTCTACAGAAGTCTATTGCACTACCCTGCATGTTGTGGGAGTTCTACAGAAGTCTATTGGACTACCCTGCATGTTGTGGGAGTTCTACAGAAGTCTATTGGACTACCCTGCATGTTGTGGGAGTTCTACAGCAGTCTATTGGACTACCCTGCATGTTGTGGGAGTTCTACAGAAGTCTATTGGACTACCCTGCATGTTGTGGGAGTTCTACAGCAGTCTATTGGACTACCCTGCATGTTGTGGGAGTTTTACAGAAGTCTATTGGACTACCCTGCATGTTGTGGGAGTTCTACAGCAGTCTATTGGACTACCCTGCGTGTTGTGGGAGTTCTACATAAGTCTATTGGACTACCCTGCATGTTGTGGGAGTTCTACAGAAGTATTTTGGACTACCCTGTATGTTGTGGGAGTTCTACATAAGTCTATTGGACTACCCTGCATGTTGTGGGAGTTCTACAGAAGTCTATTGGACTACCCTGCATGTTGTGGGAGTTCTACAGAAGTCTATTGGACTACCCTGCATGTTGTGGGAGTTCTACAGAAGTCTATTGGACTACCCTGCATGTTGTGGGAGTTCTACAGAAGTCTATTGGACTACCCTGTATGTTGTGGGAGTTCTACAGAAGTCTATTGGACTACCCTGCGTGTTGTGGGAGTTCTACAGAAGTATTTTGGACTACCCTGTATGTTGTGGGAGTTCTACAGAAGTCTATTGGACTACCCTGCGTGTTTTGGGAGTTCTACAGAAGTCTATTGGACTACCCTGCATGTTGTGGGAGTTCTACAGAAGTCTATTGGACTACCCTGCATGTTGTGGGAGTTCTACAGAAGTCTATTGGACTACCCTGCATGTTGTGGGAGTTCTACAGAAGTCTATTGGACTACCCTGTATGTTGTGGGAGTTCTACAGAAGTCTATTGGACTACCCTGCATGTTGTGGGAGTTCTACAGAAGTATATTGGACTACCCTGTATGTTGTGGGAGTTATACAGAAGTCTATTGGACTACCCTGCATGTTGTGGGAGTTCTACAGAAGTATATTGGACTACCCTGCATGTTGTGGGAGTTCTACAGAAGTCTATTGGACTACCCTGCATGTTGGACTACCCTGCATGTTGTGGGAGTTCTACAGAAGTCTATTGGACTACCCTGTATGTTGTGGGAGTTCTACAGAAGTATATTGGACTACCCTGTATGTTGTGGGAGTTCTACAGAAGTCTATTGCACTACCCTGCATGTTGTGGGAGTTCTACAGAAGTCTATTGGACTACCCTGCATGTTGTGGGAGTTCTACAGAAGTCTATTGGACTACCCTGCATGTTGTGGGAGTTCTACAGCAGTCTATTGGACTACCCTGCATGTTGTGGGAGTTCTACAGAAGTCTATTGGACTACCCTGCATGTTGTGGGAGTTCTACAGCAGTCTATTGGACTACCCTGCATGTTGTGGGAGTTTTACAGAAGTCTATTGGACTACCCTCCATGTTGTGGGAGTTCTACAGCAGTCTATTGGACTACCCTGCGTGTTGTGGGAGTTCTACATAAGTCTATTGGACTACCCTGCATGTTGTGGGAGTTCTACAGAAGTATTTTGGACTACCCTGTATGTTGTGGGAGTTCTACAGAAGTCTATTGGACTACCCTGCATGTTGTGGGAGTTCTACAGAAGTCTATTGGACTACCCTGCATGTTGTGGGAGTTCTACAGAAGTCTATTGGACTACCCTGCATGTTGTGGGAGTTCTACAGAAGTCTATTGGACTACCCTGCATGTTGTGGGAGTTCTACAGAAGTCTATTGGACTACCCTGTATGTTGTGGGAGTTCTACAGAAGTCTATTGGACTACCCTGCATGTTGTGGGAGTTCTACATAAGTCTATTGGACTACCCTGCATGTTGTGGGAGTTCTACAGAAGTATTTTGGACTACCCTGTATGTTGTGGGAGTTCTACAGAAGTCTATTGGACTACCCTCCTAATTCCTCCTTGCTGCCGATAGAGAAACAGTCGCCTCTCTGCTTGCTCCTGCTTCTCTGCCAGCTTTTTGCTTTTTAACTACGAAACTTTCTTTTTTCTTTTATCCCCCTGATTTTACTACTACGCCACTTTCTAGTAACGATCTTTCATTTTGAATCGTTAACCTATTTTTATGGAATCACCACTAACAGCACTTTCGGAGCTCACCCAGGCTAAGTATAGCCTAGCATAGCCTAGCACTCCAGAGACTGTCGGACAATATGCCTCATATAAGCTGCTGTGATCATCTTCAAAGGATTGCCGTACTGGAAACAACGATATTTCATCTCTCAAATAACTCACTGCCATCGAGTCAAATTGCACGGAATGTCACGAGCAACGTGAGTACATTATCATTAGCTCTCAGGGATGCTGACTCACTGCTACCGAGTCAAACTGCTATGGCTACCAACCTAGAGCTAGCTGATGCGGCTAGCCTGCCAGCTCCGGAGAAAGCCCGTGCTAACATCGCTAACCAAACTGCGAGCCCGAAGCATAAACAAAGACATATCCCAAAGAGATTAGTGATTTCCGAATCCACAACTACTCCACAAAACCCAGAAATCAGCTCAGCAACAGGCTGGCCCTCCCTAAATTCCAGCCTGCGGTGCTCGGCTCGGCAAGCTAATGGCCTGACACGGGCTCTCCGCACGAGAGATGAGGGTCGTCAACTGCTTAACCACAAACACCAAAACGAGCGGTCATGGACTACTGTCACGAGAGGAGGAACAGCCCCCCCTCCTCCGCTAATGGAATTGCAACTTGAGAATCGTTTTGGCCTGCTTCGATCACCTCCAGCTGACATAGCTGCCCAGCTCCATGAGAAGGAAAATCAGGCTAGCGCTAGCACAAGGCCTCAGGGAAGAAACACTGTCTCAAAGCCCAAGGACACTCAAGCCATAACAACCCTGATAGTAGGCGATTACACCGTGAAAAACATCAGGAGTTGGAGAAACTCCAAAACATACTGCTTCCCTCAAGACGCAATCTCTGACATAACAGGAAAAATCACAGAGCTACTTACATCTCACAAAGCTGTGACAAGGGTGATCCTGCACATTGGAAAAAATGTCATTTATAAGCAAGAATCAGAGAAACTTAAATCTGATTTTACCAATCTGCTGAATATGCTAGCCTCTCTAAACATTGAGGCTTTTATCAGTGGTCCTTTACCATCTCAGGGCACGAACCGCTTCAGCAGACTACTAGGCCTAAGCTCATGGCTTTCCACCGCCTGCCCACTACATAAAGTAAACTTTATTGAGAATTTTAATTTGTTCTGGCAGCGTGAGCACCTCTTCACTACGGACGGGCGCTATCTCAATAGTGCTGGCGAGGCTTTACTGAGTTCTAATCTACTATACACGGTGGACTATTACAAGGTCAAGATCCCTCTAAAGCCTCCCCAAGACAGACAGCCTGACGCAGCGGCCACAGAGCTCTCCTCCAGCCCTGCTCCACCTGCAGCCACTGACCATGCTCAGATCGACGCAGCTTCCGGCCCAGCTGCCGACCCTGCCCAACTGACCAATGACGCCACACCTCCGGCAGTCGCCACACCTCCGGCTCTACAGGTCGCCGCCCCACCTCCTGCCGCCGCCCCGGCCCAACTGACCAAAGACGCCCCACCTCCTGCCGCCGCCCCGGCCCAACTGACCAACGCCACACATCCGGCAGCCGCTGTCCTGGCTCTACAGGTCGACGCCGCGGCTCAACTGGTCAACGCTCCACCAAACGACGACGACTTCATCTTCTCCCCTCCCCTCCTCTCTTCCACCCCCCCTTTCTCCTCCACCCCCCCTTCCCCACTCTTTCCCCCTCCCCTCCACTCTCCCACCTCCCTCTTCTCGCCCCCCACCGCAGCTCAACGGCCTGATGACCCGGCGGAGAGCGACGCCCCCCCAGGTGTTTACCCGGCGGGGAGCGACGCCCCCCCAGCTGTTTCCTTGGAGACCTCATTTTCCCCCCCCCTCCACTCCTCCACCTCCCTCTCATCGCCCTCCTCCCTTTCCCCCTCCCTCCACCTACTGCCATTCTCAGCTGGCATGAACAAGCTAATTGAGGAGGTTAATGTTAGTCTAGCTAGCCCGCTCCGCACCTCCAACAAACTGTTTGAGCGGGCTGACGCTGGACTAGCTAGCCTGCAGTGCACCCCTCCGCCTGGCCTAAAAGAACTGGCTAATCAGCCCTCTCCATCTGTCATGAACACACTGGCCGAACAGACTCCTAGCCTAAAAGAACTGGCTAATCAGCCCTCTCCATCTGTCATGAACACACTGGCTGAACAGACTCACGCCAGAATAGCCAGCGCCCCCTGCTCCTCCCCACCCTCAACATCTCCCCCTCCTCGCCCCCCCCCATCCCAAAGACCCCCTCGCTCCAGCACCCCCTGCTCCTCCCCACCCCAAAGACCCCCTCGCTCCTCCCCACCCCCAAGACCTCCTTGTTCCGACCCCCCACCCTCAAAACCACCTCCCCCTCCCACCCGCTCACCCTTCCCTCAATCTCCCTGCCCGCCCCAAAGGGGAAAACTGAAGAAAAAAGCATTTTCTGCCCCAAAAACAAGGTCACAGAGGATCATGAAACGATCAGATGTCTAACTATCCCCACCCTGATTAGCTACAGAACAAACAAAGATTATCTCTCAGCACGTCCTGTTCCAGGACCAAGCCTAGTATCTGTTCTCCAGGGACACTCTGAAAAGCATTTACAAATTCAACCTAGCAGTGCAGCTATCAAGGCTGCACTGCTAAATATTAGGTCACTTGTAAGCAAGTCGCTTCTAATAAACGATCTGATTACGAGTCATAAACTGGACCTCATGTTCCTCACAGAGACCTGGCTTGATCTAAACAACAGGGAATATGTTCTTAATGAGTCAGCCCCACCTAACTTTAACTACATTGACGCCCCCAGAGTCGGTAAGAAAGGGGGAGGAGTAGCTATTATTTTCTCTGATGCTTTTCAATGCAAGCAGGTATCGTTTGGCGACTTTTCATCATTTGAATATCTGGCCGCTGTTCTGAAGTGCTCTCCCTCTATTTTACTACTGATTATATACAGACCACCTAAGTACTCTAGTAGTTTTTTTGATGAATTTTCAGAACTCCTTTCTATAATCTCCATAGAACATGACTGTTTAACTATTGCAGGAGATTTTAATATTCATATTGACAACCCCAATGATAATAATGCCAAAGAATTGAATAACCTCCTTGACACTTTTGACCTGTTACAACATGTCTCTGGGCCCACTCACAATCGAGGCCATACCCTAGATTTATTTATCACCAAGGGCTTTGAGTCATCGTTTCTTTCAGCTAGTGATGTTGCTCTGTCCGACCATCTCTGTATTTTTCTTGAACTCAAGATCACCCCTATCGCTCTTACTCGGTCAAAAACCATCAAAAAGCGTTACATCAACGAGAGCACTAGCACACGGTTCATGGAGGCTTTCTCGCTGGCCCCTTCCCTCTCCTCAGCCTCTGTCAATGATCTCCTAGATAACTTCAATTCTAAAACCCTAAAGGCTATTGATGCTGTAGCTCCCATTAGATCTAAACTAATCTCCGGTAAGAAAAAAGCACCATGGAGAAACGCTCCCTCTGTAAATAACAAAAAAAGAGATTGTAGGAAAGCCGAGCGCAAATGGCGGAAAACTAAACTTCACATCGATTATGACATCTATAAAAATAGTCTTCACTCCTACAACCAGGAACTAAAAAATTCCAGAAAATTCTTCTTCTCCGACATTATCAGCAAAAACACCAATGACGCTCGCACTCTTTTTGCCACTGTTGACAGGCTGACAAACCCCCCCCCACAAATTGCCCCTGATCTTCTATCCAATGTCAAATGCAATGAATTTGCGACCTTCTTTAGGGATAAAATTATAAATATCAGACTAACTATTTCCACATCAAGAACAAATGTGGCTCCGCCGCACCCACAGAATAGGTGCTTAATTAACATGACTCAGTTCAATGTCATTGACCACAAGAAACTAGAAGAAACGATACGAGGCCTTAAATCCTCATCGTGTTGCCTAGACACCCTGCCAACAAGCTTTCTAAAAAATGTCTACAGTTGCCTGGCGACCGACATACTGAAGATAATTAATACCTCTCTTCTTACAGGCATTTTCCCAAAATCTCTAAAAACTGCAGTTGTTAAGCCCTTGCTAAAGAAGCGTAGCCTCGACCCCTCTATAATCAGCAATTACAGACCAATATCAAATCTTCCCTTTATTAGCAAAATACTCGAAAAAACTGTCTACCAACAACTCAATACCTTTCTATCCTCCAATGACCTCCTAGATCCTTTCCAATCAGGCTTCCGACCCCATCATAGCACCGAAACTGCGCTTATCAGAGTTATAAATGACATCCGAATGAACACTGATTCAGGTAAAATCTCAATCTTAGTGTTACTAGACCTCAGCGCTGCCTTTGATACGGTTGACCACGAAATTCTATTGGACAGACTGGAAAACTGGGTCGGGCTTTCCGGCACGGTCCTAGAGTGGTTCAGATCTTATCTGCAAGACAGGAACTACTTTGTCTCCATTGGCAACTACACATCTGACCAAACCAAAATGACATGTGGGGTACCCCAAGGATCAATTTTAGGTCCTGTCCTGTTTAACCTTTATATGCTCTCTCTGGGCCTAATTATGCAAAAAAACAAAATAGCTTATCATAGCTATGCAGATGACACCCAACTCTACATAGCCCTCTCATCGGATGACTATGCCCCCATAGAGTCACTGTGTCAGTGCCTTGCGCAAATTAATGATTGGATGTGCCAGAATTTTCTCCAACTTAATAAAGACAAAACAGAGATAATTGTCTTCGGCAAAAAAGAAGATAGGCTCAAAGTTACTGCTCACCTCGAATCCCTATCTCTGAAGCCAAAGGACCAGGTAAAAAATCTTGGCATTATTATTGACTCTGATCTAAATTTCAACTCCCACATCAAGCTTATAAGAAAATCTGCCTTCTATCATCTAAAAAATATAGCAAGGATTAGAGGCTATATGTCCAAACAAGATCTTGAAAAACTAATTCATGCTTTCATTTCTAGCAGGCTAGACTACTGCAACAGTCTTTTCAATGGTCTTCCCAAAAAAGCTGTTAAACAACTTCAGCTCATTCAGAATGCGGCTGCTAGAGTTCTAACAAGAACCAAGAAAGCTGAACACATTACACCAGTTCTCAAATCCCTGCATTGGCTGCCAGTAAATCTTAGAATAGACTTTAAAATTCTGCTAATAGTTTACAAATCTCTCAACGGGTCAGGCCCACACTACATCTCTGAAATGCTTCTACACTATGAACCATCCAGATCCCTGAGATCTTCAGGCACTGGTCTACTAATTGTCCCAAGGACCAAATCTAAACATGGTGAAGCCGCGTTCTCCCACTATGCCTCTCATAACTGGAACAAACTCCCTGAACACATTAGATCTGCCCCTACTCTGCCTATTTTTAAATCCAAGCTAAAGACCTTTATGTTTACTCTTGCTTTTAACTGCTACTAAACTACTGCCTCTCTCGGCCTGTAATTTTAAAAAGATTTTTCCTGTACATTTCCAACAAATGGACTGTACATGTAATAATAATACTGAAGAGTGCCTTGTAACTTATTTAAAACAGAAATAATGTTTCATGTTTGTTAATTTGAGTATATATTTTAACTAAAACTGTCGGCTGTGTTTTTTATGTGTTTTTTATATGTGCATTGCTTTGCTGCTTGTTTTTTCGATTATTTTTTTGTAAAGCACCTTGAATTGCCTTTGTGTATGAAAGGTGCTATATAAATAAAATTTGACTTGACTTGACTTGACTACCCTGCATGTTGTGGGAGTTCTACAGAAGTCTATTGGACTACCCTGCATGTTGTGGGAGTTCTACAGAAGTCTATTGGACTACCCTGCATGTTGTGGGAGTTCTACAGAAGTCTATTGGACTACCCTGCATGTTGTGGGAGTTCTACAGAAGTCTATTGGACTACCCTGCATGTTGTGGGAGTTCTACAGAAGTCTATTGGACTACCCTGCATGTTGTGGGAGTTCTACAGCAGTCTATTGGACTACCCTGCATGTTGTGGGAGTTCTACAGAAGTCTATTGGACTACCCTGCATGTTGTGGGAGTTCTACAGCAGTCTATTGGACTACCCTGCATGTTGTGGGAGTTCTACAGAAGTCTATTGGACTACCCTGCATGTTGTGGGAGTTCTACAGCAGTCTATTGGACTACCCTGCGTGTTGTGGGAGTTCTACATAAGTCTATTGGACTACCCTGCATGTTGTGGGAGTTCTACAGAAGTATTTTGGACTACCCTGTATGTTGTGGGAGTTCTACAGAAGTCTATTGGACTACCCTGCATGTTGTGGGAGTTCTACAGAAGTCTATTGGACTACCCTGCATGTTGTGGGAGTTCTACAGAAGTCTATTGGACTACCCTGCATGTTGTGGGAGTTCTACAGAAGTCTATTGGACTACCCTGCATGTTGTGGGAGTTCTACAGAAGTCTATTGGACTACCCTGTATGTTGTGGGAGTTCTACAGAAGTCTATTGGACTACCCTGCGTGTTGTGGGAGTTCTACATACGTCTATTGGACTACCCTGCATGTTGTGGGAGTTCTACAGAAGTATTTTGGACTACCCTGTATGTTGTGGGAGTTCTACAGAAGTCTATTGGACTACCCTGCATGTTGTGGGAGTTCTACAGAAGTCTATTGGACTACCCTGCATGTTGTGGGAGTTCTACAGAAGTCTATTGGACTACCCTGTATGTTGTGGGAGTTCTACAGAAGTCTATTGGACTACCCTGCGTGTTGTGGGAGTTCTACATAAGTCTATTGGACTACCCTGCATGTTGTGGGAGTTCTACAGAAGTATTTTGGACTACCCTGTATGTTGTGGGAGTTCTACAGAAGTCTATTGGACTACCCTGCATGTTGTGGGAGTTCTACAGAAGTCTATTGGACTACCCTGCATGTTGTGGGAGTTCTACAGAAGTATATTGGACTACCCTGTATGTTGTGCGAGTTCTACAGAAGTCTATTGGACTACCCTGCATGTTGTGGGAGTTCTACAGAAGTCTATTGGACTACCCTGCATGTTGTGGGAGTTCTACGGAAGTCTATTGGACTACCCTGCATGTTGTGGGAGTTCTACAGAAGTCTATTGGACTACCCTGTATGTTGTGGGAGTTCTACAGAAGTATATTGGACTACCCTGTATGTTGTGGGAGTTCTACAGAAGTCTATTGCACTACCCTGCATGTTGTGGGAGTTCTACAGAAGTCTATTGGACTACCCTGCATGTTGTGGGAGTTCTACAGAAGTCTATTGGACTACCCTGCATGTTGTGGGAGTTCTACAGCAGTCTATTGGACTACCCTGCATGTTGTGGGAGTTCTACAGAAGTCTATTGGACTACCCTGCATGTTGTGGGAGTTCTACAGCAGTCTATTGGACTACCCTGCATGTTGTGGGAGTTTTACAGAAGTCTATTGGACTACCCTGCATGTTGTGGGAGTTCTACAGCAGTCTATTGGACTACCCTGCGTGTTGTGGGAGTTCTACATAAGTCTATTGGACTACCCTGCATGTTGTGGGAGTTCTACAGAAGTATTTTGGACTACCCTGTATGTTGTGGGAGTTCTACAGAAGTCTATTGGACTACCCTGCATGTTGTGGGAGTTCTACAGAAGTCTATTGGACTACCCTGCATGTTGTGGGAGTTCTACAAAAAGTCTATTGGACTACCCTGCATGTTGTGGGAGTTCTACAGAAGTCTATTGGACTACCCTGCATGTTGTGGGAGTTCTACAGAAGTCTATTGGACTACCCTGTATGTTGTGGGAGTTCTACAGAAGTCTATTGGACTACCCTGCGTGTTGTGGGAGTTCTACAGAAGTATTTTGGACTACCCTGTATGTTGTGGGAGTTCTACAGAAGTCTATTGGACTACCCTGCATGTTTTGGGAGTTCTACAGAAGTCTATTGGACTACCCTGCATGTTGTGGGAGTTCTACAGAAGTCTATTGGACTACCCTGCATGTTGTGGGAGTTCTACAGAAGTCTATTGGACTACCCTGCATGTTGTGGGAGTTCTACAGAAGTCTATTGGACTACCCTGTATGTTGTGGGAGTTCTACAGAAGTCTATTGGACTACCCTGCATGTTGTGGGAGTTCTACAGAAGTCTATTTGACTACCCTGCATGTTGTGGGAGTTCTACAGAAGTATATTGGACTACCCTGTATGTTGTGGGAGTTATACAGAAGTCTATTGGACTACCCTGCATGTTGTGGGAGTTCTACAGAAGTATATTGGACTACCCTGCATGTTGTGGGAGTTCTACAGAAATCTATTGGACTACCCTGCATGTTGGACTACCCTGCATGTTGTGGGAGTTCTACAGAAGTCTATTGGACTACCCTGTATGTTGTGGGAGTTCTACAGAAGTATATTGGACTACCCTGTATGTTGTGGGAGTTCTACAGAAGTCTATTGCACTACCCTGCATGTTGTGGGAGTTCTACAGAAGTCTATTGGACTACCCTGCATGTTGTGGGAGTTCTACAGCAGTCTATTGGACTACCCTGCATGTTGTGGGAGTTCTACAGAAGTCTATTGGACTACCCTGCATGTTGTGGGAGTTCTACAGCAGTCTATTGGACTACCCTGCATGTTGTGGGAGTTTTACAGAAGTCTATTGGACTACCCTCCATGTTGTGGGAGTTCTACAGCAGTCTATTGGACTACCCTGCGTGTTGTGGGAGTTCTACATAAGTCTATTGGACTACCCTGCATGTTGTGGGAGTTCTACAGAAGTATTTTGGACTACCCTGTATGTTGTGGGAGTTCTACAGAAGTCTATTGGACTACCCTGCATGTTGTGGGAGTTCTACAGAAGTCTATTGGACTACCCTGCATGTTGTGGGAGTTCTACAGAAGTCTATTGGACTACCCTGCATGTTGTGGGAGTTCTACAGAAGTCTATTGGACTACCCTGCATGTTGTGGGAGTTCTACAGAAGTCTATTGGACTACCCTGCATGTTGTGGGAGTTCTACAGAAGTCTATTGGACTACCCTGCATGTTGTGGGAGTTCTACGGAAGTCTATTGGACTACCCTGCATGTTGTGGGAGTTCTACAGAAGTCTATTGGACTACCCTGTATGTTGTGGGAGTTCTACAGAAGTATATTGGACTACCCTGTATGTTGTGGGAGTTCTACAGAAGTCTATTGCACTACCCTGCATGTTGTGGGAGTTCTACAGAAGTCTATTGGACTACCCTGCATGTTGTGGGAGTTCTACAGAAGTCTATTGGACTACCCTGCATGTTGTGGGAGTTCTACAGCAGTCTATTGGACTACCCTGCATGTTGTGGGAGTTCTACAGAAGTCTATTGGACTACCCTGCATGTTGTGGGAGTTATACAGCAGTCTATTGGACTACCCTGCATGTTGTGGGAGTTTTACAGAAGTCTATTGGACTACCCTCCATGTTGTGGGAGTTCTACAGCAGTCTATTGGACTACCCTGCGTGTTGTGGGAGTTCTACATAAGTCTATTGGACTACCCTGCATGTTGTGGGAGTTCTACAGAAGTATTTTGGACTACCCTGTATGTTGTGGGAGTTCTACAGAAGTCTATTGGACTACCCTGCATGTTGTGGGAGTTCTACAGAAGTCTATTGGACTACCCTGCATGTTGTGGGAGTTCTACAGAAGTCTATTGGACTACCCTGCATGTTGTGGGAGTTTTACAGAAGTCTATTGGACTACCCTCCATGTTGTGGGAGTTCTACAGCAGTCTATTGGACTACCCTGCATGTTGTGGGAGTTCTACATAAGTCTATTGGACTACCCTGCATGTTGTGGGAGTTCTACAGAAGTATTTTGGACTACCCTGTATGTTGTGGGAGTTCTACAGAAGTCTATTGGACTACCCTGCATGTTGTGGGAGTTCTACAGAAGTCTATTGGACTACCCTGCATGTTGGACTACCCTGCATGTTGTGGGAGTTCTACAGAAGTCTATTGGACTACCCTGTATGTTGTGGGAGTTCTACAGAAGTATATTGGACTACCCTGTATGTTGTGGGAGTTCTACAGAAGTCTATTGCACTACCCTGCATGTTGTGGGAGTTCTACAGAAGTCTATTGGACTACCCTGCATGTTGTGGGAGTTCTACAGCAGTCTATTGGACTACCCTGCATGTTGTGGGAGTTCTACAGAAGTCTATTGGACTACCCTGCATGTTGTGGGAGTTCTACAGCAGTCTATTGGACTACCCTGCATGTTGTGGGAGTTTTACAGAAGTCTATTGGACTACCCTCCATGTTGTGGGAGTTCTACAGCAGTCTATTGGACTACCCTGCGTGTTGTGGGAGTTCTACATAAGTCTATTGGACTACCCTGCATGTTGTGGGAGTTCTACAGAAGTATTTTGGACTACCCTGTATGTTGTGGGAGTTCTACAGAAGTCTATTGGACTACCCTGCATGTTGTGGGAGTTCTACAGAAGTCTATTGGACTACCCTGCATGTTGTGGGAGTTCTACAGAAGTCTATTGGACTACCCTGCATGTTGTGGGAGTTCTACAGAAGTCTATTGGACTACCCTGCATGTTGTGGGAGTTCTACAGAAGTCTATTGGACTACCCTGCATGTTGTGGGAGTTCTACAGAAGTCTATTGGACTACCCTGCATGTTGTGGGAGTTCTACAGAAGTCTATTGGACTACCCTGCATGTTGTGGGAGTTCTACGGAAGTCTATTGGACTACCCTGCATGTTGTGGGAGTTCTACAGAAGTCTATTGGACTACCCTGTATGTTGTGGGAGTTCTACAGAAGTATATTGGACTACCCTGTATGTTGTGGGAGTTCTACAGAAGTCTATTGCACTACCCTGCATGTTGTGGGAGTTCTACAGAAGTCTATTGGACTACCCTGCATGTTGTGGGAGTTCTACAGAAGTCTATTGGACTACCCTGCATGTTGTGGGAGTTCTACAGCAGTCTATTGGACTACCCTGCATGTTGTGGGAGTTCTACAGAAGTCTATTGGACTACCCTGCATGTTGTGGGAGTTCTACAGCAGTCTATTGGACTACCCTGCGTGTTGTGGGAGTTCTACATAAGTCTATTGGACTACCCTGCATGTTGTGGGAGTTCTACAGAAGTATTTTGGACTACCCTGTATGTTGTGGGAGTTCTACAGAAGTCTATTGGACTACCCTGCATGTTGTGGGAGTTCTACAGAAGTCTATTGGACTACCCTGCATGTTGTGGGAGTTCTACAGAAGTCTATTGGACTACCCTGCATGTTGTGGGAGTTCTACAGAAGTCTATTGGACTACCCTGCATGTTGTGGGAGTTCTACAGAAGTCTATTGGACTACCCTGTATGTTGTGGGAGTTCTACAGAAGTCTATTGGACTACCCTGCATGTTGTGGGAGTTCTACAGAAGTATATTGGACTACCCTGCATGTTGTGGGAGTTCTACAGAAGTCTATTGGACTACCCTGCATGTTGGACTACCCTGCATGTTGTGGGAGTTCTACAGAAGTCTATTGGACTACCCTGTATGTTGTGGGAGTTCTACAGAAGTATATTGGACTACCCTGCATGTTGTGGGAGTTCTACAGAAGTATATTGGACTACCCTGCATGTTGTGGGAGTTCTACAGAAGTCTATTGGACTACCCTGCATGTTGGACTACCCTGCATGTTGTGGGAGTTCTACAGCAGTCTATTGGACTACCCTGCATGTTGTGGGAGTTCTACAGAAGTCTATTGGACTACCCTGCATGTTGTGGGAGTTCTACAGCAGTCTATTGGACTACCCTGCGTGTTGTGGGAGTTCTACATAAGTCTATTGGACTACCCTGCATGTTGTGGGAGTTCTACAGAAGTATTTTGGACTACCCTGTATGTTGTGGGAGTTCTACAGAAGTCTATTGGACTACCCTGCATGTTGTGGGAGTTCTACAGAAGTCTATTGGACTACCCTGCATGTTGTGGGAGTTCTACAGAAGTCTATTGGACTACCCTGCATGTTGTGGGAGTTCTACAGAAGTCTATTGGACTACCCTGCATGTTGTGGGAGTTCTACAGAAGTCTATTGGACTACCCTGTATGTTGTGGGAGTTCTACAGAAGTCTATTGTACTACCCTGCATGTTGTGGGAGTTCTACAGAAGTATATTGGACTACCCTGCATGTTGTGGGAGTTCTACAGAAGTCTATTGGACTACCCTGCATGTTGGACTACCCTGCATGTTGTGGGAGTTCTACAGAAGTCTATTGGACTACCCTGTATGTTGTGGGAGTTCTACAGAAGTATATTGGACTACCCTGTATGTTGTGGGAGTTCTACAGAAGTCTATTGCACTACCCTGCATGTTGTGGGAGTTCTACAGAAGTCTATTGGACTACCCTGCATGTTGTGGGAGTTCTACAGAAGTCTATTGGACTACCCTGCATGTTGTGGGAGTTTTACAGAAGTCTATTGGACTACCCTCCATGTTGTGGGAGTTCTACAGCAGTCTATTGGACTACCCTGCGTGTTGTGGGAGTTCTACATAAGTCTATTGGACTACCCTGCATGTTGTGGGAGTTCTACAGAAGTATTTTGGACTACCCTGTATGTTGTGGGAGTTCTACAGAAGTCTATTGGACTACCCTGCATGTTGTGGGAGTTCTACAGAAGTCTATTGGACTACCCTGCATGTTGTGGGAGTTCTACAGAAGTATATTGGACTACCCTGCATGTTGTGGGAGTTCTACAGAAGTCTATTGGACTACCCTGCATGTTGGACTACCCTGCATGTTGTGGGAGTTATACAGAAGTCTATTGGACTACCCTGCATGTTGTGGGAGTTCTACAGAAGTCTATTGGACTACCCTGCATGTTGTGGGAGTTCTACAGAAGTCTATTGGACTACCCTGTATGTTGTGGGAGTTCTACAGAAGTCTATTGGACTACCCTGCGTGTTGTGGGAGTTCTACAGAAGTATTTTGGACTACCCTGTATGTTGTGGGAGTTCTACAGAAGTCTATTGGACTACCCTGCATGTTTTGGGAGTTCTACAGAAGTCTATTGGACTACCCTGCATGTTGTGGGAGTTCTACAGAAGTCTATTGGACTACCCTGCATGTTGTGGGAGTTCTACAGAAGTCTATTGGACTACCCTGCATGTTGTGGGAGTTCTACAGAAGTCTATTGGACTACCCTGTATGTTGTGGGAGTTCTACAGAAGTCTATTGGACTACCCTGCATGTTGTGGGAGTTCTACAGAAGTCTATTTGACTACCCTGCATGTTGTGGGAGTTCTACAGAAGTATATTGGACTACCCTGTATGTTGTGGGAGTTATACAGAAGTCTATTGGACTACCCTGCATGTTGTGGGAGTTCTACAGAAGTATATTGGACTACCCTGCATGTTGTGGGAGTTCTACAGAAGTCTATTGGACTACCCTGCATGTTGGACTACCCTGCATGTTGTGGGAGTTCTACAGAAGTCTATTGGACTACCCTGTATGTTGTGGGAGTTCTACAGAAGTATATTGGACTACCCTGTATGTTGTGGGAGTTCTACAGAAGTCTATTGCACTACCCTGCATGTTGTGGGAGTTCTACAGAAGTCTATTGGACTACCCTGCATGTTGTGGGAGTTCTACAGAAGTCTATTGGACTACCCTGCATGTTGTGGGAGTTCTACAGCAGTCTATTGGACTACCCTGCATGTTGTGGGAGTTCTACAGAAGTCTATTGGACTACCCTGCATGTTGTGGGAGTTATACAGCAGTCTATTGGACTACCCTGCATGTTGTGGGAGTTTTACAGAAGTCTATTGGACTACCCTCCATGTTGTGGGAGTTCTACAGCAGTCTATTGGACTACCCTGCGTGTTGTGGGAGTTCTACATAAGTCTATTGGACTACCCTGCATGTTGTGGGAGTTCTACAGAAGTATTTTGGACTACCCTGTATGTTGTGGGAGTTCTACAGAAGTCTATTGGACTACCCTGCATGTTGTGGGAGTTCTACAGAAGTCTATTGGACTACCCTGCATGTTGTGGGAGTTCTACAGAAGTCTATTGGACTACCCTGCATGTTGTGGGAGTTTTACAGAAGTCTATTGGACTACCCTCCATGTTGTGGGAGTTCTACAGCAGTCTATTGGACTACCCTGCATGTTGTGGGAGTTCTACATAAGTCTATTGGACTACCCTGCATGTTGTGGGAGTTCTACAGAAGTATTTTGGACTACCCTGTATGTTGTGGGAGTTCTACAGAAGTCTATTGGACTACCCTGCATGTTGTGGGAGTTCTACAGAAGTCTATTGGACTACCCTGCATGTTGGACTACCCTGCATGTTGTGGGAGTTCTACAGAAGTCTATTGGACTACCCTGTATGTTGTGGGAGTTCTACAGAAGTATATTGGACTACCCTGTATGTTGTGGGAGTTCTACAGAAGTCTATTGCACTACCCTGCATGTTGTGGGAGTTCTACAGAAGTCTATTGGACTACCCTGCATGTTGTGGGAGTTCTACAGCAGTCTATTGGACTACCCTGCATGTTGTGGGAGTTCTACAGAAGTCTATTGGACTACCCTGCATGTTGTGGGAGTTCTACAGCAGTCTATTGGACTACCCTGCATGTTGTGGGAGTTTTACAGAAGTCTATTGGACTACCCTCCATGTTGTGGGAGTTCTACAGCAGTCTATTGGACTACCCTGCGTGTTGTGGGAGTTCTACATAAGTCTATTGGACTACCCTGCATGTTGTGGGAGTTCTACAGAAGTATTTTGGACTACCCTGTATGTTGTGGGAGTTCTACAGAAGTCTATTGGACTACCCTGCATGTTGTGGGAGTTCTACAGAAGTCTATTGGACTACCCTGCATGTTGTGGGAGTTCTACAGAAGTCTATTGGACTACCCTGCATGTTGTGGGAGTTCTACAGAAGTCTATTGGACTACCCTGCATGTTGTAGGAGTTCTACAGAAGTCTATTGGACTACCCTGCATGTTGTGGGAGTTCTACAGAAGTCTATTGGACTACCCTGCATGTTGTGGGAGTTCTACAGAAGTCTATTGGACTACCCTGCATGTTGTGGGAGTTCTACGGAAGTCTATTGGACTACCCTGCATGTTGTGGGAGTTCTACAGAAGTCTATTGGACTACCCTGTATGTTGTGGGAGTTCTACAGAAGTATATTGGACTACCCTGTATGTTGTGGGAGTTCTACAGAAGTCTATTGCACTACCCTGCATGTTGTGGGAGTTCTACAGAAGTCTATTGGACTACCCTGCATGTTGTGGGAGTTCTACAGAAGTCTATTGGACTACCCTGCATGTTGTGGGAGTTCTACAGCAGTCTATTGGACTACCCTGCATGTTGTGGGAGTTCTACAGAAGTCTATTGGACTACCCTGCATGTTGTGGGAGTTCTACAGCAGTCTATTGGACTACCCTGCGTGTTGTGGGAGTTCTACATAAGTCTATTGGACTACCCTGCATGTTGTGGGAGTTCTACAGAAGTATTTTGGACTACCCTGTATGTTGTGGGAGTTCTACAGAAGTCTATTGGACTACCCTGCATGTTGTGGGAGTTCTACAGAAGTCTATTGGACTACCCTGCATGTTGTGGGAGTTCTACAGAAGTCTATTGGACTACCCTGCATGTTGTGGGAGTTCTACAGAAGTCTATTGGACTACCCTGCATGTTGTGGGAGTTCTACAGAAGTCTATTGGACTACCCTGTATGTTGTGGGAGTTCTACAGAAGTCTATTGGACTACCCTGCATGTTGTGGGAGTTCTACAGAAGTATATTGGACTACCCTGCATGTTGTGGGAGTTCTACAGAAGTCTATTGGACTACCCTGCATGTTGGACTACCCTGCATGTTGTGGGAGTTCTACAGAAGTCTATTGGACTACCCTGTATGTTGTGGGAGTTCTACAGAAGTATATTGGACTACCCTGCATGTTGTGGGAGTTCTACAGAAGTATATTGGACTACCCTGCATGTTGTGGGAGTTCTACAGAAGTCTATTGGACTACCCTGCATGTTGGACTACCCTGCATGTTGTGGGAGTTCTACAGCAGTCTATTGGACTACCCTGCATGTTGTGGGAGTTCTACAGAAGTCTATTGGACTACCCTGCATGTTGTGGGAGTTCTACAGCAGTCTATTGGACTACCCTGCGTGTTGTGGGAGTTCTACATAAGTCTATTGGACTACCCTGCATGTTGTGGGAGTTCTACAGAAGTATTTTGGACTACCCTGTATGTTGTGGGAGTTCTACAGAAGTCTATTGGACTACCCTGCATGTTGTGGGAGTTCTACAGAAGTCTATTGGACTACCCTGCATGTTGTGGGAGTTCTACAGAAGTCTATTGGACTACCCTGCATGTTGTGGGAGTTCTACAGAAGTCTATTGGACTACCCTGCATGTTGTGGGAGTTCTACAGAAGTCTATTGGACTACCCTGTATGTTGTGGGAGTTCTACAGAAGTCTATTGGACTACCCTGCATGTTGTGGGAGTTCTACAGAAGTATATTGGACTACCCTGCATGTTGTGGGAGTTCTACAGAAGTCTATTGGACTACCCTGCATGTTGGACTACCCTGCATGTTGTGGGAGTTCTACAGAAGTCTATTGGACTACCCTGTATGTTGTGGGAGTTCTACAGAAGTATATTGGACTACCCTGTATGTTGTGGGAGTTCTACAGAAGTCTATTGCACTACCCTGCATGTTGTGGGAGTTCTACAGAAGTCTATTGGACTACCCTGCATGTTGTGGGAGTTCTACAGAAGTCTATTGGACTACCCTGCATGTTGTGGGAGTTTTACAGAAGTCTATTGGACTACCCTCCATGTTGTGGGAGTTCTACAGCAGTCTATTGGACTACCCTGCGTGTTGTGGGAGTTCTACATAAGTCTATTGGACTACCCTGCATGTTGTGGGAGTTCTACAGAAGTATTTTGGACTACCCTGTATGTTGTGGGAGTTCTACAGAAGTCTATTGGACTACCCTGCATGTTGTGGGAGTTCTACAGAAGTCTATTGGACTACCCTGCATGTTGTGGGAGTTCTACAGAAGTATATTGGACTACCCTGCATGTTGTGGGAGTTCTACAGAAGTCTATTGGACTACCCTGCATGTTGGACTACCCTGCATGTTGTGGGAGTTATACAGAAGTCTATTGGACTACCCTGTATGTTGTGGGAGTTCTACAGAAGTATATTGGACTACCCTGTATGTTGTGGGAGTTCTACAGAAGTCTATTGCACTACCCTGCATGTTGTGGGAGTTCTACAGAAGTCTATTGGACTACCCTGCATGTTGTGGGAGTTCTACAGAAGTCTATTGGACTACCCTGCATGTTGTGGGAGTTTTACAGAAGTCTATTGGACTACCCTCCATGTTGTGGGAGTTCTACAGCAGTCTATTGGACTACCCTGCGTGTTGTGGGAGTTCTACATAAGTCTATTGGACTACCCTGCATGTTGTGGGAGTTCTACAGAAGTATTTTGGACTACCCTGTATGTTGTGGGAGTTCTACAGAAGTCTATTGGACTACCCTGCATGTTGTGGGAGTTCTACAGAAGTCTATTGGACTACCCTGCATGTTGTGGGAGTTCTACAGAAGTCTATTGGACTACCCTGCATGTTGTGGGAGTTCTACAGAAGTCTATTGGACTACCCTGCATGTTGTGGGAGTTCTACAGAAGTCTATTGGACTACCCTGTATGTTGTGGGAGTTCTACAGAAGTCTATTGGACTACCCTGCATGTTGTGGGAGTTCTACATAAGTCTATTGGACTACCCTGCATGTTGTGGGAGTTCTACAGAAGTATTTTGGACTACCCTGTATGTTGTGGGAGTTCTACAGAAGTCTATTGGACTACCCTGCATGTTGTGGGAGTTCTACAGAAGTCTATTGGACTACCCTGCATGTTGTGGGAGTTCTACAGAAGTCTATTGGACTACCCTGCATGTTGTGGGAGTTCTACAGAAGTCTATTGGACTACCCTGCATGTTGTGGGAGTTCTACAGAAGTCTATTGGACTACCCTGTATGTTGTGGGAGTTCTACAGAAGTCTATTGGACTACCCTGCATGTTGTGGGAGTTCTACAGAAGTCTATTGGATTACCCTGCATGTTGTGGGAGTTCTACAGAAGTCTATTGGACTACCCTGCATGTTGTGGGAGTTCTACAGAAGTCTATTGGACTACCCTGCATGTTGTGGGAGTTCTACATAAGTATATTGGACTACCCTGTATGTTGTGGGAGTTCTACAGAAGTCTATTGGACTACCCTGCATGTTGTGGGAGTTCTACAGAAGTCTATTGGACTACCCTGCATGTTGTGGGAGTTCTACAGAAGTATATTGGACTACCCTGTATGTTGTGGGAGTTCTACAGAAGTCTATTGGACTACCCTGCATGTTGTGGGAGTTCTACAGAAGTCTACTGGACTACCCTGTATGTTGTGGGAGTTCTACAGAAGTATATTGGACTACCCTGTATGTTGTGGGAGGTCTACAGAAGTCTATTGCACTACCCTGCATGTTGTGGGAGTTCTACAGAAGTCTATTGCACTACCCTGCATGTTGTGGGAGTTCTACAGCAGTCTATTGGACTACCGTGCATGTTGTGGGAGTTCTACAGCAGTCTATTGGACTACTCTCCATGTTGTGGGAGATCTACAGAAGTCTATTGGACTACCCTGCATGTTGTGGGAGTTCTACAGCAGTCTATTGGACTACCCTGCATGTTGTGGGAGTTCTACAGCAGTCTATTGGACTACCCTGCATGTTGAAAAATTATGAAAAAGGGGTACCTGGTGTGTTAAAAGTGACACCGGGGGTTCCTGCCTGAACGTCAGTATTTGACGGGGGGGGGGGCTTATAGCGTAAAAGTTTGGAGAAGTGATGGTGTGGCTGAAGGCCGCAAAGTGAATGAATAATGCACTCCACTCCCTCAACGGCCACTTGTCCTTGAGCAGAGCACTCAATCCCCAGTCGCTCCAGTGGTGCTGCTCAGTGGCCAGTAGTAAGATGAAGATGGTACCGGGCAGCTCCCAGGTGTATGTGTGTAATGTAATGCAAGAACATTTCTGAGAAAGAGCAAGCCTGCGTCGCAAATCTCAGATAAATAAAGATTAGAGACGGATAGATAGACCCATTCTGAAGTCGCTGGTCATGTTCCTCATCTCTTCCATCAGGTCGGCCCCCAGCTTCTTGACGTTGGGCAGGTCATCCTCCATGGAGAAGGAGAGGTCCATCAGGTAGTACAGGTCCACGGGGTAGTCCTCCACACGCTTGAACTTCACCTCAAACGTCTGGGGCTCGCCTAGAAAGGGCAAAACACAACCCAATAATATATTTTACAGAGGGTGGAAATCCCAAGAGATCTTCTCATCCATCTCAAGTAAATGGCACTTTTTCACAAGAAAGTATTCAGACTTCAGAGGCCGCCCCCCAGTGGCACAACTAAGTCAACGTTACAATGATGACAATGAGACCGATCCATAGTCCCCCCTTTGTTTGGGGACAATCAATAGCCTCTCACTCCAGTGGTTTTTTTAGTGCTCGTGTTTCTCCAAATTAAGACAAAGTTTCCCAAGTTTCCCATTCGAGACAAATCCATCTTGAACTAACCATGTCAAGACTAACTATGACCCATTTTCCCAGTGGCTCTCAACCTTTCTGACCACTTAAAATTAAGTAATGCTTACTCATGACCCCCTGTCACAGGTTGCATATGCAGAGGGTCCAACCAAGAACGATTTTCCCTTTTCAGGTTAATTTGATTAATGATCATAATTAAGGCTTAGAGCACATGTGTCAAACTCAAGGCCCGGGGGCCAGATCCGGCCCGGCACCTCATTTTATGTGGCCGATGAGAACAAGCAAAGAATACAATTTGCGCAATGCAATTCTTCGCAATATGGCTTAAAATAGCTATTGTTAAATTGAATAATAGTTGTAGGCTACTAGCTGTCTGTTTGCCATTGTTTTCCCTATAATTCTGCTTTCAGAGCTAGTTATTAAGTATTAGGTTATTACTAAAAAAATAATAATAACCAAATCAGAGGCAATTATGAAATATTATAACACGTAGGCTAGATACATTTATATCGTGTTACATTTACATCCGGCCCTTTGAGGGCAACCATAATGCTGATGTGGCCCGGGGTGAAATTGAGTTTGACACCCCTGGCTTAGAGGATGAAAGCTATTCAGTAGTCCACAAGAGAAAAGCTAAATTTTGAAAAAATAAGTTAAATAATACTACAAAAATGCATACATTTGTATATTAGGAATATGTTCCTTTCCTAGCCCATCAATCATCTCATGACCCCTCAAAATGATCTCGTGACCCCGAGGTTGAGAACCACTGCATTATCCTCCATATGACCCCCCACCTGGCCTGAGGTGCAGCCGGATGCTCTGAGGCTGGAGCTGGGTGACATGTGGGTGGTGCGGCCAGTGTCTCTGTTCTCTGGGATGGAAGGTGATCTTCTGGTTCTTCAGAAGGACAGTGGAGCCTCGGGGGTCCTGCAGGTGTTCTGAAGGACAGCCCCTCCTCAGCAGTGCCCCGGCGGTGTCACAGCGCTCCCATATGGGCTGACCCACTTCTGTGAAATTCTTGACACACAGATCCAGGTTTAGTTAATTTACACATACTTGACCCACTGCATCTGTTCAGTGGCAGGGGAAACTCTGGGACACTGCTTGTCTGCCTTTAGATATAGACTTAAAGGAATGGTTCACCCAAAAAATGTAAATTCTGTCATCATCTAGTCCCCCTCATGCCAGCTGAAACACAGGTGAAGCTAATTGTCCATAACAGCACTCTCCAAAACAACTGAAGTCAGTGGACCAGTTCTTCAGAGTTCCAAAAGACCTCTATTTACACAATAATATAGTGCAAATCTACAGCTGATTGATTTGTAACAAATAACGGTGTATACTGTAGGTCTTTCTATTCACAGTGTGATTGTTTGGTTGTTTTTGTTTTGGGACTCTAAAGAACTGCTCTCCATTGACTTCAGTAGTTTTTGAGAAGGCTGATATGAAATTGTGCTGGCAACCTCTCTGTGTGTTATACGGACCCTATAAGGACCTATAGGACGTGGATATTTTGCTAAAGGCCAGACAATATACACTCGCCAAGCACTTTACTAATACGGCTCAGCTTTCAGCTCAATGTCAACCGGCTACCAAAGTGACATACGCCAAGGATCCATGTGTTGTGCATTCTGAGATGTTTTTCTGCTCATCACAAAAGAGGTTATCTGAGTTACTGAAGCCTTTCTGTCTGCTCCAACCAGTCTGGCCATTCTCTTCTGACCTCTCTCATCAACAAGACCTTTCTGTTCACAGAACTGCGGCTCACTGGATGTATGTTTTTTTTTTTACACCATTCTGTGTGAACTCTGTTGTGTGACTGTTGTGTGAAAATCCAGATCAGCAGTTTCAGAAATACTCAAAGCACCCCGTCTGGCACTAGTAACAACCATGTCACAGTCAAAGTCACTGAGATCCATCAAATGTTTTCCCCACTCTGATGTTTGCTGTGAACATTACCTGAAGCTGCTGACCTGTACCTGCATTATGCACTGCTGATTGGCTAACTGGATAATTGCATGAAATGGTAGCCAGCGCCTTAAGAGACGCTCTAGTGACACACACTAAAGCCCGTATGAGTTTTAGCCTCCGCGCTAGAGCATCCCTGCATGCCGGAGGTTTCAAATTTGATCCCAGCTGCACAATGCAGGTTACATAAGCAGGTGAACAGGTGTTCCTAATCAAATGCTCGTGAGTGTATATGTGTGATGGCCAGCAAAAAATGATGACAATTTGACAATTTAAACAAAATATTTCCATAAATTAGAAACTATATTGATTGATTGATTGAGTTCTTTATTGATAATGAACATACAGTATATACATATATACATACACAGGCCCACCATTATCAAAAGGATGAAAAACGCAATAAAGCTAACAGCTTATTTCCATTGCGGTCCTTGAGGTGACTGTGATAAAATGTGCACTGTTGTGTGTATGCCTGGATGTGTGTAAGTGTGTGACAGTATGAGTGCATCAAGCACTTGTCAGAGTCTGCGGGTAACGCATGGGTGTGCCTGCCACGCAGGGGGGAGGATAACATGGGGAAATAGGGCACATTGAAATCAATAAATATGAGCCTAAAATGAAATAAAAGACAATTAGTGCAATTAAGAATAAACCCAAACAAATCCTAATAAAATACGTACAATAAAGACTAATCAAGTAAAATAAATAAAATAAAATAAAACTAATAAAATACAGGGTCGATTGAGATACCGGCTCGGCTACTGGCTGGCCGATAACAGGTCGCCCCCACCTCATACACCTTGGCTACCATTAAATCCAGCATACCTATAATGTATAATATATTATAATGTTACACATCACTACCATACAATGCTATATATATATACAAAATAATATAACATTACAATATACTATATACACCTATAAATATATATATATATATATATATATATATATATATATATATATATATATATATATATATATATATATATATATATATATATATATATATATATATTATTATACTCTAACTCCAGGTTCTGTTTCTCCTGATCCAGTTCTTGACTTTAACTTTGAAGGAGGGATAGGTGCTGATTGTCTTAATCTCAGCTGGGAGACTGTTCCAGGCTACTGCCGCTGAGTATAGAAAAGAATTCTGGCCAATGCATCTTTTGCATTTTACTGGGACCAAATCTGTGGGGCTCCCTGTATATATATATATATACAGTATATATATACAGTATATATATATATATATATATATATATATATATATATATATATATATACACCTATATAACTTTTTGAATGACTGAGATCTAAAGTTACGCGTATTTTAATGTTATGTGTGTAAAAGTAAAACGTGAGAAACATGGTTTTAGACATTCCACAACATTCCATTTTCTACAGTGGCATTCCAAAACCATAAAAAGAAATACTTTTTGTTTTATGAAAATAACTTTTCACCATGATGTGCTATGGAAATCACTCAAAATCTCAAAATACCTGCAAAACACGTGTTCAACCTACTTTGGCTCATTGCCAACAATGTGTATAGCAGCGACATGTGATGCATTCTCCCAGACCACCACACATATGCTCACCACTTGTGTTGTTGTTTTTTGGAAAATGTACAATTTGTATTTTTGGCAGTGTTGCTCCTGCCAGACAGTCATGCCAATGAAGTAATTGAACTGAGGATTGCATTGCAAAGCATGAGACGCGTGCGTGGCCCCAGGCTACACAGGGATGTTTACAACGCTCTGAGTGTTTTGCAGTGCTCTCACCTCCTCAGTACACCAGGCACAGCGCGGCCCGGCTGCCAGGCACTCTCCACAGCTCCTGACCCCTCCACTCAAGCACTCGTGATGTGAATGGTCTGCAGGTGGAATAGAAACCAGCAAACAAGCTACGCTTTCCCCACTGCACAAGTGTCAACACATGCTACATCTGAACAGGCAAAGCACGCTATTGTTTCCTGGTGTGTTTTAGGAACATTCTTGGTAGCGGTTCACTGTTTTTGACATTTAGCTGATACGTTCACATTACAGGCTACTAAAGCTACAATGGTCCATTGGATGCAGCAATTAATAATGTCACACTGTCATAGCTTTGTTTTTGCCTCACTTTTATTTGGCAAATAACCATTCTTGTTAATTGAAATAATTAATCAAGCACATAATAAATCAATGTACCTGGCCGATCCTACCTCCCCTCTACTCTGATTGGTTCATGCTTCACCACATTATCAGAGGGTGGGAAAAAGTTGACTCCAGCTCATGTTTATTTGTAGCTACATTATAGACTGACGTTTGTCACTTCCATTGAAAATGAATGTTGCTTTGTAGCCTGTAGTTTTAACGTGCCATTACGCTTGTTGTTTCTTTGTGAGTTTGATCTTTTCATCAGGCCAGAAAACATTACTGTAAGTAACAGGTCTAAATTAAAAAATTAAAAAAGATTTTGGCCACACTGATATCAAATTTTCAAAATGAGATATGGTCAGGATCCAAGTCTACATGCAGTAATGCAGACACAGATTTTAAGAAAGTAGGAGATGCTTAAAGTCAAAATGTGATCTTTAGAATACATTTGTCCAAATTCTTAGTGTAACCACACCCTCACTCAGACGATAAGTATAGCCGTATAGGTGGGGTCTCAGCATCTGGCTACAAGACACAGCTGTTGACAGCTGTTGTGGGAGTCGAACCTGAGACCTCTGAGTTACAGGCTGGTCTCTCTAGCCACTATTGGTCTCCCTGCCTGGTCCTCCTGGAAGCGACACCCAAACATATCAGGTACTGGACCACTTTCAAAGGGTGTTTGAGAGGATATTGTCAAGTTTATGTTCCTTTATACACAAACCGCACCAAACATAGTCAGTATTCCAATGTAATAACCATAGTAGGCCCAGTAGGTACAGATACAGCACAGGGCTGGGCGAGAAATCATCCAATAATTCTAATTTTCACAATTTAAACCATATTTGGATCCTACCTGTTTAATTTAATCAACATGACAACATGCTGAGATAAAATGTCAAACTTAAGGGAATGATACCATGTCCACCATGCTGCTGAGGAGTCACATTTAGTCTGAATCCACTGTAACATTGCTGCACCTTCAAACACAGCTGCTCAGCATTCAAGAGAGAAGTGTACATTTAGAGTGGCATAACCCACTGGTACAAGCTGCAATCTAAATGAGAATTTCCAAATAGGAAAGAATAATGAGACAGTTTGCTTTTAATGTATCTTCAATGAGAAAAGTATTGACCTACCTTGAGCTCCTGTAGCGTTGTATCTGCAGCACAATAACAGGACAGCAGCAAATAGCAGGCTCATCTAAAAAAGAAAAGAAAAGAGGAAAGCAAATTACTGTTTAGAAATCGGGATCATTCTTTCCTTTCAAATCATTAAATGTGGAGTGGTGTTGTAATTGTTGTTTAAGGAAAATAATCTTTACAATGGGGCCGCGGTGTGAAACCAATGGGCGTTTAGTTTACACCTTTTCATATAAGGACCCCTCATTTTGTCCACATTAGAGCCACGTGCCCCCAATTGATGAGATTTTGTTGTAAATCTGAGCATAATATTCTATTCAGGGTAGCCTATATGCAGGAATCCTGGGGTGTAAATCACAAGTTTCATCACGGTACGATATTATATAGATTATTTGGACAACCATACGATATTTGCTGATATCACAAAGTCTGCCATGATAAAATTTCGATTCACTCAGGGGTCTGCGATCCATATGAGACGATATGATATGCCCATTTAACACAATCAGCACAATAGCTACAAAATATATGTAGTACCTCATCAAATGGTGATTAAGACTTTTAAGGACCTTAATTTTCCCAAAATTGATTGATCAATTTTTAATACTTTTCAAGACCCCGCGGATACACTGTCTATTGCTAGATAGGATTTTGTCCAGAATTCCATTGAGGTAGAGAGATAACATATCATCTATGACCAAAACAGTAATTCCTACATTCTCTAATTGAGTTAATTTCTTGTAAATGATATAATGCTGAAGTTGAACAATTCATCAGTGTCCTGGGGCCCGCGAACCCCCTCAAGGACCCCTGATGGTCCCCAGCCGCCACGTTGAGAACCACTGGTTTAACACAATCAAAATAAGAGGTCAGGAGAAGCACTTACCTTGAGAAGGAGAGTGGCTATGATGGCCTCAGATTCAACCATGTGGAGATAGAAATGGGAGGAAGTGGGTGGGGATGTCACTCCACCCCCGCCCCCATCCTCTTTCTTACAGCAGCCTTCTTATGTTTCAGGGAACCGAGCAGCAAATAATCTCTTCAAGCGAGGCCAAAAGATAAAGAGAATAAGTCCTCGGTTTTCTGCTGAGGGAAGCTGAAGAAAAGCACAGAAAAGGGGGAACTCTCTCTCTCTGTCACACTTGTCGTCACGCCTCACAGCGCCCGGGCTGACGCTGGGAAAAACAAACGCTATCACCTGATGATCTTTCCTATACACTCTGCCTGCTCGATTGTTTGCCCCGGCTGTCCACTGGGCGAGACTGAGGCCTATACAGGAAGACATCGGTTGCCCGCTGGGCGAGACTGAGGCCTATACAGGAAGACAGCGTTGACCTGACCGCCTTGCAACTCTCGGAGGCTTCTGAGGACACAGTGCTCACTCGAAATCCATCCGAAATGTGCAGTTTCCCTGCTAGCTAAAAGGGTAGACCTCCACTATCTTGATCCATTGTGTTCATATCCAATGCCTTGTTACAGTAGATCAGGGCTATTTAACTAAATTGTTCAGGGGCAACATTGTCAGAAACCTAAGGGGCCGGGGGCCGGACCGTTCCCCGAGCCATTATATGTACACTTGACACAATGCACCACCACATTTTCGCAGCCGCACTGGAACTATTATTAAGTAGGGGGTGCTGTAAGGAATGGAGTTTTTTGGACTTTTATCCATATTTAGAAGAATATTTAATTTTAAATTAACATTAGGATTATACTGTTGTGATGTCATTATTCAGTATCTTCTCCTTTTCTCACTCACTTTCATGTAACCACCTGCTCTCCCTTTAGTCGTTTTACACTACAACAGACAGCAACACAGGCATAAACACTGAACTTATTATTATGGAAAACCAGATTATGATGAAAATCAAACACTTTTTTAAAGAGAGCGCGTATGAAATAAGATTAGAGCTGGGAAGCACAAACTGTTTTTTAATGCATTTTGTTGGTGGTATAAAACACAAGACAGCCAAATCCAACAATTTCGAAAATCCCATCTTTTGCCACCAGGGGGTGCTGCCGCACCCTCCGCACCTACCTTCCCGCGCTCTTGCATTTTCAAAACTTTTATTTCACCACATTGCAAAAGTAGCTTAATTTTCATTTAAAAGTGCTTAATTTCTGTGCAACAAAAGCTGTGTTAAAGCCCCAAAAGTAAACACATTTGAAACAAATCTAAGTATTTTACAACACATGTCAGCTATTTGAAATATAATTTGGTCAATTCTGTCATCCCTTAGCTACACTATATCATTGTAAACATTTATAGTGCATCAGGAAAGGAAAACAACAGTAAACATTCTTTCTTGTTTAGAACCTAGCACAGTATTAAATACTGAGTATCTCATGAAAAACTATTAATATTGCATCTTTTGTGTTTAGCTACGTCTCACACCATTGTACCATTGTAGTGCAGCAAGAAAGGAAAACTACTGTAAACATTTTAACCATATTTCTTGTTTAGAACCTAGCTAGCAACATCACACATCTCCTGAAAAACCATTTATAATGCATCTTTCTTGATTAGCTACATCACATCGCCATCTCCTGAAAAACATTAATATTGCACCTTTCTTGTGGCTACATCACAGCATCTCCTGAAAAACATGTATAGTGGATCTGACTTGTTTAGTTCACTTTAGCTAGATCACATCTGAAAAACAACCAGTCGGGTGTAATAAGTAAATGAGGTTTAATTGTAAAAAAAAAAAAAAAAAAAAAGGGAACTCATCCGCGATTGGCGGGCCGACTCCGGCCCGCGGGCCGCCAGTTGAATAGCCCTGCAGTAGATAGAAGAGTAAAATAAATTATATGAAAGATGATCCCCGGCAAAAGGCAGATTTATTTGCATTCAACTGGTGGGATTGTAGTTTTATGTGAGGTGGTTCCCAGAACTATGTAGAAATAAACTGTCAAATTATCACATAGTATCACACTAAAATAACAGAAGCATCACACAGTACTCCAATAGACTGGGAGTAAATAGGCTGAGAATTTCCTCAAGATCAACCAGCTTTCACTGCCCACTCTAAATCCACTGTTTCTGCAAAAACACAATGGAATGAGTACAGTATGTGGTCAGAAATGACATGGCCAATATATTCAATTGACAGCTGGTTGGTGTATCCTTTTTAAAAGATAAAGGCAGCGGGACTGGAATCATAATAGTTAGTGGAACAAAACAAAAACATTCTGTCATTGTTCAGTTGATTTAAATTTAATTCAATTCCAAACTTTGTAGTTCTGCAAGGGATTTTTTTTATTTGTAGACAGGCTTTGTAATAGAAATGCATAAGAAATCACCTCTTCATACACAGTGCGTGTGTAGACACACATCATTTGATAAGGCCATGGGCAAAATACGGCCCGCGATGGAATTGCATTTTTGTGCATCTGAACTCAACATGCAAGATACCTGCTGAATAAGTGTCCAAATGTTCATGTCATTCTGGCCAATACTCCACTTCTGTTATAGCATTTCAGTCTGGAATATGGAACATCTTTCAATAATCTTTATGACTAAAAGGCTAAAAGTAATCTCACGTGTAAGAAATGACTGTTCTACATTGAAGTAGAAATTTAAATAATTAACTAGTTGGTTTTGGATTTATTTAGCTTCAAGAGTGCATTTTTGTTCGTGTGACCCTCAACACAGGCTTTGAGAATCCCGGGCCACTTACTGATACGTATGCTTAAATTAACTCACTCATATTCTGGTTTATTTCAAGAAAAACATTTAATTTTGGCTAGTGGAAATTCTAATTGGCTGGTAACTTTAAAATCTAGCAGCCATATTGGCAGGTGGTCAAAAAAGTTAATTTCAAGGCCTGCAGGGAGAGCAGGTGGTGACATCGAGTGAGTGAGAAAAGGATCAAATATTGATGGTTAAGACTGAATAATGACATCACAACTGTTAATTTAAAGGGATAGTTCGGTTTGTTTGAAGTGGGGTCCTAGCGGAGGAATACCGTAGTCCTACGGTTGGGAGGAAATGTAGTGCCGAATGAGAGGGCTGTTTGACGGTATAAAGTAAAGCGCTGAAAATGGTCAAAATAGAGCGTACATGTACACTGATATTGATTTGTTTAGGTGGGCGTTGTTTTAGGTGGCTAAATTACGTTTTAGTTTAGTTTTAGTGCCGGGTCCCGATACACGGTGTGCTCAGCGTCCAGAAGGCTTTACCTATTTCAGTTAGTGTATGGAACTAGCTGATAGGACCCCACTTCAAACAAACCAAACTATCCCTTTAAGGAGATTCTGTCCATGCCCGCCAACATCTTCCATTCATTATGGTGTTTCTCTATGAATTAGACAACACAATAATTGTCATGAGATTAAATATTTGACTAATTCAGTCACTCATTTTCAAAACACACCAGTGGATTTCGTCTCCTCCCCAAGGGGAGATCGAGGTCATTGAGATTGTGCAGCTATGAGCAGGCATTATCAACTGTGCAATGCTCCCTGCTGGAGGAATAATGCATGAGCCATCTCCAACATTTCATTGTCCACATTCACAATTTAGAAATGCACTAAGCCAGAACCATGTTGGATCTGCGAGTTGATTAGTGGTAAGTTAACCTGCCTAAATATGCATTACTGGAGCAGCCACTGAATTAATATTAACAACATGGAAACATGGAAATAACTTCCAAGACTATGGCAGAAGATTGGTGCTGCTCAACCCATCTGGTTTTCTCTGACTTGGATAAGTGTTGTATGATGTATTTTTGTGGCCCAAGATTAGGACAAAATTAAGGGTTTCATTCTGTGACACCCAGGATTTTAAAGAGAAAAAGAAAAGTGCTGCGTGTGGCATTGGATAATGTTGTTTGCATGGTTTCGATATATTTTTCCGTTTCTTCAACTTGCATAATATTATCTTCTATTACAAAACAACTGAAGACTGTCACTTTGTCAGTAAGAGTAATCACGTAAACTAAGATCCTAGATCCTCTATGTTTTATGATAAAGATTAACTTCAGGCATATTTTGTAAATGAACTAACAGTCCTTCACCTTTTCCTCTACGAGTCAGATTAGTGTGGAAAGACGACCAGGCATATGCAAATGAGAGCGTTAATCATCCAGATTAAACAAAGAGGGGAATATATAGGTTGTAATAATGCTACAAGATTGGACTTTCTTGGTAATTATGCTCCTCATCCTATTTGCATTTTAATGCACTTTTGCAAATGTGGTTATTTATTGCAAATCCATCTTTTGAAAACATCAACTGATAAGGGCTGTTTTGAAAATGTTGTTTACTGAGTGATGACATAATTACATGTTTGGGTAGAACAGAGAGCTCTTTAACTTGATAGAGGCCTGTCAGGAAATGTTTGGGAAGTGGTTTCCAACGGTTACATGGGACATGCTGCCATGTTGTAGGAGTGATAACAAAAGAGAGATTGTCACATTATTGTTTCTTATACCCTCAAAAAAGTAAATGACTCATTTTGTTGCAGGGTATTCCAATTATATAATGAAAGAGGGGAAAGATCAAAGAGGAAGAGGTCATAACATTCAAGTTTACTTTAGCTATCAGTCTAAACACTATCCAAACGCTCTGCCACAGGCCCATAACATCCAACACGGATAGTGAATTTGACTTTCACGCCTGCCTTTTCTCTCTAAGATTAGCTCACATTTCTCAATGACAAATAGGTCTCATTTTGGAACAGACGTCTTCACAGGCAGCTAATGTGGTGACTCATAATGATCTAGATGAGACCCTCAGCCCATTAGTGTGAGCTGTGTGTCTAACACCAGGGGCTGGAGACCTTGTGGAGGTGGACAGCTCTGTCTGAATATAGGCCTGAACCTGAAGCTGATGGGAACAACTGTAATGCACTAAAAGCTTAATCCGACCAACAGAAAGTAATGGAGGCTGGAGCTGAGCCTTCAGGGGAGCCAGGGTTATTAGTCAAGTAGAGAAGCTTGACTGCAGTCCAGACGAGGGAAAAACTTCTTATTTTTTTCTCCTCATCACAACACCTGTTCCAGGAGCTCTGGCTCCCCGAACACTCGGAGCTCTGAGGCTAGCTAGTTATACAGGCTGAGTCGGGGCAGCTGGTTCCGTCCTGTGGATGTGATGTTCTGGCTGGAAGCCGTGTGCAGTCCCGGATCCCTCTGGCTGAACCCACGGCGGAGGCTGGCCGGCTCTCCCAGGCCGAGTCGTGTCCTGATGCTCCCGCCGCTGGATCGCCTCCTGGTTCCTCTCCAGCGTTGCTAGCCGTCCCGTACCTGATGTGCTGAGGCTGTCGGCACCGCTGGAGTGGGACGAGGCGCGTGATGCCCGCTGCCTCAGATTCTGGGAGATAGATCGATGCAGGTTCCTCATGGAGGAGCTGGCTGCCATGGTGAGAACCCAGGGGTGACGGATAGCTTGCTCGGCGGTCAAACGGGCGGCCGGGTCTGACGCCAACAGGTGCTGGATGAAGTCCTTGGCCAGGTTGGACACAGACGGCCAAGGCTACAGGATAGGAAGAAGCAGAAGCATAGCTGGAGTTTGACATTTTAACTGACGGCATTACACAGTCCAACTATTGTGTGTATCAACAAATCATCATCATCATCATCACACATGTATCCATTGGGCTCACTGAACTGTCTCAGCTTTTCTGTTCAGGGACCCCAGTAAGCAGAAATATTCAAGTAGAATAGGCGAACACATTTAGGGCCGTATCTTCGCAATGGCTGTAATTTTGCGTTAGCGCCCGTTTTGCGCTGGAATAGCGCCCTTGTGGTGCCCTTGTGGGCCCTTCGCGTCATCCCGTGGCAAACCTCATATAGGCGTGTTTATGCCAAAAACAGTATTCACAAGTGTCAGATCACTCCCCTTAAAAGCCACAGCATCACCGCCATCACGCCTGTGACAGCAGCTTCTTTCTGGCTCAGTGCAAGCAGAGGGATAGAGTGAGAGAGAGAGAGAGAGAGAGAGAAAAGAGAGAGGCGGGCAGAGAGAGAGAGAGAGGGGAGAGAACGAGAGAGGAAAGAGGGAGAGAATTGGAGGATGAACCAGTTCAAAGTCGTAACGAAAATTGATGCTGATGGAACGATCCATTTGAAACACACCAAAGGGCAGTTACGCAGTGAATATCCCCATGTCCCAAAGCGTGCGCTTACTGTAATTAGTAGTTTCATTCATATAGGCCCCTATCTTTGCATCGGCGTAGTTTCTAGGCCGAGCGCCTGGCGCAGTGGGCGTGGACCAGCGCACTTGATATCTTGGTGTTGGCGCTCCACGCAGCCTAAAGCATTACAACCACGCCTTTTAACACATTCACTGCCAGACGTTTTTTTTTTTACTGTAGGTAGCTTCTGCCAGAGGTTTTTTTTGAGGATTCTGGCTCATCTTTCAAGACCCGAGGATTCTTTTCTGCTAAGATTTTGTGAACACAAAATATCTCAAAAGAACTAATAGAATGTGTGCTTTCTCTGTCTAAAAGAGTTAGTTTGTAGAGTTAGTAGTTATGTAGGCATTAGCACTTGAATACAGCATGGTTTCAGCGTCTGAAAATTTAAGCTGAGATAAATAGCTTTTTGTGAAATTCGATAGAACAGTCACTTTAACCATTCATTTTTGGCATCAGTAAGACGTCAGACATCTAAACAATAGTTTTGAACAGTAATTTCCTCCATAACAGCAGGAAACACCCCTCTCCTTCAAACTCCTCCCTCCGTGTGTGTTCTTCTTGGCTGCAGCGGGCGTGTCACAAGCTCGTTTCTGCTGCTGCTGCTGCTGCTCCTGTCTGCTGGCGGCCGCTGGGCAAGTCTGGATGGGCTCGCTCGTTTCTTGGGGTTTCGGTTGAGAGCTTTGATGAAGCTTTTGCGATTCTGGTCTTATTATGCTGCGTGTTTCAAAGTGTGTTGCACCCATAATCTATTATGCAAATTTGCAATCCCCCACCGCCAGCAATCAGCGCGAAAGCGAAAGCGTTTTCGCCAATCCATTTTACAGCATGAGAATGGTTTCATCGCGCGTTCCCCTGCAGTTTTGGCTCTGCTTTTTCTAGTCTGGAGAGCACTGTCGCCACTTAGTGGGTCGGTGGAATGGGTTGTACACGTTCGGTGGCTCCCATATTTATATAGGAGATGTAAAAGGCTTAGATGCACGTCCCACCGTCATTTTTTTTTTTTTTTTTTTTTGACGTATTAACACGTCATTGGCAGTCAACCGTTGGATTTTTTTTGACGTATCAACACGTTATTGGCAGTGAACGTGTTAAGCGTAAAATTATGCACCGTCATGCTCATTGGATAAGTGCAATAAACGAATCGCACGCTTGCCTTTTAAGCTCCAATTCCAGTGGTCCAGCAAAACCAGACAAAAGCCAAGCGCTCTGCCCCCCCCCCCCTCCCTTCATCCAGTCTGTCTGTCTCCATATATAGGCTATTATTCCATATTATTATGCTTCTCAAACCAATCTAACTGCAGTTTAAATACTGCAAGCATGTAAATACCCTACACTATAGCAAGATCAAAGTGTAAAGAATGTTCTAAATGCATCAGCTAGAAAAATATAGCCTATTAGATTGGTGAAAGTTTGTCCAGAAAGATATCATTTTCTCTCGCCTGCTGCAGGAAGGATGATGCACATAAATATACCCTACATTATGTAAAGTCATTGCATAAATGTGTTTTTATTGTAAAACTAAATGTGAAGTAGGGCCAAGTTATTGGAGCGGACATCACAGTATAGCAGATGACAGTAGAAGCGCGTTCCGCTGTCAGTTATCTAAATCACATTAAATCGACAAGAGATATATATAGGCCCAGGAGGACATATATGTTTCACATAGGGTGGTGTTTTCATTTCGATGTTTTATTTGGTCCAATATTGAAATGTTCTACAATTGCAGGTTGTGTTACCATTACACATTATTTAGATCCTCCCTTAATATAGGTTTTCGGCTCATTTGGTTGCTATTTAGTAGCGAAATGGAGAAGCACAATGCATGCTGGGACATTCACATTGCAGTGAACTTACAACTTCTTTTTTCTATGGGACGTGTTGTGTCTGTCTGAGCGAGGGAGTCAGAGAGAGAGAGTCGTATTGTGCCTGTCAGACTGATATGAGCAAGAGAGAGGGAGTGACACAGAGAAGGGTGACAGAGGAGAGCCAGAGGAGTGCTCCGCGCAACCGGCGCACTGAATAGGCCTGGTTTTCAAAAGCGCAAAGCGCTAAATTTACGCCAGGTGGGAAGATATCATTACGCCGATATTTAACGCCGAAACGCCCATTCTCGCCCATTCAGGGAGTGCGCCACGCCCATTCGGCCTAAAGCGCATTTGGCAGCGTAAAGCCATATTGATATCTTCCCGAGGCAGGCGCAAGGCACATTTTTTAGCGCCGAAGGCCCGTTTTAGCGCCGAAGGCCTGTGGGAGAATAGGGGCCATAGGCTATAACATACACATTTAAAAATATGTGTTTCTTTAATAG